>NC_137216.1:25848376-26033376 GCF_949987685.1 Ammodytes marinus
CATTGGACATCGTGTGAAAAGGCTAAACGTTTTAGGGAATGTAGTGGTTTGGTTTGCTGCATTACCTGCTTTAAGATGAGACAAACTGACACCAGCAAAGCTAACATGAGCTTATGGTTCAGTTTACAGCACATTTCTTACCAAAAACCTGGAATGGAAACTCTACAATTGGTGGAGTTACTTGCAGTCAATAATCTAAAGAGCGACAGCAATCATTTGATATATCAATTAGACAAGCCCAAAATGAACCTGCAACTATTTGGATGATCTGTTTTATAGTTTTGGACCATTGTTCAGACAAAACGAGACATGAGTTGAAATCGTTGTTTGGCTTATGAAGAGGGTGTTTTAAAAGAAACAATTATTTGACAATAGTTGTACTGAATGAATAATTCATGTATTTACAAGAAATTTAAATAGTCATTTGTTGCAATGCTGGTGAAGTTTTCTATGTTAAGACTCTCCAATACAGGAATGAAGAACTGGAGTATATTCTGTTGTCCATTAAAAATCGATTCACCACTGAAGCCTATAGTCAGTCTTGAGTTAATGGGAGTTGAAGGTTCAAATGAGTTTCCTCCTTGAATTAAGAGCTGTAACTTTTTGTCTGGTTATCGACTGGTCCCGACACAGCTGCAGCTCCCGCCAGCCTGTGTTGGATGTGCAACATAATTGTGCTGTTTGACTTTCTTGTTTGATCGGGCACTTAGAGAAGTCATCTTTCAACAGCGCCACATTACCACACCAGTTTTTGGCACTTTTCCATTTTTTTCAAAACAGCAAGAGAAATATTTGAGTTGGCTGCCAAAATAGATGGTCTGTCTGTGAGGCACTGGATTCAATAAATGGTTATCAGCAGCAGCACACCATAATCATAACTAACAGGATACAGGGGAAGTTAAGTATTTTTTTTAGTATATGTAATCAGTAGTTCTTGCTTTTTAAGGCTGTAACTCTACATTATGGATGCAATGAATAATACATCTGCAGTAGGTATTTTATTCATAACTCCTGTATCTCTGGATTTTTCTGGTCAAATACTCCTTTATTTTGGAAGATATTTTGGAGATAGAACAGGTTTGACTTTATTCTTTTTCTTTAAGGGAAGTCTCTTGTGATCAAAGGCTGAGCTGTGTTGACACACACACACACACACACACACACACACACACACACACACAGGTGTGTTGAGTTGTGTGTGTGTATCTCTACATCCTGCTGAGCTAGTGTTTGCAGACCGATTGGCTCAGGGATAAAGCCCTATGACCTGGCATCCATCCAACCTCCCCCCCTCTCTCGCTCTCTCTCTCTCTCTCTCTCTCTCTCTCTCGGTCCATGTCTTCTTTTATTCTCCCTTCCTCCCTTTCTCTTCCCCCTCCCTCTGAGACCCCCGTTCTCTCCCTAACATCCTTTTCATGCACATTAAAAACAAAACTGAATTGGAAGGATAGGGTAGGATAGGATAGGATAGGATAGGATAGGGATTTTCGGACAAACCCCTTGGCCTATATATATAGCCAAAAGTTTTTTAGTACTTGAAAAGATGGTGTGTCAGCAAAAGAGAAGAAACCAAAAGGCTGATGGAGACACATTTTCTAACTAAACAAATGCAGAACCGGCTTCCTCTTACTTTGCATCTCCTTCTTCCCCCTTTACTGAGCCACAGTATCACGTTGTCAGGATTCCTAAAAAGTAAAGAATAATAAAAAAAAAGTCAACTAAATCATAGTCTGTTTGGCCAAAAGAAGACAACATAACTCCATAAAACATCCTCAATAACAGCAGAATTGAAATGTCACAATAGCTGAAGAGTTACTGCTTCACTTTTTATAATGATTTTCTTTTTATAGTCTCTTGAGAATACACCCACAGTTGATGAACACATACATTCATATTTGTTTAATATCGGCACATCTGGTTAGATATAAAACGCCCTCCTCCCATCTGATTGGTTCTCAGCTCATGTGCTGATCATCAAGCAGCGGAGCCACCAGGGCTTTCACATGCACTGTGTGTGTGTGTGTGTGTGTGTGTGTGTGTGTGTGTGTGTGTGTGTGTGTGTGTGTGTGTGTGTGTGTGTGTTTTGATAATGACATCATTCATAGTGTGCAAGAGGATGTTGACAGTGGAAGAGGAAGTGAGTGTGGGCCTATAAAGTTGGCAGCGTACCATGCAGGATACACACACACACACACAGACACACACACACACACAGACACACACACACAAATGTGCAGCTGGTTTACAAATATCTAATATACTAGTGTGGACAATTAAAGTTTCTCAAGTCAGAAAGCTATCCAAAAAATATATATTCCCTCTACTTTTAATTACAGCTAAGTTCACCAGCCTGTCCCCGAAGAGCAAAGTCACCTTCCGACACCCGACAAACAGATGAAAACACCATGGCTGCTTTTGCATTTAACTATGTGAGCTAGTGGGAGGATAAAGTGACATTGGAAGAAAATGCTCATCTTTTAAGATGTGTATTTTATTTTTGGCTATTTCTCCCTAATTTCCTCCACAACATGTCCTTGTAAGTGACATTGTAGATGTTTTCAGACGCGGGCTCTCTGACAGTGTTTCCAAACTAGATCATCGTATCACAAGAGGAGACCCCATGAATGTCAATACGCTGTAATGTTGAACTTTCTGCCTCAGAGCCACAGTCAGAGTGTGTCTGTGTATGAAACCAGCTCCTGCTTAAGAGTTTCATTAGGGATGTCACATTGTTTCAGGGCATTTGAGCATGATATACAGTGCGTGGGTGTGTGTATGTGTGTGTTTGCGTGTGTGTGTGTGTGTGTGTGTGTGGCGGCTACGGGTGTGTGTGTGTGTGTGTGTGTGTGTGTGTGTGTGTGTGACTGTGATGTCGATACAAGAGACAGAGTTGCAGTGAGGACGGAGCGTGCCAGCGCGCATTTATGCATGCATGGTTGGCGTGTGTGTGAGATGGAGTGAGACGCAGTAAATGGGTCATATGCAGTGAAGGAGGATGACCTTGGGAATTTGTCCTGTTTTCCTTACCGAGTGCTTTGTCTCAGAGCGAGAGAGAGAGAGAGAGATACGCAGAGAGAGAGAGAGAGAGAGAAGGAGAGAGAGAGAGGGGGGTAACAATACAATGACAGATTGTCTGTCAACAGATGTACCTGAAGCTATATTTGTTGACAGGAAAGGAGAAGGTCTTCCCCAAACTGTTGTCACAGAGTTGGTAGCTAATTTTTTTTCTTTTTTTTCTCAGATTTGATGTTTTAGACATGTAGTAATGCTGTAGATCTGTATTTCAATGAGTGGCTCCACATTATTGTTCCTACCAAGACTAAGTGATTTCACTGATCAACAGGTGAAGGTATAACGCTCGATGATAAGTCGATAGATAAGCACTGCTTGGTAGTAGTAAGCAGCATGGACGAAAACGAAACAATGCACAGATACCGATATTGTATGAGAAAGAATAATCACTCCACATGTTTGTTAGAGCTCAAAGATGCACATAATTCACTCTGATTGCTCTCTAAAAGCAAACTTTATATATAGGCCGATACGTGAACTCAAAATTATTTGAAGTCTTACTTAGCTCCCACAGGTGTCACGTTTGCTTTTACGTTCCCTCCGGCTCTCATTGGCTGGATCCACCTGTTCAGATCTCTGGATTTCACAGAACAAGAAAACAGCTGCAGGGCAAGCAATGATGAATGTCTGAGTCACTAACTTGGTCTACATTATGTCATTACATCTAATGTGTTGAGTGATCTGACACAGTTCATTTAGGATGACACTAAGATTTGGAACTTAAAGCTGATTGGATACTTCATTTAAAGTTACTACAAGGAATGTTTTTAATATTTCTTTATTAGTCAATTAGTCTCATTTTTCCTCTGATGATCATAAATAACATGGGATAGCAAAGGAGACCATCAGTGCAAAGAGTCCTATTTTTATATAGTCTTTCTTAATGCCTTTGCGATGGCTACGCTCACCCAGGGACAACAGCTGGCGTATAGTAAAAACACTACCGCTTCTGTCCAAAAGGGGGTGCAATAATGAACACAAACTGAAAGTTCCTCTGAGCATCTTTAATAAAGTGTTACCAAAAAAGTACTCTTATCAACTTGCTTCTATCACTCAGAAATATTTTCTTCTATCCTAAATGTTCTTTCCCAAAAACAACCAAATATGGATTCATATAATAGTAATGCTATCTTAACTGTTTCAGTTGTGGCTCATCAGGTCTTCATTTCTCAATATTTGTCATAATTGCATTGGTTTGCAGGTATTTCTAAATCAGGCCAGCTGTGTGCTGCTGTATGTGTGGACAAATGGTTGTGGTGTTTGGCCCAGCGCTGCCATGCCTCTGCTATACTGGGATATGTGGGTCGTCAGCTATTTTAATCCACAATGTTGCCAGGAATACCTGAGGGAAAAGACAAGTGCTGCAGTGTGTGTGTGTGTGTGTGTGTGTGTGTGTGTGTGCGCCTGTGCGTGCGTGTGTGTGCGCCTGTGCGTGTGCGCGTGTCCGTGTGTGTTTGTTCACAAACATGGATAAATTGAAGAATGACAGTGTATCTGTTTATTTGTTTTACACATCAACAACAGGGTTGTCATTTTCTAAAAGCATAGACAAAGTGATAGAGGAACGGTTAAATCTTTTTCCCCCTTCCTCCTCCTCCTGTGTTTAACAGCCTCCATCTGTTAAGAAATTGATAGACTGTTCCGACAAACCAAGGGGAAACTCTGCAGCCGCCTCTGACTCTCTGATTTTGTGTGGCAGTGAAGCTGTGTTGTTATTAAAGGTGCTACAAGGAACTTATAAATAATTCTGAAACAGTTTAATTTTTCCTCTGTTTTTCCTCATAGTTAGATGACTACACATGTAAAAAAACAGCTCTTCTATTGTGTTGACCATCACTATCAGCAGCATTCAGACTGAGCCATTGCAGAGTGAGTTGGAAAGTGTTAAAGGAAGTGATGAGTTGGATTTGACATTATGAAAATTGACAATCGGGTTCCTCTTTGGAGTATGAAACATTCCCCCACCCACACTCTCCCTGTTAACCCCTGTAGGCCTGAGAGGCGGCGCAGAACAGTTTGTATCCTGCTCCTTTGTGGATGACACACATCTGTTACAACTTGTTTGCCATCAACGGTGCGTTTGCTCAGTATGATCCAAACCTCAATGGAGTCTGGCCTTAAAGGTGCTACGAGGAACTTTTTTAAATATTTCTGAAACAGTCAATTTTTTTCCTCTGATGATCATTAATTACGTGTAACAGCAAACGAGACCATCAGTGCAAAGAATGCTATTTTTATATAGTTTTTTTTTATAATGCTTTTATCATGGGTATGCTCAACCAGGAACGACAGCTGGCGTAGGAAAAAAATGATCGCTTTGTCCAAAGGCGGTGCAAGAATTAGCACCTTTTTAATCGATGATAAAAAATAGTAGCTCAAGCCATATTTCAAGTCACCCAGTTGGTGCGAGTTTAGATGCAGTCCATGTTACAACATGAGACCAGTGTTCCCACAGAGAGTGTGGAGCCCAAAGCAAAGACAAAAAGAAGCTTATTTTTTATTTTTTATTTTTTTTTATTTATGCACATTACTGTGGACATGGCCTCAGTTTCCAGCAGGATGAAAAGCAAACTCCACTTTGATGCCAATTGTAGACTGTGTGTGTGTGTGTGTGTGTGTTGGGGGGGAGACATCTGAATTATTTAAGGATGAACTGCAGGACACAGCAAAGTGGAGGAATAGAGGGTGTTTCTCTTTTACCCCCAAGACAACTTTCAAACGCAGAGAGAGAGAGAGAGAGAGCTTCATCAGGCTGGTCAGGACACACACACACACACACACACACACATAGTCACACACACACACACCCTTGTACAGTATGAGTCATGTGCCCGCACGCTTTACTTTCCAACAAATACAAAGATCTCTGGAAGTAGAGATGAGAGAGAAAGGTGTGATGACAGTAGAAGTGTCCCTGGAGTCAGGTCCACACACACACACACACACACACACACACACACACACACACACACACACACACACACACACACAATCTTGTAAATCTATATCCTTTTTTGGTCTTTCCATTGACTAAATAAAATATTTCCTGTTACATAAACTCCTTGGAAAAACTTCATTCGAAATTCTAACATATCATACAAATAATACAAACAGGCAAAACCTTTTCAATGAATCGAAACAAGGAACTAAACAAAAAGTAGAAAGTAGTGTAATGTTAACACAGAACGTATTCAGCTTCCTCCCTGCTATTAATCCTGGCAGTGCATTCATAGAGACACAGAGTTATTTGTGGTGTTCAGGTCGTGTTGCAAAAGGAGGAATTTGGTTAATCTGTTTGTTCTGGGACCAGGTTTCCGTCCAGGACATCTGCTTCTCCAAGTCAGAACAGTCGACATCTGAAATGGTCATTAAGATGTTTTGTGTTTGGAGCTTGTATGGTTCGAGTTTAGTTATTAAGTGTTTTTTTAGTGTTTCCTCTTATGAGTTTCATCTCTAAAACAGTCACACACACACACACACACACACACACAAACACACACACACACACACACACACACACACACACACACACACACACACACACACACACACACACACACACACACATTTGTTTTAGTTATTTGGTTCCTGAATAAAACAATGGAACCCACACACATGCACACACTCGCTTTCTGAAATTGCCCTACATTTTTTTTTTTTTTTTGGATGGTTACACATGTTACTGTGCATAATGTAATCAGTCAATTATGATGTCATTTTGCTCCCTTTGAAACATTTACATTAGTCCATCACAGACAATGGGATGAATGCATTCAGACGACGGGGAACATAAAGGAAGGGGATCAGCTGCTGGAGTGTCTTAATGGATTGACCCTTTTTGTACACGCGTGTGTGTGTGTGTGTGTGTGTGTGTGTGTGTGTGTGTGTGTGTGTGTGTGTGTGTGTGTGTGTGTGTGTGTGTGTGTGTGTGTGTGTGTGTGTGTGTGTGTGTGTGTGTGTGTGTGTGTGTGTGTGTGTGTGTGTGTGTGTGTGTGTGTGTGTGTGTGTGTGTGTGTGTGTGTGTGTGTGTGTGTGTGTGTGTGTGTGTGTGTGTGTAATGGGGTGGGAGGAGGGATGATGTGAGGGATGAGGTCATTGTGTAGTGTGAGCATGCGTGACTCTTTGTGTCTCTTCTATGTGTGTAACAAAAGCAGTTGGGTGTGTGTGTGTGTGTGTGTATAAGTGATGACTTAATTCGTTATGCATTTATTTATGAACACTGTAACACCTCAAGCTGTGTGTGTGTGTGTGTCTGTGTGTGTGTGTGTGTGTGTGTGTGTGTGTGTGTGTGTGTGTGTGTTTCCAACCAGAATAAAAAAAAAAGGAAAGGAGGTTTTAATTTTCCGGTCTATTGCAGTAATTGTGGACAGTAAAGTGAGTATCTTTAAACACCATCAGAGCATCAAGGCTTAACCCTTACCCTTAGCTTTTCTTAGCCTCTGTCAGCTGAGAAGATGGGTATAGTAAATGTATCAGAAAGCTTGGAAACAACTGCTGTAGCCTAGTGGAAAAATACAACTTGCAGTGGGAGGCTCCATTCACTGATACATTAGACTGTGCCCCCATATGGCCAACAGAGACACCACCTCTATAAAAAGGAGGTTAATGGGGTGATGTGTCATTAACTGTCAATGTTAAATGGTATCCAAGCAACAACCAAACTAAGTGGTTGTTGTGAGCACATGTAGGGGAAGCCAATTATGGACCCCTGTGTAGAATTTTTAAATCTCCAAACTACTTGTGCTCTTTAGGGTATTTCACAGAACGATACACACATTTAGAAGTATTTGAAATTGTTCTCTGTCGATATTTCTGCTCAGTCATAGTCAAATATAAAACATGTTGCAGCTTCAGTAAAAAACAGCTTTTGCATCAACATTCAAATATATTCATTGGTCGAAATATGGGATGAATTCTGAATATGAACGGCTCTGTCAGTATTGCTTCTTCTTATGCCAACCTCAGTCTAACCGCACGGGCTGTAAAACCTGTATTAACAAGAGCTGAGTGCAACAAAGAATTTCTATTGAAAATTGATGCTTAATTTGTATTAGCAGCAACTTAAAAAAAAACTGAGTGGAAAAAGTCTGTTTTTCTGTGTGATTAAGCGTGGAGCCGCAGCATGTGTCTGCCAGGTGATGATGTGCAATAAAGCCCTGGTGTGAGTCAGGACACAGATGTGCTCACAGATGTGCTTTGGCTGGGAGGAAAAAATAAATAAGTGACCGTTTTGCATAAAATTATACATTTTGCTACAAAGTTAAATAGGAATAAGTGAGTGTGTTTTTGGCTTCTGGCTTTAGCTCTGCCCGCACACACACACACACACACACACACACACACGTCTTTTTTTCTTATCTCCTTTTAAATGATAAACTGCTCTGAGATCAGTTAAGTGGCTGAGATATAGTGCTGTGATTGAAACTCACTCCAAATGATTTTTTTTCCTACTTGGCTCAAGTGTAGTTTTTAAGCTCCTCTCTCTGCTTCTCCTTTGGTGTGTAAACACAGTTCCAAACCGCATCTTGGGCCGGTCAACAGTGTTGTTGACTCTCTGCCTTCAGATACACATCAGCAGCACACTCTCCCTGTTAGCCTTTCGCTTTTTCTAAAGAGCTATCACAGCAACAACAAAAATACTTTTTGGGACCCTTTTGGAAGTGCTAGAAAATAGGGTTGTATAGTGTCCTACACTGAAGCCGTCTGCGTTGTTTGGCACTGAATTGTTCAGTACTGTGCTCCCATTACGAGAGATAATAATAAATGTATTTGAAAGGAAGGCTTAAGCAACACAGCAATTCTAATTTAAAAGAGCAAAAAGTATATAAAAATGCAACAAGGTTTATCTTAACTGCTTTGAACAGATTGAATACAGAAGAACAACTCGACTCAACTTTAATTGCTTAATTATATTAAAAGTGTGCTTTATCACATGCAAGCTATGGTAAGTAGATTGCAGCCATATCGGACCCCAAACCGAATGATATGATACCTTTTATCATACTGCATTTATTGTCTATACTTTGTATATATTCTCTAGTGTCTGTGATCTCCAATACGTCTTCCAAATCAAATGAAACCAATGCAAGGCAGAGTCAAAAACTGTTCACTGTTTTGCTTCCTTTTGAATCAGCAACACCTGTCATTACTGCTGTGAACTTAAATTGCCTGTGGCCATCCTCTGTCTTCCATAATATCCATTAGTGTTAGGAGGAAGAGGTATATAAATGGAATACATGGCTCCTACATAGGGGTTTCCATTGGCTCTCTGTCTGGCGGATATTATGCACAGAACCACAAAGATCCCTCTCAAATCACACAATGTATGACGGCAGCAAAAAAGGTCTGTTTAAGATCAACTGAGGACAGCGGCAGACCAACAATTTTCCATTGTATTTTCTTTATTAAACCTCACCATGAGTTATGGCCATGACGTGCCTTTTTGTGCCGCTATGATGTGCTGCAGTGCATGCTGGGATTAAAAAAAAGACACATCTGGAATTTGAGATTTCGTCATTCTTACTGATGGCCCTTGTTGATGATTTATTTTGTTCTTCCTGAAAATTTAGTGCTAGTGAAAATTAAACTCCCAAAATGAGAAGTGCACAGTAATGTTCACACATCCATTGCTGATTACAGTTTGACACGAGTATAGGCACACTGAAGTCCTCCTAAACTGTGGCTAATATGTTAACCTTCAGTCGTATTTGTATTTTCTTTTATTCAAATTCAACTGACAGGGAAACTTAATTAGGACCAGAAGGCCTGACATGGATGTTTGGCTTGGGCATCATCCTGTTGTGTAGAGTCTCTATCAGGGCTACATGCTGTAGGAGAGTCTGTTTGAAACTGTTCTTTACAACATGTATTATAGATGGATATGTTCTAGTGTGAGCCTGAAGTTATGATGTAATACGTTCTGACAGAGAGCGTACACACACAACACTCAGAGCACTGACACACACACACACACACACACACACACACACACACACACACACACACACACACTGTAAGAGAGTTGTTGATGTGACATCACACACTGGAGAGGTAACGATCTACTTCTTCTACACTGTTATTGCTGGGTGAGTGCACGTAACTCCATCATTCTCTGTGTGTGTGTGTGTGTGTGTGCACATATTTTCTTCTTTTCTTCGTTCTCTCCTCCCATCACATCTTTTTTCCTAATGTGGCTCGGCCGCTTTTCTTTGGCTCTCTCATTGCTCTGAGCAATGAAGATTAGCTCAGCACAAAGGACACACACACACACACACACACACACACACAACACACACAATCCAGCATCTTATAACAAGCTGTTAACCCCGATTTATAAGTGCGGCCTTTGAATCAGCCCGATGAAAGGGAGTGTAATCCCTGCCGGACGATTTAATGGTAATCTCCGTATCCTGATTAGATTACACACAAACACACAGAGAGAGACACACACACACACACACACACACACACACACACACACACACACACACACACACACACACACACACACACACACACACACACACACACACACACACACACACACACACACACACACACACACACATGTTGTCCGCAGCGCTTCTAAACGACTGAACTGAACCCAAATGTTAGCTCAAAGAACAGGACATGTATTTTCTCTATTTTACTTTTTACATGTTTTAATATCTATGTTTTAATGGGTCATTCAGAGTTTAATGGCCATCTTTTTTCACTCCATGATCACACACCCATTCATCCTGGTCTACAGAAATAAACATCTGTGTCTTTTTATAGCACTTTTGCCTTTATGTTTTGTTAACTGACAGCGTAGACTGTGTCAGGTAACATGTGACACGTCTTTGTTGCCATCAAGGCCTTTTATATATCCGTGCTATTTATTTTTGGAACAGTTTTAGCTTAATATTTCGCCCGCAAATTTAGCTGAAACTGTTTTTAACACACACACTGTCTGAATTTGGACTGGAGCCAAAATTAGACTTTAAAAAATGAATGTAGCCACAAGACAGTGGAGGATGTATGACCTTACATGCACACTGTGAGTGTCAAACACATCAGTGTATACAGACACTCAATGTTGTATAAACAGAAATGTGTGTGTGTGTGCGTGTGTGTACATGATGGTCTAAGTCCATTTTTGGACTAAACACAGTATCTGCTGCTTCATCCAGAAGTCATCTTGTTCGTCTTCCTGTTTAGCCTGCATTCAGAATGACAACTGACCTCAATTCAAAATAAAGAAATGCAGCGTCTCAAAAGAAGCTATAAGGTTGGACCAGGCTCAAGTATCACCATAGTTTGTTAATGCCGTCCTGCGTTTTGCTTTTGTTCTATCGTTGGACAGAATCAGTTATTTGTAAAAGTAGGGGTCACATTTTTGTATAATGGAGGGCACTTGTGGTGTAGTAGTTAGAGCGCCCCCCATAGAGGCTCAGTCTTCAGAAGCTGCAGATCACGGGTTCTAATCCGGCCCGTGGTCGTTCTCTGCATGTCATTCCCCTCTCTGCCCCATTTCACATCTGTCTCCCCAAACTGTTTAGTAAAGCATAAAAATGCCAAACTTTTCTAGATATCTCCTGTTCCAACATACATCGTGTTAACAGGAGGGAAAACCCAATCTCAATTCCACTCGATGGTGTTAAAATCATCCCAGTGCCAACATCCAAACATTTTAAATATCGAGTCAAGTCTAGAGGTTAAAGGGCAACAGACGTGTTATTATTATTTTAATGTATTAATCTGCTCTGTTTGTTGAATCTAATCTTCTCCATCTGTTCTCCATAAAATGTACAATCACCAAAAATCGGTCAAATGTTTGTGAGTGACCTCCACGCATGGCTCTACTGAGCAGTGGGGAGACCAGCCAACTGCTGACACACACACACACACACACACACACACACACACACACACACACACACACACACACACACACACACACACACACACACACACACACACACACACACACACACACACACACACAGAGCAATCATTAAACGAATGTATTCTTCAGACTGCAGGCTGTCAGCAATATAGCATGAATACATCAGGGGGTAGAAGTCAGCATGTGTGCAGTATAAGGCAGCCTGTCCTCACACTCACACACACACACACACACATGCACACGGAGCGCCGTGGTGCTGACACCATATATAAACACCATCATCATGCAGAACATCATTTAACAGCTTGTGGTGTCTGCTTGCGTTCAGACTGATGTGTGGGTGATAAAATCCAGCTTGTTGTTCAGAGTAGGAGCCATTTACACTAAACGCTTGTCCCCAACAATAACCTCATTTAATTGAATGAGATATGGCCGACCAGCAACAGTTCGACAAATAACTGCCGGGTGAGCTAATGAGCTCTGCCTGGGGTGGAGACAGGGAAACAGGAAGCCGGAGCATTACTGTCGTTTGGCTTATTTGAGTTAAGGTGATTTATACACGCAGTACGTCAATACATCGAAAACCCTTTGTGTTACTTTGCTCTACTGCGATGGATTGGCAAACAGGATATGTCTGTGTTAACAATTCAAATCTAAAATTTTTTTTTAAAATTTTAACAAAGTACAGTATGTAAGACGGATACATCCCTAATGTTTTGACGACCACCTAACCTTTCGTATAAGCGCTTAATCATTATTATGTCATCATATTCCAACATTTACCGTAGCAAAGCCATCAGAGCAAACTTAATTATTAACATAGTTGAAGTCTCTGTTTTCTAGTGTACTGTGTGTACTAAGTCCTGCATTAGATGTTACATTTACATTTACAATGTCATATACATGCGGAGGACAGGCATGCTATGTAAATCTGCAAAGTAAAGTAAACCAGTAGATATATTGTACTAGTTCTAATGATGCCTTTCATAAGAACAGAGCATTGATGTTATAGTAAACACACCCAAAGCAGTGGTCATCAAATCAAATTGAGAATTCTTTGATCATAATGTAAATCCAGTGTTCTTGCATTTGTTCGTTTGCCAAACAGTCATTTAGATCTCCTTAAAGGTGCTCGAAGGAACTTTTAAACATTTCTGAAACAGTCTAATTATTTCTCTGATGATCGTGAAATAGATGTAACAGCAATCAGTGCAAAGAATGCTATTTCTATATAGTTTTTCTTTAAGCTTTTGTCATGGGTACGCTCACCCAGGAAATACAGCTGGAGTGGTAAAAACACTTCTGCTTTTGTCCAAAGGGGGTGCAAGAAGTACCAAAAACAGAAAAATTCCTCGGAGCAACTTTTAAGTTTCTGACAAGCATTACTGGAGCCCTTTTAACAGAGCTCTGTTCCTAACTCTGAAAACGGCATGTTCTTGTCAGGAGGTAGGCTACCTGTCCAGTGGATACCTGGTGGCATAAATAGCATATATCTACCAGAACCTTGTGAATGTCGATAGTTAGCCTGCTATCGGTGTATGAATGTGTGTGTGAATGGTAACGTGGGAAAGGAAAACGGGTCTCCCTTGCAAAAGAGTCTTCGGTCTCAATGGGATATACCTGTATAACTAAAGGTTAAAAAAAAAAAAAAACGTCAGAAAAAAAAAGTCAGCATCTCTGGGTGCAGCAGGGAATAGAATAAGTGATAGACTTAAGGTAAGAATGTAGGCTTAGTTATGTAACACTGGCTCTGAAGCCTCTGACCGAACGTCTGCAGGTCTCAGGTGGCAAAGTCACATCGTTTCCGTGACACCAACACAGCATAAAAAAAAATGGCCGTGAACTCGGTCACGCAATGAAGTCCGCCCCCCCTGACAGGATCCTCCATAGGGGGGTGGGTTTGGTTAAAGGCCACGCTCAACACAGCTTGACTGACCTTAAACAGGCTTGTACTCCATCACACACACACTGACACACACACACACACACACACACACACACACACACACACACACACACACGGGTTGACATATTGTCACACGCCGTGGAAAATGCAGCGGTGATATCAGCATTTTCCCCGTGCAAGGATTCAAAGCCGTAGCTACCTGCTGACAGCGGCTGATACTGAAGTCAAACTCGCCCCCACTCCACAAAGCACAAGTATGAAAGTAATCAAATGTGAATTTGCATACTTATCATGATTGGACCAGCTGTTCGCGCACACACACCGCGGGTATGTCTTTCATACACTTAAATAAAGCCAGAAACCCCCTGTGGATTTGGCTGGAGGATGTAATGTGTGTGTGTGTGTGTGTGAGTGTGAAAAAGAGAAGTGTGTGTTGGTACGTTCACATGCGTTCTATCTCCACTCTGGCTCGTTGGCAGGAATGCAGTCTCATATCTCAGCATTAGCATAATGTTCTACTTCATTGGATTCATTGGGTTCAGTCAAGTGTTGTGCAGTATAGTGCTGGTGGAGACAGTGATGACCTCTGTAAGACACTATATTTTTTCTCTGTGTTAATGTTTAAATTTGTTTATTTTATGCGCACACTGCATGTAAAGGAATAAGGATATCATTTCCTTTTGAAAATGTCATTGCTGAATGCCTATGTGTGCATGTATTAAAATAAAGACTGCTGCACTGCTCCGGCTTCTTAGTTGTATCTAGAGATATTTCAAGAGGCACAGTTGTGACTCATTCCATAATGCAGCTTCTATGTGGAATATGCTGAACTTGGTTCATGTATGTAGTTACATTTGGACAAGAAAGCAGGATTCACTAATGAATAAAGTGAAAGTAAAGGCTCAGTCCGACTGCTTTTTCACAAGCTCCTTGGTTCTTTTTACGAGGGAAACTTTTGTCTATCTTTCTATTATGTGCCATCCGTAACCAAGGCAGAGCCAGAGGGCATATTTCAGACCTGGTCCCAGAGTGTCTCGGCCCCTGACAGACAGGGGAGGGGGACAAATGAGACGGTGTCAATATTGAAACAGGCTAATGGCCTAATGAATGTGGAGAGTTCTGCCTAATGTTCCCAACAGAGCTCCTAGCAAAACCATTAAAGCACTTTTATATGAGTAGACAGGCACAATGCAGTAACTCGATTTATGGGGTACTTTCATGGTCAATTAGGGAGGGAGAGAGAGGAGAAAGGCCTGATAGCGGAGGTTAGCGCGCGCTTGTGTGTGTGTGTGTGATATGAGCTTATTAGCTTTAGACAGGGTTACGCCTGCTTTTGGTCAATATTGTCCCACGCTTACACTACTTGTGATGGTGTCGTTCTGATCGCCACGTAGACAAAAATAAAAATGCCGTCAATCAAATATCATTGAAAATGTCATGATACAGGTGGACGTAAGGGACTGACATTTTGAGTAGAAGACTAATATCAGTTTAAATAGTCTCCTGGGAATCCTGCAGACCTCAATATGTCACAGTGAATAATAAAGTTTGACATTATTTTTATGACGGCGGGAGCTCCCTATGGAACCGTCTTATTACCTTCTTGATTACTTTTTACGCAGCTGGCGGAAGGTGTGGCCGAAATGTCTTTTATCATTTTCTCAAAAACTTTCCCAAGATACTGTAACTCTGCCCTTGAGGGTCTTATATGAAATTACAAAAGATCAAACCTGCAGATGTGAAGTTGGCCACTTTTTAATGTCAACACTAGTAAAAAAAAAAACCCCAAGGACTTATTTATTGACCTCCAAAGGGGAAAAAAAGTTCCTGTTGACGTGAAATTGAAGTGGTCAGACAAATGTTCATGCTTGATTTGAAAAGGCTTGGTAGAGATTGTTTAAGGTCATTGGTACAATTCATATAGGCAGATCGAACCACCAAGAAGACCCTTTCTTAAGTACCGTAGTGGTTTTGGTTCGAGTCAAAGATGAATTCTGGGGTTGGTATACTGTATTTGTGGTAGGAACATTTTCCACGTTTTATTTTGCAAGGTGAGGAAAACAGCTCCCTTATGTGTGCAGTTGCCAGTGGCTATCTGTAGAATAAATTGAGGTCTGACCTAAACCATCAATAAAGTATGTTGGGCAGATAGGGTTGTCTTTAGCACTTTCTCCCTGTTTTAACACTGTACCCACACACATCTAACCAATGAAAAGAGTGTGCATATGTTTTTTTAAATGGCTTTTAGTGATGCATTAAGGGTTTGGTTTGATATTTTTTAACAAAAGCTATGGGTTTAAAAGAACACCCTTGGAGCTTTTGTGGCCTGAACCTTGAATTTAAGTCAAAGCAAAGTGGTGCAGCAAAAAAAACATTTCCACACTCAAATGGATAATGCTGGAAAGCTTGTTGACATAGTGACTAAATGTCCCCTTGGTTTGCTAACTGGACATTAAGTCAATACAGTTAATTCAATGAAATGTATGTGTACAATCCACTGCTGTCTGACGCTTGACTGCAGACCTTGCTGTGTCTCTTGTGTTGAGCTTTGGCTAAAGGCATTGGTTATACTTCCAATTGGGGATGTTGAGCAGCGGCTAATATAACATCTTTCATCATTTCTGACTCCCCTGGTTTATCCATCCCCATAAAGGTCAGTGCAGTTGATCTAAAGGAGGGTTCAGACGTTCAGTGTCATAGGCACTTTGTGTTGGGAAGCGGGAGAAAAAAAAACATATTTATTGACTGATTAGATAACCAGACGCTCCACGGAACGCTTCACAGAGCCCTTTGTACTCTTGTGACATCTGTGAATGAAATGTGTTTTGACATTTGAATCTGAGATTTATTTTTCATTGCATACAGAGATCCTATCTTTTTTTTCTTCTCTTTTTTTG
This sequence comes from Ammodytes marinus, assembly GCF_949987685.1. Classification (NCBI taxonomy): domain Eukaryota; kingdom Metazoa; phylum Chordata; class Actinopteri; order Uranoscopiformes; family Ammodytidae; genus Ammodytes; species Ammodytes marinus. The sequence goes on from NC_137216.1 coordinate 25,865,139, forward strand.
TTGTATCACTAAAGGTTGGCCTATTTATATTTCCATCCATCCATCCATCCATTCGCCAATGGTATTCACAGTCTCTCTTTGTATTCGGCCATGACTTTGTACACAGACGGACATACCCCACCCCCCCTTCCCCCCCCCCCCCAGACGGACAGATTTTTGGCTTGACTTGCAAGACCAGAATCACGACATCTTGAATATTTAATGTATTTTCATTGTAGGAAGCTGACGAGCCAGAAACACTTTCAACTGAGCACTCTTTGGTCCTGAAATGTTATATTGTCAATAGCAAGCAGCGTGGAAAAAACCCTGAAAATGAAACATTCTTTTAGGTGTATGCTGTTCTCTGTTTCACACACACACACACACACACACACACACACACACACTCCGAAACACTCTTCGCTCTCTGTTGCATTACTGTAGGATAGTACCTCCGAGAGTTGTCGCAGCTCCTCGCACAGTCAGTGGAGGATATTTTTAGTTTGCAAAAGAAAAAATGAATCAGGTAGTACAGTTCCTCTCCCCTCTCTTTTCTCCTGATGCATTCAGAGTAAAAACTGAATGAAATGGCTCACTGGCTATAGAGCCATAAATCAATGTGTAGCCTTGACTCAATGACCCCTGCTGTGTAAATCATAACACTCAACTATCGATCATTTAATGCTAGCCAGGTAGCATACAGTTAGCTTGTACTAGTTCCTGGGTACTGCCTGTATTCAAATATATAAAAAGATGTTTGTAGTGTTGATTCGGAGTGATAGCACTGGTAATACTTTTTTTTTTACTTACAAGACCTTGAAGCAGAAGCATTTGTCTTTATAGCATCTGACTTTCTTCTTGCAGCACATATCTGGTTTACTGTTAGGCCTATACATAAATTATGAAAATGTAAATAATTTACAATATTAAACTGCAAGTTGTAATGGCTGAAAATATATGAAAAGACTTCCCCCCCAAGAGGCAAATACTAACACATATTTCTCCCACCAAAGTGGTAATGCTATGATTTCTCTTGTACGCCATCTGAAGGCAAAATGTTTCATTTATTCATAAGAAGACATTTCAAGTCAATTGTTTTATTTTTATGGTAAAACTGTGGATTAACGTTTATAGTATTGGTGTTTTAGGAGATGTGATTAGGCAGTGAAAAACGATGGTCCATGAATCACAACAGGCCATGATATTTTTAAAGTTTAGGTGAAAATTGGCTCCTATAACCCACTTTGTGAAGGGGCCATCAAACAAAAAGGTTTGTGATGAGAAAACTAGGATCCCTTCAATTCATTTTGGGAGTGCTGCACTGCCAAACAAAATAAACAATGCTTAAGCCTATAGAGATCCATTTTTATTGCACTGCATAGAACTATTTTCATGATGGATGGGCCTGGCATGATGGTGGGCCCCTGCATGTGCAAGTTATACTGTATGAGAAAGTCCATTTAATGCTTTAAGCCTGGGCAACTGTTCAAGGTGAGAAAGAATGCAGCCACTTGTTCATAGTCAACAAATTAAATGTTGGTAAATAAAAAATTATATTGATTTCTTGGTCAGTACCAAACATAAGAAGCTCTGATGTAAAGCCGCAGCTGCACTCATTGCCTGCAGGGGGCACAATTTCGGCAGCCACGACTTAATTTGCCTATAGATGGCGACAACAGCATCTGCATGTGAATCTATAAAAGTGTTTTGCTCTTATTTCTTTATTATGTTCTGGCATGTTTTTGCCGATTGTCACATGTAGAACCAGTTTGACAGTCACAGAACAGCATCGCAAATTGTGAATGGGCGACTTTGTTTACAAGGCAAAGCCGCAAGGTGTTTTATTCAAGCTATTGTGTCGTTAATTTTTTTTTATCAATCTTTGTCGTCTCTCAGCAAACTGTATGCAGCTTTTATCAGACCACTTGGCAGAAGTGTCTCTTTACCTCTCACGTTTGCTCTTCGTGTAAGTTTTCGGAGTCAATGGTTTTTCTCCCCAAAGTCAAGTGTTTAACGTTTTAGTTTTTAGCCTGTGGCTCTCAAACTGTGGTGTGAATGGAAGCGAACAAGGGGCACTCACATTGAAAATACACTCAGCCCGCTTCAAGTGTCTCGGCTACACATTTTGGCTGATAAAAAAAAAAAAACGTATTTACTTTTATTATTCAAACGCTTTATTGTCTGATTAGATAAGACCCAAAGCTTTAATGGTCCCTGTGGGGGAACAGTAGTCAATGTAGCGGAAGAGTGAAATTAGTTTCAACAAGAAACAATATAATATAAATGAGATTGTAATTGGCGGATTAATTTTATCACGTTGTACTTTTTTTCAACCCAAGATACGTGTTATTGGCAAATATATTTTTAACAATAACATGACTAACATCGGTAAAATTTGCTCGGGCAAGGACAAAATGGAGAAAATATGTATAAATAAAAGCAATACGGTTCTCGCAAGCAAGATATTTAGTTTTGAAATGGAAGAAAGTAGGATATCAAACAGGAACATGAGTTATTATAGTGCCAGGGCTGGCTATTGTTTGAAAAGACTGATGCAGAAGAACACTGTTTTGGACAAATGGGATGCACTCTGTCTCAGACGGTTGAGGCTGAAAAATGTTTTGCAGCAGATTAATTGCAAAAATTGCTAAAGCGTGTTTCTGTTTCTCAGGTTTGTAGGAAAGGCTCTTTTTTTTGTTTCTTCTGTAGATAGTCCAACAACAAAAATGCAGGAAATAGTTCAATGAACAAAAGGCACTAGAGCGTTTAGAAAGAGACCCATTCATGTACAAGCTGACATAAAGGGGTGTGTGTGTGTGTGTGTGTGTGTGTGTGTGTGTGTGTGTGTGTGTGTGTGTGTGTGTGTGTGTGTGTGTGTGTGTGTGTGTGTGTGTGTGTGTGTGTGTGTGTGTGTGTGTGTGTGTGTGTGTTCATGTACGCACTGTCTGGGATTGTGATGTGTAGACAGCAAGCCCATCATTTTTCCAGGCTGGACAAATGCCTCATGGTGGAGGACAGGCCGTCCGACATGACAAATGACCTCCAGAGAGAGAGAGAGAGAGAGGGGTGGGGGTGTGAGGGGAGAGAGACAAAGACACAGACTGGCAGAGAGAGAGAGTAGCTTCATTAACAGACAACGGAACAGATGATTCTGCCACAGATTCCAATCACTCCGTCTCAGCCAATTAATGAAATAGCTAGGACACACACACACACACACACACACACACACACACGATAAGAGGGACAAAGAGAGAGCAAAATGGCCATAAGTCTGGTTAAGCAGTACTAAATTATTCTTCAAATTAAAAGGCCGTACCTGCCATGTCCTTAAATAGCCGCTTGTGTGTGTGTATGTGTGTGCTTGCATGTGAGTGATTAAGCTGTTAATTAATTTGATGTCCTTGTATTTAATAACCGTGGACAGTGAAAAGTGTGTGTGTGTGTGTGTGTGTGTGTGTGTGTGTGTGTGTGTGTGTGTGTGTGTGTGTGTGTGTGTGTGTGTGTGTGTGTGTGTGTGTGTGTGTGTTATAGAGAGAAAGAGAGAGAACGAGAGAGAGAGTGGGGGTGAGTGAGTGCATTCTGGAGAAAGTCTCTGATGTAACAGTTCTGTCTGAGGAAGGAGAACGCATAAAAAAAAAAATTGCAAATGAGTAAAAAGCCACACGTTTTCTAAAGCTTTTCTAAAAGGTTTTTTAATCCGTCTTCTCACAGAAAAGATTAGTTCTGGTTTTGCACTGTTACCATTTGGTGGTTTTGGTAAAAAGGAATTCTCTGCCTAAAACGGTTCAGTTATTATTATCATTTGAACTGCGGGCTACTGTAGGCACTTTGATGTTACTGTTATCTGTCGTCAGGTGTTAATCCTGGCGGGATGATGTGTTGACAGGTGCTACATGTGTCTGATGTCATGGATAACACGGGAGCACAGTTCATGGTGCTCCTCAAGTATTTTCTGCAGGATTTTTTCCTACATTTTCCAATATATGATTTAAATTGGTATTTAGTGTATATGCTTTCAAATCATGCTAATGATTTAAGCCCACAATACACTTCTAAAACTAACAATGTAAAGGCTGCAAAATATTTGAAATACATGTACATTCATTTTTTTATATTGTGAGTTAAAGGCGCTACAAGGAACTTTTGAATATTTCTGAAACAGCCTCTTTTTTTCCTTTAATGATCATGAATGACATCTAACAGCAAACGAGACCATCAGTGCAAATAATCCTATTTTTATATAGTTTTTCTTTACGCCTTTGTCATGGGTACGCTCACCCTGGGGTAGTAAAAAAACGTTGGAGCCTTTGTCCAAAGAAGGTGCAAGAATCATACAATCTGAAAGTTCCTCGGAGCATCTTTAAATTCTTCATACACAGTATCCAAATAAAACTGGCAGTAACTGTAAATCAGAGTCAATTCTATGAGTTATATCAGCTGTTCATATTTATAGGTTTGGTTATTAAAAACTAGGCACTAACATGACATTAGCAATGATGAGATGCTTCAGCAGTTTCACTCATAAACTGGAGGATGAGATAAGAGACGGATATAAAAGGAGGAGAGAGGAGAAAGTGAGTAAATGAAATGAAAGTGAATGAGAAAGAAAGAGAGAGGGAGAGGAGCAGGTGACCTTTGCTTTGTGAATGAGGAGGGAGGGAGAGAAATGTGTGTGACGAAGAGAAAAGAGTGGATGTGTTTATAGAGGAGGGAGGGAGGGATGGAGGGAGGGAGGTGGAGGGCTGCTCAAAGGCACCGAAATATGGACAGAATAGAAAGAAGGTGGAGAGAGAGAGAGAGAGAGAGAGAGAGAGAGAGAGCGAGAGAGAGAGAGCGAGCAGTTACACAGCAGGAGAGTCTGAGTGCTCTCTTCCATCGGAGACTGTTGATTAAAATTTCATTGGCTGGGGCTGGAGGTCGGAGGTTATGGTGTGTGTGTGTGTGTGTATGTGTGTGTGTGTGTGTGTGTGCGCGCCTACTCTCTTCATGCAAACACTCCTGTACTCTCACTCCCATTGGCTCATTATGTTTCTTTGTCTCTGGTTCTCTTGAGTTCACTGCTCTCTAATTGGCTCTCAACTCGTCCCGTCTGTCTGTCTGTCTGTCTGTCTGTCTGTCTGTCTGTCTGTCTGTCCATCTTATTTTCCAAGTAAAAGCTTTGATTTACTTGGTTTTAGTAAATACTCCCTTGTCTCTATAGTTTAGTTATCACATATGTGATGTTGTTAAATTATCAGTTTCTATCATTCATGTAAAAAAAGAAAATTTTTCCTAAAATACATTGTCCTCTGAACGTGACATTAAACATTAATCCTATTACTGGCACTTGTATTATTAATGATTCCATGATATAATATTTATGGCTATTTCTCTAGCTCCCAAATATGAGTGAATCCAGCTTAATGTACTCCATTAACCAGATCATATACAGTAAACTACCTAGCTGCAAAAATGATAGTCCAAATCGAAATGATCAAAGATAAATTATAATTACAAATCCACTAGACATTCGATTCCTACTCTTTCAACTTAAAAATTCCAAAATGTGTCTGTAGCACTTAGTGTAAGTATCGTCTTTTATTTGTTAAACCAAATGATAAATAAGTTAATCAGAGAAAATCACTGGAACATGAATTATTGATGAGCCACGTTCAGTTTTTTTCCAGACTGATCTTCTGTGGGATCAAAGTTTGAGTGATTCCAGGGATCTTGCCTCCATCAGGTCTCGTCTTGCATTAACCTCTTTTATTGAAGTCTCCTGCTCCGGTTTGAAATCACGCTCCACAGGACTCTCATCTGTTTGTGCTGCTGAGTGAAAGGATACCTGAACCACTGACAGCTGTGACACTGCATTGTGTGTGTCTGTTTGTATGTGTGTGTGTGCATAGGAAAAGCAAACATGGCCCATATTTTGGACTTATTGTTAGTATCCAGTAGTGCTAAGAGCAGGGGTGTCATACTGTACAGAATGTAAAGCCCACATAGGCAAATGTCTATTTGTGATATTGGGCTATACAAATACAACTGATTTGATTTGAGGGTGTCATCATGAGGGTTTATATATTTGGGTACATTAGAGGAAGTGTGTGTGAGGAGCTGTGCAATAGGCAGGTTATAGGCAACCGAAACTGGTCCCCTCCAGAATTCAAATACAATTGCTGACTCTAGTGAGAGGAAACATGAACATGTGTTGAAGGTGTTATGGGTAAATATTTCATATGGAGCACATTGAACTCTCCTTTGTGTTTTATTATTAATAATTTGGCAATATTAACCCTTTCCTTGTCCCTTGCGTGACACTGAAATGTGCAACCTTTCAGCGATGTTCAAAACTGAACAATGCAAAAGTCTGTTTTATTGTCAATAGAAAAGTGTTAAGTGCCGTGCATATTGTGGTTTGCAAATACCAACGTACACGTTTGATGTCAGCAAATGACAGGGAAAACTGATAAGGTATAATAAGCTTATCTATATGTTTGTGGTTACATACGTCTTTGTGATAACAGTGCATCAAAAGGGATTGTGTTGTGCAGTGACAGTCGCTGTACAAATCTATCCCCGTCTCTAAAGCCTATAAAACTATGCCACTAAAACAGAAAGCTGATGTACTATTTGGTAATTGGCTTGAATATGAAATGTTCAGCTTCTTGCACCTCTAGTGTCACATTTGAGTCAAACCAAATGAATGCAGTGAAACAACTATAATACCCACTTTACAGCTCCGCCAGGTGTAACTGGTATCGGGACAGGAGCCGTAATGGTCGGAGATGGTCAGCATCCAGCAGAATGATATTGGCTCGTTACTGCAGCTGGCTCTGGAACTACAGTGCAATGTAGGCAATGAGGAAACTGGTGTCTCCAAAATGGCAGCCGTCCATAAGCCGAGCCGAGGTTCAGGATATTTTATGTCCTGTGTACCGCTGGGTTTACACTACATGGCCAAAATGCATTTGGACGCTCCTGTTCGCATATGGTTGTGTACATCTGGTCTGGGGCTGTTTTTCATAGTTTTGGGGATGAGGAAATCATAAAATTCTATATTATATATTTTAGACAATGTTGTGCTTCCAATGTTGTGGTTCAGGGGAAAGGCCTATCTTCTGTTTTTGACATGAAAATAGCAGGTATTATGAGCCAGGCCTGGTCAGCCAACACCAGTGTTCAATCTTGCTAAATGGGAGCGTGCCCTTGCAGCCAGCTTCCAAAATCTGGTCAAAAAAGACTGAAAGCAGAAGAGTGGAGGTAGGCTGTTATAGCAGTATATTAATGCCGTTGGTTTTGAAATTAAATGTTGGGTGGATTGGGTTGGAGGTGTCTTTTAACTAAAGATGCTAATGCTGTTTTTGGTTGGCTCTGGCATATTTCTGTAAAAACTGCAGATAAGAAAAAATATAAAAGCAAATAGATGTTTCAACACCCACCTAGAAACCGACACGTGGGTAGTTAGTTATTCTCCGTTTCAATGGCTGCCTTTCAAATCCATTCACTTTTTTGCCTCATTAAAGTAAAAGGTCAAGAGAAAGGTCGCTCGCTGCTTCTTGCGTTCTTAAATATTTCATTATATGCTTCTTTTCATCCTGAATCCTGAAGTGATAATAACACCAGGATTCCAAAACATTAGAGGTATTGGAGCAACATTTCTTGTGCCTTTTTAACGTTATATAACTTAGATAATGTGAGCTTAGAAATGATTTGACAACCAGTGGATGAGGAGAGAATTATGTGAGTATGCAACTCATAGTATATACTAGTAATGTGAGTGATTCATCCGGCGTTGCGTTATTTTGATTAGATCGCAGGATATATGCCTGCAGTAACTCAAACGGCTCCTGCATCTTCACAAGGCAGCTTCACACGATCTGCTATTCAGTGTGTAACAAAGCACCACACACACAGACACATACGCACAGAGACACACACACACGCACACACGCACACAAACACACAACCGCATATTCAGCAGCACTGACTTTAAAAGGCAAACTCCCCGCCAATAGCACCAGCCTGATATTAGTATACATACACTCTCCCAGAGCATGACACATTACATATTCACACACATCACTTAAAAGTCATTATGCTCTTCTCACTCTTACAAACACACACACACACACACACACACACACACACACCAGCCATGTAACACAGCCTCATCAGCAAATTAGCAGAATAAAGAGCCTCTTTTTGCCTTTTCTTTGGAGTGGGTAATTAGCCATCAGAGCCCGCTGTGTGGAGAGAGCCAGATCCATCAAGAGGTAGAGCTTCAAAGAGCCGTTTGTTGAAGCCAAAGCACTTTAATTAGGACCTATTTGTACGAGAGAGCGCAGAGAAGAAACAGAATTTGATGCCAAAAGCTGTGTAATGTAAAGGGAGAAATAAACACACTGCAGCAGTGCACACACACACACATACTGTATGGAGACAGGCAGGAACAAACTAGAAAGATAAGGCCTGCGATGAAATCCTTTTTCTACAGCTTTTGAAGGCGAAACTGTCCGAATATCAGTTGTCTGTTGTAGTTGTTGAGTAGGTATCAATGCAACTAAACCACAGCTAGATTGAAGATGAATGGGAAAAAATAGTGGCGTTATCGACTTTTTGAAGATTCAGATGTGCGAGTCCAATAAAATTAGTTTGATTTAAGAGTTCTGACCATCATTCTTTCACATTCTACTCACCAATTTAGAGAGCACTTCACACCTTGTACAAGCTAACTGACCAGAGCCGCGATCCAAATGTCTACAAACTACACTTACTGCAATTGTGCGTGCATTGTTTTTTTTATAAAGCAATTATTGGACAATTGTGGACATTGTGTTTGCTGGATCCCCTTTTGATTTCACCTTGGAAAGAAGCTTTTTTAATAACTGTGTCTAGCTGGGGATTTGTACAAAAGCTGGAGAGATGTCTCACTCTCTCATTGTTACTGATGTTGAAGCATGTTGCTGCTGGATCCAGGAGGTATTGCTTAAATCCATCAGGCAAGTGTCACAGTGCAGAAGCTGGTCTGTTCTGTTTCCCTTCTAGTTTTTCTGTTTTATACCATCAAGACTCGTATCCGTGAAGTGAATATATGTACATTATATCACTGTTCAGCTTTTGTGGAGCAGATTATTTCCTGACATTTAAATCACGTGATTCCCTCCACATGTGTCCCGCTCTGCTGACTGAGCTGCTGCTGGTTCATCCAGTCAGTGTGAAGTGACACAAATGTTTTCAGACCAATGAATAAGTATGAAATAAATATGAACAAATAATAATTTGATATCATTGATATTTCTGTAGGTCGTGTGTATGCAGGTTCAGAATTTAAGATTGTGTTAGTCCCTTTTTCTGGCTTTTCTGATGGTTTAGCGGGTATTCGAACATGCACCGTGAACAGATTATTAGATGGGTCTCTCTGTCAATTGTATGTCTATACGCTCAAATATCAAATGTGTGCAGAGCTGTTAACTGAAAAATCAGCTACTTAATGCAACCAAGATGAAAAATATACACATTTGATACATGTGTATGGGCAAAATCTGTACTTGATCTGATTGGTCTGCTTGGTCTGTTTTCTAGCCTTCGTAGATTCTCAAAAAAAAACCAAAGAAGAACCGTTGATGGTTCCCCTATAGTGCAGTCGGTGCGTTTATGTGGCAATAACCACACGTGGAGCAGATCATTAGAGGAAGTGTCACTTTGCGGTATCGCGTCAATGGCTTAATTTCACCATTCTCCTAATGGAAATGTTGGTAATAGACACATAACCGCGCGCATGGCAAACACAGACGCAGCATCTCCTCCTGCTGAAGCCACTCCAGTGTGTTTGCTGAGCCCCCGTCCTCAATGATCTTTTGTCTGTCAAAAGCTCTTAGCGCTCCCATCCAGAGCCCTGTGCTCTCTGCATTCATTATTAATGGGCCTCAGCAGGCTTGGAAATACACACACACACACACACACACACATGGCGCATGCACAGAGAGGTTCTGCACGTCACTGGTAGCTATTTTAGACAAGATATTAAATGAGACACTGAAAACATGAAGGGGAAAAGGTGTTCATTTATCAGGGGATACAGGAGGAAGAAAAATGAACCATGCATTGATTTTCCCCTTACCTTTGTGTAAGTGTAGCTGGTATCTTAAAATATAACCACAAATGTATATCACAAACAAATATAGGTAGTATGATAACTAAACTAAATGTAGAGTTGTTATATAAACATTTAAAAGCTTTCAAATACAGTGCAATATGCTTTGTTCAACCAGAGCTGACTTTTCACTTTAGCAGTGACACTCCATCTGCTTTTAACCTTGTTTGACCTTGACCTGTAATACAAATAACACAAACAGATCAGAAGCAACATTGAATATCATGAAATGGGTGTAGGAGCGCACGACCACAATTCAGTGAAACAAGTTATTAAGAGTGCAACTCATTGGTTTTCACATAAGACATATACATACAGTATAGTGATTTATAGTGACACAGATTAAATGATATCGAAACTATAGTGCGAATTGATTTGTTATAAATGAGCCGGGCTGCTGGTTCCATCTGCCTTTTTAAATAAACACCTGAAACTCAATGTTTTCCCTCAACACTTCTTCGACTCTCATGAAGGATTTTATGATATTATAAATGAATATTGCCCATGGATCCCTTTTCTTTGTATATCAAATATTACAGGTAGTAACTCCTCAGTGCACATTTCACTCAGTGGCATCATGAAGCGCTCTGATTGGATGTCTGTGGCTGCAGTGGTCCCTTGAACTCTCGTTGACTTCTGTCTTCAAATCTGTTCTCTTCACTGTCTTTTAGTTTTGACCTTTTGTCAGTGAAGCAGATTTTTATCTTTTTTTTCAGCTCAGTGTCACATTGTTTGCAATAACCGTTCCTCCAGGAGGGTTTTGCTCCAGCAGTCAGTCAAAAAAGTATTTTTTTTATGGGAAAGAGGAGTGTGTGTGTGTGTGTGTGTGTGTGTGTGTGTGTGTGTGTGTGTGTGTGTGTGTGTGTGTGTGTGTGTGTGTGTGTGTGTGTGTGTGTGTGTGTGTGTGTGTGTGTGTGTGTGTGTGTGTGTGTGTGTGTGTGTGTGTGTGTGTGTGTGTGTGTGTGACTGTGTTTTGATTTGACCTTTCTCCATATGGTGTGGGACTGAGCAGGGGGACAGGAGGTGAGCCCTACACATGCTATCAGTCTGTGCTTTTAGCCAACAGCCCCTGACACACACACACACACACACACACACACACACGAGCTGCAGGCCATACATGTCATTGTTACCTGATATTCATGGTTGGGCAGGAGAAACAGACGAAGGAGAAGGTCATACATGTGATGTCAGAGGCCGTGCGTTCGCTGCCAGCCGTATAGGTTTTGATTGCCGCTCGCTCGCTCCTCTTCCACTGGCCCCCGGGCTCTCTCTACCCTCTGTCCTAACCCTGTGCCCATCTCCCACAATCCTCAGCATCAGTCCAGCCCCTGCTAGCAGGAGACACACACACACACACACACACACACACACAGACACAGACCTTTCTATTTTTGATATCTAGTCCAAGTGAAAAACAATGAGACAGTGTGCCGCCAGGAATCACCGATAGAGACTGTATTTACTGTATCAAAGACAGCTCATATGCATGGTGCTGTAGGTGTGTCTGAGGGTGAGGAATAATGTATATAACAAACGCAGTGGAGATATATAATTCTACAGAGCCATGGGAAGGATAAGGAGGAATATATTTCAACCAATGTTATCTCTCTCTCTCTCTCTCTTTCTCTCTCTCTCTCTCTCTCTCTCTCTCTCTCTTTCTCTCACTTTCGCTCTTTCTCTCTTTTATCTCCAGAGCTATTTGTCTTGGACCCCGACAGAGGCAGCAGCCCCAATCCTTCAGAATAAAAACTTAATCTCCGGTAGCATTAATGAACCCCAAAAAAAACTGAATATATTATATATTAAAAGTATTCATCTTTAAGACATTAACATCCTCATGGAATACATTAAGCTAGAAAAAATATTGGTGTTTCCCTGATGGGAAAAAATGTATGTACTGTACACTTACTTTTTTATTAAATGATTTTGGGAGAGAATGCAACCTAGCTAGGGCGAATGAGGTTGAAGGCTACAGGGAAAAACTTGGTTAAGTGCAATTTTATACATGTGGACTCGCACATTGATTTTAAAAAAGTGGACACCTGTCAGCCAAGTCAATTACTGTGATTTTATATAATTTAAGTTGACCAGTGTGTAACGTCCAAAGCACGCAGCTGCTGTGTCGACTTTAAATGCGGCGCTTGGCTGTTTCAGTTCCACTCCAGATAACCTGATGGCTGTTTGATAAGCTGCAGTATTGGTTTTTCAGATGCATTAGCAATGACTGATCTAATTTAAACAGAGACATAATGCCCCCCCTTTAGCATGCTTGACTAGATATTGTATTACACACAGGCAATTACTGAAAGGAATACCAATGCTAATAAATCAAAGCAACAGTCCGGACAAAGGGCTAACCAGAAGGTCTTTCTCACAACAACAGTATCAGCTTTGCAAAAAAAGACATTGTTACACTGGGAGTCATATTTGCCTCCCGTACATACAAGCCTCTCTTTTTTGAAGTTTCTTTATGAAGCAGTGTAACCCCCCGAAGAAATATCTTTGATTTATATTCATATGCAAATGAGCATCCTTAGGAAAAACTACACAAAAAACAGACATTCTTTTAAACAGAAAGAAGAAAGGGACAAAAAAGGGGAGAGAGGGGGGGGGGAAGTTGAGCTTATCACCAGTCAACAGATGTTCAGACTATAAATGTGTTTGGGGTTTGTCTGTCTTGTTGTCACTGTGGCTGAGCAAAGCAAAGCTCCAGCCCTGGCCAGTCTGAATGGACCGAGTCAACCAGCTGCAGCTAAGAAAGAGAAAAGCATTTCTATGGTGGCTGTATTCTGCTCCAATGGCAGAGGGGAAAGAGCCAGAGAGAGGATCAGGATGAGATCCATCCAGCTGCCAAAGGCCTTTTGGCCAAACTGAGGAAATTCATTTTTCCAAAGTCGATACAGTAAAGGCACTGTGCTGCAGGACAGTGCTGGAGCCAGGTGTAGCTTGCAAAGAAAAGTGCTGAGTGGACAGTTATTATGGAGCTGTGTGTGTGTGTGGACTATCCTGCTCTCTTTATTTAACTCTCTTTCTCTTGACGAAGCAAACATGGCACAAACACAAACCTTATGAACTCAAGGATTTTTAGGATTTCCTTTTGATTTTTTAGAAATCTATGACTTTTCAAAACGCTTTCTAAAGCTGTACATCTGTCTTGTTTTCCCTGCTGGGTGAGGCGGACAGAATATCGATACATACTAGTGTTGCAGGTGTGAGATATCAAAGCAGGAGCCGGATCGACAAACCCGCCACACGCAGTAGACCTCAGAAGTGCAGTCGGTATAGTTCGAGTGAGAGGGGGCAAGGAATTACAGAAAACATGAAGTTAAGAGAAGAAAGGTGATGCCTTCGGGTTAGAAAAGTGGCTTTTCCTAAATCAAATCTCTTGAGGTAAAGTGACAGGTGCCCTTGAACTGAAGGACAGCACACCAACAACTATGGAGATGCTGATCTGCTGCCAAAACCAGGAAGTGTACAGGTGTGATGTAAAGTGCACCGCTGTTTTTATTATCTGTGGATGAAGGTTGAATTTACTAACTAAAGAACACTTTACAATAAGGGTACATTGATTAACTGTTAGTTAAGGGTTAGTTAATGCTATTGACAGTTGTTAATGTGTAGTTCATGCTTATTAGGCATCAACTAACTGTTAGTGCTACGTTATTAACGGTAAGTCAACAGTAAGTTAATGCTCAATTCTTACTTATTAAGAATAATTAAGCAATTATAAAGAGATAGTTAATGCTTACTTAATGCGACTTGAGCATTAACTAACAGGTAATTAATGAGCCCTTATTCTAAATTTTTACCGAAATACTCTCTATTTCCTCATTTCCTTTTCCTTTGCTCCTTTGTTTGACTTTCCGTCCGTCACCTTGCTTGCTCTCCTTCCATCCTCTATTGTGTGATAGAGCTGCTGCTTCCATGGCTGGTTGGTTTGGGTGAGCAGAGGGAAATAGGCGAGGCGTCCACAGTTCAGGGCTCTAGAGAGCTGGGCCGGGCAGCAGGAATCAATCACAGACTAAATCCCTCTTCTCTCAGGACTGCCGTGTGCCTGCCAGGTGACATGGTCAACAGCTGCAGACAAATATAACGCCTAGTTTGGCTATTTGAATAGAAATACACTAGTGCACAGGGGGCTCTAAAAAAAAAGCTAGAGTCCAGGGAAAACTGCTGAATATTTACCGGTATTGGACGGAAATTGTAAAGAGATGTTTATTCAAAACTGGTAAATCAACCTATGTTTACATTCGCATCACAATTGACCTTTTTCCACTGGAACAAATAGTGGATGGATGTGACTGTGTGACATGGGAGATTGCTGTTCTTGTCCCAGTTCCCACTAAAAACTGTTTATTTTAAACCATGGCAGCCCTGCTATTAACTGTCTCCCTGTGGAGTTTTTGACCTTTTTTTTCTCCTATGAATGAATGCCCATTTTATTGTCTGATGTGATGCACATTGCTGCCAATGGTGTCTTGCTATCCCATTGATCAACTGAATGTGATTTTGCACCAAGATATGCAGCAATGTGCCAGCAAAGCTAGGAAAGAAGAAGACTGCTTGCTGGCAAACATCAATGTAAACGATTCAGGTCTAAGCATGTAACAAAAATGCGGTTCATTTCGGAAGGCATCATCAAGCAACCTATTTTGTTGTCTAAGTGGAATGGCTTTGTGAGAAAAGGTTTTGTATGAGTATATATACGAATGGAGTAAGCTGCTTGTATGGAGGTGTCTTTAGTTGTGAGTGACATAACAACAAAACCTGTCCGGTGACAAAAGGCAATCCTGTTAAAATAACTGTTTTATTATATATGGTGCTACTTCATTGTTCCGACCCGAACTCACATACCATATTTGAGAGTTGTGTGAAAGTTGGTGACTATAGATTGTATATAAACTTTGCAGTGACGCTGAATCTTGCGTATTCAGATGGTGTGACTGTAGTTTTAAGAAACACACAGCTGTAAAGTACAGTATATGATGTCTGACTCATGGTCCATGTCTTTCCTTGTTCCTTGCAGACGTGTCTAGAGTTGGAGCGGTATCTACAGACGGAGCCCAAGCGGCTGTCGGAGCTCTTTGACGAGGAGCTGGACTGTCTGTTAACCCCGGCCTTCATGCAGGGCGCGGACAGTGACGAGGACCTGATGGACCCCCTGCTCCCCAGCCTCCCTGACCAGCCCAGCCCTAGCCCTCCGCTCCTGGCCACCCTTCCCAAGGTCCAGGCCAAACTCTTCCAGATGACGACCATCAACAACAACCCCAGCAAGACCCACAGCGACGCGGGGACCGAAACCCTCACACTAAAGGACCAACAACATGTCCTCACGGGAGTGAGCGCCGCCCAGCTCAGCGCCGCCGTAACGTCCCTAACACCGCCGTCGTCGCCGGAGCTCGGCCGCCACCTCGTCAAGCCCACACAGACACTGACGGCCACGGCAGACGGCACACTGACACTCAAACTGGTGGCCAAGAAAGTAGGGCTAGGGGCGGCTGCCAAACTGGTGGCAGCGCGGGGGCTACCGTCGCCGCCCGGCCGAGGAGGAGGAGGCGGCGCCCTCAGTGACGGCGAGCAGGGGGGAGGAGGAGGGAGCGTGGGAGGAGACGTACCAGAGAACAAGAAGAGAGTCCACCGCTGCCAGTTTAATGGCTGCAGGAAGGTTTACACCAAGAGCTCCCATCTGAAGGCACATCAGAGGACTCACACAGGTAAGACCGTTCTACAGTTACCTTCAACGTGATTACCCTTTATAAAGATGCTGGCTTCAAGATGTATTTTGAGGGTTTTGATCAAATTTGCAATATGAAATGTTCAGTTTACAAGATTTAAAGTTTTTATCTTATCAATACAAATACCATGTTTGCAACCCCATGCATTAACATGCAAGAAACCGTTAGGACTTGGATGAAACATCACACAGCCCCCATTTTGTATTTGCTTTTAAGCAGCACTAACAAATGCTTGTATGAAAGGGGCCACAGGTCTCCCAGTTTTAGGACAACGCAGCAAGGCAACATGCACACATGCCATCCAGACAACGATACTGTCTGTCCCCTTGACTATATTGGAGACTATAGAAGTGACTTCAATCCCTGCGCTATTGACTAAAACCAAAGCTGAAAGACATCATTGTATACCTCATAGTCCATTTTTCATTTCACATTTAATGTGCCGGTGTTCAGACACCAACACAATGATTATGTACATTATCCACAAGATACTTAACATGGTTGGTTGGTTGAGCTTCTGGAAAAATCTGCAAAAGACACGGCTAATAATTTAGTTTTTTTTGTCAGCGGTAAGGCCCACCTCCTCACATGTTCCTCTAGATTTATTCATTTCCTGGTGAACCAGTCCGTTCCAAATGCCTTGCCTCAGTAATTGCCTGATGATTGATAGACTGGTAGTAAATGACACTGCGAATTCAGCCATGTCCAATCGCAGGCCTGAGCTGCTAACTACAGCTGCCCTCTCACTGACCCTCAGACAGAACACACACCAGGGTTAATGTGCCCAGGGGCCGCTGGCTGTGAGCTATTCAAAGTGTTAGCATTTGGATATTGAGGTTGATAAAAGAGACCCACGAGCGAATAATGGGTTTGATTGACGCAGATTATGATGAGATTATGATTTGCTTGAGTTAAAACAGCGTTTAGTAGCCTGAACCTGAACTGGACATGACATGCTTTACTCAAATAGGAGTATAGCCTGAATGAGTTACCGCTTATAATACATATGCAAACAAAACCTTTTAATCGATTCCATAATTAATTGCTGCAATTATTTATTTATTATTGCAATTTTTTGGTAATATGGGCCACTTTCATATGTGCTGTGTGTGACGGTTTCAGTTCATGACCGTGACACACTGTAATCTGATGGTTGAAGTATTTTAGAAAGTGACGTGAACATGCCAAACAATCAAATTGGATCCGAGCAATTAATCCAAATTGAGCACTGAGGCTTGCAGTGTGAACGTATAGCTGTTAGCTGGGGCATGTTTCAGCCACTGGTGAGGTAATGTTGTAAAAAACAGATGAGTTAAAGGTCTAATAAGACACCCAAGCAATACACATGGGTTACAATACTGCAGGGAAGGATTTTTACTACTCTGGAAAGTTATGGGCCTGTATTACGGCAAAAAAGGTGAGCTGGGTTCAACTTTATTGCGTGGTGACCCTGCACTTTTCCTCTGAGCCTGCGGTATCAGCACTGCCCCTGTGTCAATACACTGGTCGGATTGAAATCAATAAAAAAGGGGGCTATGCTTTTTTCAGGGCAGTGCTACACAGTGTCTATCTGAAGACGACCTTAAGAATCATTTTGTGTGTTTTCAGGTTATAACCAAAGAACACAATTCGTTGTAAGCTTTATCACAAAAAAACCTTAGTAGAGAAACTTTCTGACTTGTTTGCTGTAAGGTGACAGGAGTGTGTAGCACCAGAGATTTGTACATTCTTAGAAAATTGTCAAAATGTCTTTTTCTAGATGATCCCTTTTCCTGAGTAACTGAGGCTGTATCATCACTTATCTGCAGCGTGACGCCTGTGCAGACTTGTTACCACCTGAAGTTAGCATTATTCAAAGTCTAGCTTGAGCCACACACAGCATCACTTTACAGTCACTGGAGAGGTTTCGGAAGCCTCCAGCTGTCATCATCCAGTGTTGGCAGTTTTTCCTGGGTGTTCACCAGGATTACAGCACATAGCCTGCAGACCTACTACTGTATTAATACTGGCAACCTTGGCATCATTAATCCAGCGTGTTACAGGCTTATATGATCCCAGAGACCACCAGCCATGGCTCTAAGTATATAGCATTACATTGCAGGGCATGCACCTAGCATAGCCCACAGCTGTATAGCTTTATTATACGGCTAAGCCAGCATGGAGTTAGCTTTACTGGTAGCCTAGCTGCAAGCTGCAGTATCTTTAATCTTCCAACGATTCTACAGTCATGCCAACCAATGATGAGTTTTTAAAGGCAGAATCATTGCCTGAGGAAAAAAAAGAGACCCCCTGAAGACATTGCAGCTCTTTTTACTGTGTGTGTGTGTGTGTGTGTGTGTGTGTGTGTGTGTGTGTGTGTGTGTGTGTGTGTGTGTGTGTGTGTGTGTGTGAGTGAATTGTGTGTGTGGTATAAATGTGGGGGCGGAGTATTCCCTCCCGATGTGTTCACTACAAGCACAGCACTGTGGTTTAATTAGCTTAATCCTCTTTTTGGGTTATTATGACCATAAATCATTGAACATACATGTCGGGAGGGATTAACGTTGCGGAGACTACAGGGAGGAGCGAGTGCAGAAAGCCCGCACAACATCAATACACTTACTGTCACACGGAGGCGCACCAGAGGCCATTAGAAACATCATTATAGGGAGTGTACAGTACATGTGCTGCCATTCCACATAATGTTGGTAATAGTCTTGCTCTGTTCCCATCCAACAAGAAACGCCTCTGCGCTGCAAGCTAAGACGTGCGAGTCGATTTCCTTAGAAGAAGATTTTCAATTAGGGATGAGTCGTAACAATAATTGATGTAAAAATTAATTCGGCAAAATCTCTAAAGTATCCCAGACAGAGCTGTTGGGAGTCAGAGCCAGGGTTTTCTTGGATCTGGTTGGATTTTTTTTTCGGATGGATAGTGATTGTATCGTCCTTGTTATTCAAGCAGCAGTCCAACGCAATATACTTAACTGCAGACTTGGCACCGCGCGATGGCAGAATAGATGAGTAAACTCTTTACACTGCTTTCCGAAAGTGCTTTCAGCGTTATGGCATTTCGTCTTTCAAAAGTCTTAGCTGGAATTAATGGACATTTTTGAGAGGAGCATGAACTCAAAAGTGCAGGAAAACTTTTTCTGCTATTGCAAAACTTACCTGATATTGTGGATGTGCATACTATACATTGAAGCTCATAGGAACACCATGTATACGGTATAGCTGCTGTCGAATGATGGTGTGCATTCATTACATAAATAGAACAAGATAGACATAGAATAGACATGTTTGGAATAGATAAGCACAAAGATTTGAAAAAGAGCCTTTACAGCGCTAACACTTTACATTAATGTTTATTTATACGTTATTTATAAGTCATTAGATAATGATGAACCAATCATTTACAAAACAGTAATATATATATTTGTAGATGATTAATAAGTGCTGTGTTAACATATCACAAATGTGTTGTAAGTCATCTATAAAGCTTTTAGTAAATCATGACATTCTCCTTAACAAATCATTGGTAAATTATGTATAAGTCATTTACAAACCTTTCTGCATCCCCCTAATCTAAAGTGTAAAGCATTCATCAGGTACAAATGTGTAGTTGGGCTGTCCTCGACAAAAACAATGTAAGAAATGTGGACATGTCTAGAAAATAAAAATAAAGAGCAAATGTCTGCACCTGATTGGAGTAACCTTTTCTAAACCCCTCCGTTGGACAAACATCCCAGATTCAAACCATCTCCTGATTTTAGATGTGTCTAGCTCGCCAACATGTACAGGCAGCAGTCTAAACCTCCGACAGTTCACAGGGTTCGTTGGCATTTCAATGCACTGACTGACATTCAACATTTGCAAACACCAAATTCCTACATTTTGGTGTCTCATTGTGTTGTAATAAAATCCATTTGATTTTATTATTCAATTAAGTCTTTCTTAATTCCTATACTAAATAGTCTTTTATCATAATGAGCTGTTCTATTATCTAGAAAATATAGTTTTAATTGTTCAAAGCGGCCATTTGGTTTCCCATTCATTTCTATGTGGTATGGAAATCAATTAGCGCACTGCTGACACGAGCTTGAGTTGTATAATCTATCAAATGAAACGACTTGCCCCGCATAATCTCCCACTGATAATTCATTTCAACAAAAAAAAATGAATGCAGCTCACTGAGATGGTTTATGTAACTGAAACCTTCCAGAAAGAGCTAATTAACTTTTGGAAACCAATAGAGGCCCATAAAACAAAACAAAAAGATACGTTCAACATTCATTCAGTATTTCACACATGGTTTGCAGAATGGTAAGCCGTGATGTAAAGTGTAATAACGTGATAGGCAGTTCACAGGTTAAAACACCTCAACAACCCCCACAGCCACGACCTCATGTGGATTCAGGAAAACCCCCCGCTGTAACCCAAGACCCACACACACACACACACACACACACACACACACACACACACACACTGTATACTCCTCTACACCTACACCCACTGAATCCAACCTCCAACCTGCTCTCTCTCTCTCCCACTTGCTCATTCAGTTTGGGTTGCCAAGCAACTGCATCACACTCTCCCATAATTGGCTGGTGGCTGGTTGATTGTCCATGCCTGTTAATCTCTCTCTCTCTCTCTCTCTCTCTCTCGCTCTCTCTCTCTCTCTCTCACCCACCCCCCTTTCTCTCTTTCTCTCAGTTGCTAGGTGACTTTATCACGCATCCTTGCCTTGCTGTGCTATAATTGGCTGGCGTCATGGTTGCTGTGGCGTCAGGCCCGAGCTGGCCTTGCTTCATTCCTCCGACAGTGTGTGTGTGTGTGTGTGTGTGTGTGTGTGTGTGTGTGTGTGTGTGTGTGTGTCTGTGTGTGTGTCTGTGTGTGTCTATGTGTGCGTTTGTGTGCATGTCAGTGCGTGTGTGTGTATTTGAGGGGGGTCCTATTGAAGGAAGATAGGGTGCTCTGGCCAATTACAGAAGACGGGTGTGAAACGGCTGCCTGTCTGGCACCTGCGGCCCCCACTCTTACCCCATATCACACGTACACACACATACAAGCAAACACACATAGATATACACACACATACACACACTCACACTGAACATGCACACATGCAGGTTGAGAGTGCAGCATTTCTCCAACAGGATAAGCTGCCAAGTGCTTTGCTATTGTATGAGGAAAATGTTGGTCCTGTATTCAGTCCTGAGTGAGGCGGACTGTGGAGTGAGTAGGAGGATTCACACATACAGACACTGCTGCTGCGGAATCTACAACATGGAGGAAGTCAACATACTGAGACTGTCTGCAGGCCATTAGACAGTGACGTATAGTTAAACTGTATGTACTGTGTCTTCAGATAAAGCTAAAAACATACAGACACATTAGCCTTTAAAAATCCAAGGGTCAGTTGGACTTTATTGGCCAGACATACAATCATCCATTTTAATTTTTTTCCGCTTGTCCCTGTCATGGCCACAGTGACATATGGCTCTAGCTGCTCCTCACACTTTCTCCAGTGAGTTCCCCTACCGAGCTCCTCCTGGGGGATCCAACCCATGCTGGTTGATGAAGTCTCTCTCCAGCTTGTTTCAGAGCCTCCCCCAGGGGTCTGCAGCACCGTGTGTGTGTGTGTGTGTGTGTGTGTGTGTGTGTGTGTGTGTGTGTGTGTGTGTGTGTGTGTGTGTGTGTGTGTGTGTGTGTGTGTGTGTGTGTGTGTGTGTGTGTGTGTGTGTGTGTGTGTGTGCAGGGGAGACGGGGGGCAGCCTCAACACCTCAGTTGGTTCCTATTAATGTGAAGGAGCAGTATCTCACTAACGAGGACTTTCTCAATGCACAACACATGACCAACTGCCCTGCAGGAGAATCTCATTTTGACTCACTCGTGTCTGCTTTCTGATACTTTTTTTTTGGTCATCGCCCCAAACCTGGTTGGTCATATGAGTCAAGGTTTATCCCCTCATTATCAGGGGCTGATACATCCATCCATTCATTCATTCATTCATTCATTCATTCATTCATTCATTCTATGAATTGCTACAGCTGATGCACCTATAATCGGCAGTCAAGGTCACAACCCTTTGTAACAACACATCAGGCTTTCATAGTTTAGAATGAGGCTGTGACAGCGTTATGTCCATGAAACACAACCAAAGATAAGTTGTTGTTTTTTTTATTGTTATTCCATGCAATCTTTTCCCTTGTCAAAACATGGCTCTTAAAGAACATCCCCCACTATGCAACAGTGTGGTGTCAGTTTTGGTATGCTATAGTTGTGACAGAAATGTAGCCGCAAGCTGATTTATAGCTGAATATCAGGGATTATGAGTTGACCCCTGGTAAACTCATTAGTGCAAATGTTCTTCAAAATAAAAGAAAACCTGTGTGTTTCCTTCAACTAGTTATAAGAGGAAATCTTTTTTCAAGAACACTTTATTTTCGAATCACCAGTATTTTTGAAAATACTTTGATGTGTACAATTGGTGGAGTTAACATTCTTAGGCACAAGGCAATTGTTGTTATGGTGTCCAACTTTACTATGAAGTACAGTCTACTAATTCAGCTACAATAATGGAAATAAAACCCCCAATGGCATAATGTTTCAACTTTCCAAAAGGACTGATCTATAACCATGGATGATTAAAACTAAAATAATTACAGAAGCAGGTGCAACAGAGGTTAACTCAGCTGTAGAGGGATGGACTTTACCTTCTCTGAGACCCCCCCCAGGATACTTACTGTAATCACTGGTCTCGTCCCCCTAACAAATCAGAAAAAGGATAGGTATAGGCAGGGTGAAAAACAGCAGCAGAAAAAAAAACAGACCCTCGCTGTGGAAATCAGGAACCGACTTGCTCGAGATTTGACTAGAGAGAATTTGAATATGCAAATATCCAGGAGGACAAGCCCCGATGATCTGGAAAAATCATTTAGTTAGGAGAACAAGTGTGTCACCTTGCAAGACACGTTTTGTCATGTGGATGAAAGACGAAACGCGATCAAAGAGACACATGGAACTTGGGTGGGTGGGTAGGGCTATGGGTATAAATTGGTACAGAGGGCATCATTCATATATATAGTTGGATGTTCCTGTAGCACATCATCTTTTACCTGTTGTTACATCACACCTCGCTCTCAGAACCCGCTCTGAATCCACGTACGCGAGGTGTTACTTTCTGTCATTCTGGCATCGATGATTCAACATGGTGAATTAAAGCAATTATAGTTCAGAAAAAAAGCAATCTCGCCTTTACTTCTCCTGGTGTGTGTGTGTGTGTGTGTGTGTGTGCGTGTGTGCGTGCGTGCGTGCGTGCGTGCGTGCGTGCGTGCGTGCGTGTGATGGAGATGTCATGCCCTGTGGTGTCGTTGGGGACTTCAATCAAAAATCAAAAGCATGCACCATAAGACATTTCTGCTGCTAATAAATTTGATTCATTTATCTTCAAATAAAAAAATATATATATCCACCTGTGTTCCCTTTTAGCTTTCGCTTTAGAAAATGTACAAGAAGCTGTAACGAGATCACATTATTTAAAAAAATAATTTGGCTACTCTGCGTAACCATTTGTATTTATTGCTTTCCACTGCTTTAAGTGGCACTTAGCCCGGCCCTAATAATCAAACTGTATTTCCCATTTTGTTTTCATTTGATTATTTGTTTGACATCCGGTCCATTTGAGCTGCTTTCTGATTATGAAAAGGCTTTTTAATTTCCCCCAACCAATCACAAGCAAGTCACATAACTGTCCCGCCAACATCATCTCAGTATACGCACACAAGCTGCCGCTAAGAGAAATTCATATTTTTCTAAGTCGTATCCAAGCTTATTAGAATGCTTAATGTTAGTAAAGTTCTGATTGGCTTGGTTCTTTTTTATTGTCGCCGGGGAAACGGACACATCTGTAGACCTTTTTGTATCTCTGAATGAAATAAGATGCAGGTATCAATACAGAGGTGTGACATTACCAACAATAACATTGGTTACCTTCGTCAGGGTTTGTTTGCTGTCATGTCCATTATGTTCTGAGGGTGTGCAAATATCAAATTCCCCATAAGAAAGCTGGCGTACTTTTTCCAATGCAGTTTTTTTTCATTAGGTAAACTTTGTTTTGGCCTTGGTGTGTGTTTGTCTTTGTGTCCTTAAGAAGATTGGTGTGTGTGTGTGCTGTGATGGGACATCTGGTGAACTGACTGTGCACCGCTGCATTTACAACCCATCAGGAGTCATTAAGACCCCAATTAGAGTTACCACCCTCCACTTCACACACACACACACACAAACTTTATAGATTCATGCACATTAGGGGTTTGCAGTTAGGTTCAGACTCAGTGTATGCAGAGGAGAAAGGTGTGTGTCGTTAACTTGTTTACTCTATTGATATTTTAAATATTCAATATTTGAAATGAATATTCACATCCATTTGTATGACGATACTGACTCTTAAACTAAAAAATGCAGAACTTCAGCTCAACTTTTGCACATTTCTGGTGGGATATTGTGTGACATAAAAAAAGACATAATCGTACCGTTTGACTGTCATTATAGGAAGTAAAATGTTGTTCTCGATGCTGTAAAACACTCCAGATTTCCTGTGAAAGATTCTTAGCAGCAGGGGGGGTTGAAATTCAGAGACACACAAGTTGCAGTTGTGCATAAATAAATCACTTTTTTTTGGCAGTGTACTCCTTGTTAGTATTGTGATACTCTGTCAAGGATCTGTTAACTCAATTAGAATGTATTCATGTACCCAAATGCACTTAGGACACTTTTAAATGGCTTGGTGCAGTATTAGGCCACTTATCAATTTACGCGGTTGTCACCTAATGGGGATACTATTTAGCAGATCAAAAATTAAGTCTATTTTCCTTAGGACTTACATGTTTGCTTAAATGATTAAATACACAGAAGCTTTATGAAGCGTTGCTCTAACATATCTTTATAGAGGAGAGTGGTGCAGCTCCTTGCCGCAGGATTACTTGGTTTTGGTATGGTGTGTAGGATTTTGTTGGAAGGCGAGATTTGCTGCCTTTATCTTGCTGACCCCACACGCACACACTCGCACACATAGAGAGAAACACACTCTCGTACAAGCGTTTACACAGACTCAGACATCATCACGTACCATCTGAAGACTGTCTGCCTCTACACACACACACACACACACACACACACATGCACACACACATGCACAATCACACAGGCACAAACACACACACACACACACACACCTCAAGCCAAAAAGACACGCACACACAGCTGGAAGGCTTTCTATCGTGGAGAGATAACTACAGGCTGAGAACAATAGACCATCTCTTCTCCCATCTGGTGAAGTGGGGGATGAAACTTCATTTACATTTCAGATCCCACCACCTCAGGGTGTGTGTGTGGGCAGGAGAGAGAGAGAGGGAGGGAGAAAGGGAGGGAGGGTGATAGAGGGAACAAAACGAGATTCATTTCAGGGTGAATTTAGGATTATGAATTAACACGCTGCAGTGCTGAAAGACTTCATTTGCGTCTAATTGAGTGTATTGGCTCATTGAAACGGCTGTTGTGTAAAAGCTGGCCCGCCTGCATAGCCCCTGGGCTCAGTGTGTGTGTGTGGGGGGGGGGGGGGGGAGTGGAGGGGGGGTTTGGAAAAAGGCAGGGGTGGTAACCTGTATATTAGTGAACAGCTGTAGTTTAGACGTGTGAAATTAGATGTAGAAATGATAATAAAATCTGACACCATCTCCCCTCTCTCTCTCTCTCTCTGTCTCTCTCCCCCTCCCCCTCCCCCTCTCTCTCTCTCTCTCTCTCTCTCTCTCAGGTGAGAAGCCCTATAAGTGCTCATGGGAGGGCTGCGAATGGCGTTTCGCCCGCAGTGACGAGTTGACACGACACTACCGCAAACACACCGGAGCCAAGCCATTCAAGTGCAACCACTGCGACAGGTAAACACGCACACAGCCACCCGTATTACTAACATTCAGTGTACTTAATTTTTTACATTTGCAGGACAGCATTTGCCTTTCCATTATCTGTTGTTAGCATGTTTTTCGAATAAAGTAAACCTCTATATATTTTAAATAAAAATGGGTGATCTTAAAACCATCCCATATTTGGGCCATTTTTGTCAATATTAAGGCTGCTACTGACTAATTATGAATACCAATAGGTCCTTACACAGAAAAAAATTTACACATGCCAGTAGGAAAACACATATATAAATAATACAAGTAATGTTGACAGTTTATGGTCCTGGTATTATGCATGCTGGCTGACAGCAAAAATACCAGTTTGTTTTTTTCAATTTATCAATGAGATGTTTAGGAATAGCAGAAGATATGTCCATCACAACCTCCCACAGCCCAGGGTGAATACTGTGTTACCCAGTTTCATCTCTCTGAAAGCAGCGACCTGAGTTGACTCAGGGATGACATAGGTTAAAAACTGTATACTGCTTACAGTGCCGTGAAATTGATTCAAGTTATGTGGCAGCCCAAGCAAAGCGTGTAAGACAGAAACTGTTTTCTTTAAAGCCAGTGAAGTCACATCCTTTCTGTGTTGTGTGTGTTCGTCAAGGTAGAGTGTGTGGTCTTGTTTGTGTGTGTGGTCTTTTTTTGTATATTGTGTGTCTGTGTGTGTGCGCGTGTGCTTACTCATGCCCCTGTGCTGGCAGTTAAATGGATTCTGGCTATTGGCAGACTGGTCGCGGCTAATTGAGTGGCACCAGATGCCAACTCCACTTTAACATAGACTCTCTCTGTATGTGTGTGTGCCCGCACTACCTTTCCGATGAACAACAGAGAGATGCACGCACACACACACACACACACACACACACACACACACACACACATACATACATGTTTGCCCTAGAGACAGTGTAATTGGCTGTTGTGGATTCCCTCTAGTTTGGGTTTTAGACATAAAACCCTCCAGAAACCTGCTGGAAGCTTCTAATCCTGGCTGAGTGCTGGGACTGCATTAGCTCCTTTTTGGCACAAGTGCAGTATGTAGATGTGCACACACACACACACACACACACACACACACACACACACAACACAACCACGTTTAAATGCAAAGTCATACTGACACACATTTAAAGGTCCAGACATAAAAGGGGACCCATTTGGTTCCACAATGACACAGACATTAGATGTGTGTTAATGGAGGGCTATGCGTACTTCAAAGTCTGCAGAATATTAAAGTGGGAGATTAAAGTTATTTTGGGGTAAGGGCCCTGGTCCTTTTACTGCATCGACAATGTTGCTGACAGTTTGAATTCTTCAAGGAAATATCCTCTCCTCTTTGATTAAAAAAGGTAGAAGCCAGTGTATATAACAGTGTACAGAGACTCCCAAGGGGTAGCAGCTTTTAGTACAGGCTGGTGGTACTGGAGGTATAGCTGGCAGAAATAAAGAACAATAATAAAGAAAATACAGAACAGCGTAGTTGCAGCCCCAGTCCTAAAGCACCTTTGGTCTTGTTTTCAACATTTCCAGTGTTTGCCTCTAGGCTTTGTGATGCTCAAATTACAAGATGGATGGCAAGACGCTTAACAGACTGAGGATGAACCTCCATCTTTACAGTGACACGCACACACACACACACACACACACACATACATACACACACGCACAGACACGCACACGCACACACACACACACACGCAAACACATCTGTGGTGGGTGGAGCTCCCCAAATATTACCATGAGAATAGCAAAAGGTGGCAGCCATGGAGAGGTTAACATTAGATAGAATGTTCAATCTGACACAATTTCTCCGGGGGAAACACACACACACACAGAGGACAGTCTGTCATTAATCCTGCCTAATCAAGCGGGGACCCCCTGATGTTTCTATGGAGCTGGAAGGAGGAGGAGTGACGAGAAGGAAAGATGACAAAAAGAAGGAGAGAGTTTAGAGGAAGAGAGGAGGAAGGGAGGGAGGGAGGGAGGGAGGAGTGATGTGGGGAGGGTACCAGCTGGTCTGGCTCCTCCGCACCCCAACAGTGACACAGTAACTGGCATGGCCATCTGTCCAGCCATGCACACACACACACACACACACACACACACACACACACACACACACACACACACACATATATTAGTGAAGGTGTACAGTAGGTGCCACAGGGCCAGCGAACCGTTGAGGGGAAACACCAGGCGACAGAGATGAGTGAACAAAGTTCAACTGTTCACAGCGATGCTTTGAAATCTGAGAACTGACGTGAATTAGCTCTTCAAAAGAAGTCCTGGACACACTTTGGGTTTTCAGCTAATGTTGTTTAAACTCACTGAAACAACCAAACATGAGGAAAGTAAGCTAAAGTCTCTTAGTTTTATATGGACAGGTATAACCTTTGCTCCAATGAACTGGTTTCGAACTCCAACCTGCTTCTGCCAAACGTACACACGTATACATGCTAAATGAAATATTCTACAGCGTTATTGCATGGGTTTTAAGATTGCTGTAATATGATTTATATGTTAGCGCGGAGTAATTTTGAATATAATTGTTTCTGATAACATCAAATGTCAATAGCGGCTGTATTGTTTGATCTGCTACATCGATATTCAAAATGAACAATCAGAAAGAGTTGGAGGCAACATAAATCCAGATTCTTAATAACTGGCTTCTAGCTTCATTTTCCAGCAGGTTTTCTTGCTCGAGTTGACCAGTTTCAACCTGTTTCTTTGGAATGGGCCTGGTTCAATTTGACCTCGTATATCTTGAGCAAAGTTTTAACTTTTTAGGGTTCATCTCCCTCCACTTGTATCTGGATAGAACTACAGCCTGCCTTAACACACACACACACACACACACACACACACACACACACACACACACACACACACACACACACACACACACACACACACACACACACACACACACACACACACACACACACACACACACACACACACACACACACACTCACACACACAGAGAATAGCCTCGACTAATTAATAATGAATAAAGCCTCTGGCAAATTGAATTTTTAGTTTTCTAATTTGATTCTCGCCCACATTTTGTTTTGCCTCTCTTTTAGTCATATCATTTGTGAATCCTTTTCATTGAGGATGTTCAGGTTGTCCACACAATGGCGTCATAAAATTCAAATCCCTGTGACATTATGGTTCTTACATTATACATCACCAGCACCTGGTTTAATGTATCTCCACACACACACACACACACACACACACACACACACACACACACACACACACACACACACACACACACACACACACACATACACACACACACACCAGGTGCAGTCACTGCTGAGTTAAATGGCCCGGCATCAGAAAGGCCTGCCAGCCTGCCTGCATTAGTGTCCATGTTCACGATGCATATCTAATTAGTTTCTACAATAGAATTCTACTCTGAGCTTGAGGAGTGACTGCAGAGCGGTGGAGGTCTGGTTGTGATTTATGGTCGTGTTTAAGCCGTATTTAGGAAATCGTTGAGCCTTTACATCTGGGTTTCCCTTAATGAAGTAAGACTACTGAACTTCACTGTACAGCTGAAGATGTTGAAAATCTCTTTATTTCTGTGCATTGAAAAAAAAAGTGTGTTTTCAAGTCTTATTCGTATAGTCTGATACTCTTTAGTCTGGTTTCATGCTGAAAAAATACTTTTAAGTTTAGGTTTTTTTTCCAGTTTTCCAGGCATATACATATGCTGCTATAAAAACTGCTTTTTAATTAAGGCATCCACCTGTTAGATTACTCAGAGGAACTCAGAAATAATCTTTAAGGGTGGAGTATCAATATTTTGCATCATCCCCAACACACCGACTTAAAGGCCTACTTCACCGGTGGGAATATGAAGGTGTATTGAATTCTGAGATCCTATGTAGTATAAATGTGCAAAAAAAAAAAAATCGGTTCATCCTAGCCTGAGAAAAGGCAGAAAGAGTGTTTTTTTTAACCCTATATTTATCTTACTGTGATGTCACAGTAAGATTAATATAGGGTTAAAAAAACACTCTTTCTGCCTTTTCTCAGGCTAGGATGAACCAATTACAATTTTTTTTGCACATTTATACTACATAGGATCTCAGAATTCAATACACCTTCATATTCAAACCGGTGAAGTAGGCCTTTAAGTGAAATGCTGGTTGAGTATTATAAGTGGAAGTTAACGTGCCTTATATTCGGACGTATCCATTGTGTTTGATTGCTGTTTAAACCAAAGGGTTGGAAAGACATAGCAAATACAGTACTGTTGGATGTAAGTGTGGGTGTTTGTAAAGACACTGATTATTGGGGTATTATCACCAGAATAGATACTGCATCCCAGGTCACATGTCACTTGCTGTTTTCAACACCTTCAAAGCACTGCATCAATGGTAACTTGTGTTTAAGAACTAAATCAGAGCACATGGTGGATGGTTCAAAGGGTTAGGGACTGTTGAGTATTGCTAATGTCGGGGGTCAGACTACTAAACGTCACCCCTATTTTAGCTTAATCATGCAGGTGTAAAGTGTCAGGTCGGGTTGTGAATGACAATGGGGCACCAATGCCAAAGACAATCGATTTTGTTTTTCTCCGGTGCGGGAATGAAATACAAGTTAAGAATATTAAATATGTCAGGGTCTATGGTTGTGTGTTTCATCTTCCAGTGGGTGGAACTTTGAAACAACAGAGGAAAAGGTTAATCTAGTTTTAGAAACAAACACCCCAGCAGCCCCTTCAACCTTTCCTCCAGGGAACTACTACTTTTGTTTGCATTTTTTATTCCCGGAAGTTGTTTCCCTAGCAACTACTTCCCGATTCCCCCATTTAGCAGACGCTTTTATCCAAAGCGACGTACAACTGGAGCACACATTCATACACCGATAGCAGCAGCTACCATGCAGGGTGAACGCTAACTATCGGGAGCAATTTAGGGTCCAGTGTCTTGCCCAGGGACACTTGGGCATGTGGCGGGGAGACGGGGGATCGAACCACCGACCCTGCAGTTGCTCTCGACCACCCTACCCACCAAGCTTGCGGCTTGCGATGATTGCTCTGGGACTAACGTTGTAGTCTATCATGTACAGATCCAGGCAGTTTTTTTCAGTGGGAGCATTGAGCATTGGAGCGTTTCCAGCAAACGCACAGAGCCGATGTGTAGAGTCGCGGCGGGGATGGGAAGAGTGAAGCATTCCCAGCTAATCCACATTGCCAGAGGGAAGTTCAAGGGGCCTGAGATAATGGAGCGATCCCAGAACATACACAGGGCCAGTGGGTATTTCAGGGGGCATGGGATTTCACAAAAGCCGTTGGTGTATTGATCAGTAACACTACTTGCCTAATGTAATACACGTCTTTACATTGTCAATTCTATCCATCTGTGCAACCATTTTTATCTATTCTTATTTAACTTCTATATTTCTCTGCTGTTTTTCTTTGCTTCTGCACCAAAACATTTTCAAAACATCAATAAAGTTTCATCATAACCTTTTGCTATTTCTCATTTCCTTCATTTCTTTCGTACATTTCTTCCTGCATACTTGGGATTTTAAGATTAGCATTTCTGACATATTTTTCTCTGCTTCTCTCCGCAGGTGTTTCTCTCGGTCGGACCACCTGGCCCTGCACATGAAGAGGCACATCTGAAGAGAACAGAGAGAGAGAGAGAGGGAGAGAAGCAAGAGGAGAGAGAGAGAGAGACAACGAGGAGGAGGAGACACAGGAGGAGAAAGAGAGAGAGAGAGAGGGATGGGCAGTCAAGCTACCAACCAACCAACCACCCGCCTCGTTCACCGCGTCCATAAAGCAGTCGGCGGGCATGACGCCTGCAGAGCAACGCTATCCGTCTGAGAAGGGGCCGGAAAGATACAATGGACTAACTGACGGCCCCCCCCCCCCTTCCTTCTCATTGGAGGAAAAACGAGGAGTATAGCTAGATTGTTGTTTTTCTTTAAAAAAAAAAATACACACGCACACACTTGCAAAAGTGAACAGAACTCAGCGCACCCGTCTTTGAATGCATCATACCCGGTGAACCCCAGGCTGCTCTTCACGTAGCTCCAGGGGTCTTGGACACTGCCAAACCAACATATACTTAATAACTCGCTTGATAAAACATTACGCCGCCTTTTATTTTTTACTTTCTCTTATAGTCAGTGTGTTTAAAAACCATGAAACCACTTTTTTCGGGTGAGGAGATTCAGAGTTCAGTGGGGGGAAATACTTTTTAAATATCCATATAGTCAGTTGTTAGTGGCTTTTTACCGGCTTTTTTCAAATAATCAAATACTCAACTTTTAACTTTTTACGTTTTTTGAATGTTTCTCATACACACGGAACATATGGAGAAAAAAAAACACCATCATCTGCCGCCGTCAGCTTTCAGTAATCTACGTGAAGGAAAACAACAATGCCAAAATCTTGCAGGAGAGAGAGACCGTACGGAATGGATTGACTTTCTAGCAGAGCTGACAATCGACAAACCCAGGGACCCCCCCCCCCCCTCGGTCAGCGGGCGCTTGCTGCAGCTCTCGTCCTCCCCCCCCCCCCTCCAGGTTTGGGTGTATCGCATCTCTCCCCTTCACCGAGACGCCCCTGCCCGACCTCCTCCGCAGGGCCCCAATCTGAGACAGAAAAAAACGCGCAGCGACACTTTCTTCCCCCCTTTTTTTCTACTTTAGAGGACGATAAATTCTTCTTATTGTTGTTATTACAAAAAAAGAATGACACTTTGTTATTTTCTCTCTACGGGAAAAATGTCTTAAAACTCATTGAATTGTGTTTGAGGGAGAGAAAAAAAAAAACATTTGAAAAAATATCTAAAATGACTTCGACAGAATGTGTGGGGGGATGAGAAGGAGAGCATTGTTGTTGCTTTTTTTTCTCAAAATCCCCCCATGTGCAAGCGGGCCGTGCTTCTGCCGTCTGTAAGCAACCAGTGGATGAACAAAAAACGAAAAAAAAATAACAGAATCGTAAACCAACTCTCCGGAGAAAAAGGGATTTGTATTTTTTTGGGGACTAAGAATCAAAGCAGAGTAGCAGAGAGGTCTTCAGTTTTGTTTCTGCTGCTCTTTCTGCCCTGCGGTTGACTCCAGCTAAAAAACTAAAAAAAACAAAAAAAAAACTTGCATGACCCTCTGTGATCTCGCAATCTAGCAGAGTCAGGCGGAGGATACGGATATAAAAACTGGAAAACCTGTTTTTATTTTCTTCTGTTTTGTCATCCTGGAAGTGCTTTCACAGACTCGTCTCCCTGGCAACTAACTGCAGGGAAAAGAACAGAGTCTGATGAGGTGCTTTTCTTTGGTTAATTCAACGTGACGGGACTTAAGACGCCGACCAACCTTTGTGTGTGGTGGTGGTGGTGGTGGTGCCAAACAAACAAACATGGTCACACCGCCCCCCCCCCCCCCCCCCCGCTCAAAATTTGCCTGTTTTTTCGTATCCATTGACTGCACTGACTTTCTTTTCCAATGTTATCTGTGCTTTTTTTTCTACAGCTAAAAAAAAAGGAAACGCAAAGATAAAAAAAAATAAAAATCATAAAAAGACTTTGAACAAAAAAAAAAAAAATCCAACACAAAAACAATTCCGTCTCGCTCTACACATTGTATACAGAACAAGCACACATCCTCCGTCAAGACACACACACACACACACACACACACACACACACACACACACACACACACACACACACACACACACACACACACACACACACACACACACACACAGCAGTTTCTTTGCTCACGGCTCCTCCCGAGATAAGACTAATAAGATTTAGGAAAATAATTATTAAACCAATGAACAGAGTTGGAAAACAAAACACTGCATGGCAGGCTTTATTGCAACCCCCTCTCCTTCCCCCTCCGACACACACACACACACACACACACAGCTCATACACACACACACACGCACACTCTTCCTGGAATTATATGTTCTGCTCCCAGATCTTTTTTCACAGTAGGAATTTAGCAACTGTTGTTTAGTAGAAGGGTATCTTAGCTCTCGGCTGGAGGTAACAAACGATTTCCAAATCCTTTGAAGTGAGTAATCAGCTTGTTCTCAGTTCCAACAATCACCCACATATCCCTCGCTACAGTTTGTGCCTCTCATTTAATCAGCGTTTTTACTTCAGAGACCGTGGTTACATTGTTGCTATGTTATTGAGGGTTTAACGCTATTGTTTTCATCAAAATTGAATATGGGTGAAACCATAGCAGCCATTCTTTTCTATAAGAGAATTGTAACATTGTTGAAAACATGTCTATAATTCCTCCAAGACCCCATCTTATTTTGAAAGGAATCAGCCCAAGTTTATGTAAATATTTGAATAAGCTTTAGAACCAAATGAACCTTGCCACAGTAATTAACATAATAAAGAAGTATATAAATACAATTTAGGCATGGAATGGTTTGCTTACTGCTTTTTTTGCTAGCTTGAAATGCAGCTAGCGGCCTTGCTAGCCTGGTTTTTTTTTGAAGGTGCTACGAGGAACTTTTAAATCGTTTCGAAACAGTCAAATTTTTCCTCTGATCATAAAGCGGTGACAAGAATGTAATCACAAACTCTAAAATTTCCAATGTAAAAAGAAAGATAAAGATGAGAGGTACAGAACTAAGGCGAGCACATATCCACAACGCCAGCTTCCTGTTCTCAATGGTTGCAGAAAAAAAAATCCACTTTTATTGCTGCTCCATCCATCCGCCCATCAACACCTATATGCCCCGTAGCACATGCAAACAGTCTTAACACTCACTGGTGCGGGCTGGGTATAAGGGTGCAGGCTTCCTGAAGCTGGTTCGGGGATTACACATCCCAGCGTGCCCAGTCATCGCGCCGGTCGGCCTTGCCAGCTTTCATTAGGTAAAAATCGGTGAGAACACTCCCCTTCGAAGGGGGTTTATGGTGCAGCTTTGAACAATCGATACCAAAAACCTCCAGCATGGAACTGCCCTTTAGCCACGGGGCAGAGTCTCCCCGCTCAAGAGGAGAGATCAGCGGGAGAGACCGCCTCCATATGAGGCCCTCTGTGTCCAGCGGCAGCTTTCTCTTCTACTAACTCTTAAACTATTTCTGCTAAAATACCATGTAAAAGCAAAACCCACGTTTGGGATGAATCCAGTGTTTGACTATTATTATTTTTTTTCTTCAAAAATGAATTGTTTTGTTTTTCCGTTACAAAAGCTGTATTTGATTGTTGTTTTCTTCAGCTTGGATGATTCAAAGTCATGCCAAAATGTCGAGACATGCAATGGGATTTTTACGAAGGAGCCCTCCTATAACAGGACGTACAATCATAGAGGGATGGGGATCGTAGCACTTTTGTGAGGCTTTTGATGGCATGAATGTGTGTGTGTGTGTGTGTGTGTCTGTCGCCGTTAGTAAGGAAAGCAGTGATTCAGTAAAGTGGTCGATAACAGATTTTTAACTGCTGAATTGTGTGTGCAACCATATGGGAGAAATGTCGGTTGGTACATTTGCTGTTTTGAAATGCTTTTAATCAAAGCAATGGCTGACGATGTGTTTATTAGGTTTTTTTGTTTGGACCCTTCATCCGTTTGTTACCTTCATTCATTCACACAAGTCACGGAGCTCGATATCTTGAGTCAAAGAGATGCAATCTTTGTATTAAAGTCTCTGCCAGATTAGCTATAGAGTATAGACGGTTTCCTTTAAGGACACGTATGGCTCATTAATTTCCCTTTCTCTATCTTACTAAAAAAAAGCTCAAATCAGAATGTACCCGTATTTGTTCAGATTATTTAAAAATGATGATACAAATGCATGGGTATGAATCATATACAGGCTCAAACACTGTAGTCTAAAAGTCAGTTGCATAATCAGCAGCTCATTTGCATATTGTATCCATGGTTACGTCACTTTGTATTTGACCACTCATTTTCTGAGCTAAAATAAACTGTATATCTCATGAGGACCAAAATGACAATGCCTTCAGCGTCAGCAAGAAGCAAACTTAGGCCTGCATGTTGATTTACATCATTTTACTGACATCAAATAATGGGTTGAATTTATCTGCTCCTTGTGAAAAATGGTGGTAGCCTACGTTAAGGTAAAAATCAAGGAACTGACTGGGAAAATGATGAGCCAAACTTTTAAAAAAATGATTGCGTCACTTTCATCTCATTTCAGAGTCCATACATTTTAAAATGTGAAGTTAAAACCACAGTTGCTGGTCAGCATGCAACAACAAACACAACTCAAAGCTCTTCTCTTAAGATCTCTAATTAAAAATCCCTCTTGACACTCGACAGATTTCACTTCAGAAGCAATTCTTTCACATTCCGTTTTCCTTCATGTCCCTTTTAGCCTGCTGCTGCTGCGGAAGCGACTTTCTTTTCCGTCACAGTTTTGTGCTCTGGGTCTATACTCTTGTCTGTCTCTGGAGCCACGCTACAGCAGCCGTCCCCACTGCTCTGATTAGCATTAGCACTCGCGGGTCCTCCTCTCTTCTCCAGTTGCAGTTGGGCCTAATGAGATAGCTTTGGGTCACTGGGAAACTGAATGGTCCGTAGATGGAAACAACAGGGACCTTGAGCCCGAGCGATTCCAGCCTCTCTCTCTCTCGTTACCCAGTGGACAGATTTGAGATTTGACGAAGAACAAACAGACGATCCAGTTAGCATTGGGGGGGGGGGGGGGACTGTGCCGGGGCGACAGAGATATATTTGTTAAAGAGACTAAACTGTGATGGAAAAAAAGAAAAAGGATTTAAGAAATCATTTACCCACATGAATATCCCAATCATTAAATCAGCCCCATGCATTTTTATCTCATGGATTACAGATAAAATAAATTACCATTTATCTACAAAAGTCCCTACAGATATTTAATCCACTCTGTGTCGCCCGCCCGCCCAAACCAACCCGCCCTTCCTCTTCCTTCACAGTTAAAAGTGTCATTCTTGTTTCCCTCCATCCCTCCATCCCTCGCCCCCCCACCATCTCTCCCTCTCTGTCCACAGCAGTTGTCGATGCACTATCAGCTGCGGGAATGCTGAATGCACACTTTACACGTTTTTTTGCCCAAAGATTTGCATATTTTTGCAAGTTGAACTGCTGTGAATGTAAGTAGATGTAGAAGAGGGAAAGAGCCAAGAGAGGCAGGGACGCAGAAAAAGATGGATGGAGAGGGGGGTGATTGTTTTCCTTACATGATCGTCCCATTAAATCTTAATTACCGGTATGCTCCGACTCTTTCACGCTTCATAACAGTTCTCAGTCTCCTGTCTGCTGTCAGCTGGAGCCGAAACTCATCGTTCACAAATGTAAAATAACGCTCTCATGGTCTTATATAGGGTGCCATTATTATAGTATGGCGCTGGGCAGCTTAAGCAGGAGTGAAGAAAGCTTTAGGTTAAGTTAGCGTTAGCGTCTTAGCACACTGCAAACAGCTCCGTCAGGACTCATATTTCAGAGTCAAAGGGTGGGACTGGAGCCTCTTTGGAAATGATGTTAAAACTGTTGACTGTGGGGAAGCATTGTTACAACTCTAAGTTCTACCCTTTGGGATTTAACTAAAGGCGCTTTCACACTGACAAGTTAGTCCACATCTGGGAATGGTTTGCCGAAAGAACTTGGTTGTATGAAGGTCCTTTCACTGGAATCCAACTGGATGCGGTTGTCTCAAAGAAGAGCCCGACAAACTGTGAAATTGTTGGTTTGCAGTTAGGAAAGCAGTTCGGAAAACCAACAAGGACGTTACTAGTTCCCAGTGTGAAAACAGCCTTTTATACATTGTCTTTGACCACATGGCAGTTGTTTTAAAATACAGTCATTTTGGAGGGGAACCATGCAGGCTTCAGTTTCCACAGTTTTCCACCATAACACCCTGAAGAAGGATTGTCACTTTAGGCAGCTTTTGTAAATAGCGTGAGATCTGACATACGGAACGCTCTGTGTGAAACTGAACCGTTATGTGGGCGAACAGACGGCGCCGTCTCAGACTTTTCAGCGTTTCTATAGATCTGCTTTAGTTCTCGCAAACATTGCACTACATGATCATTACTTAGCTATCGCACTCTCCATGTGCACGCACTGCTAGCATAGTCTGTTGGAGCACTCTGTCAAAATATCCACTTAACATTCATTACACATCCAGGATGCTCTTTGCCACCAGGAGAACCATCAATCCACAGGTCCACTCACGACAGATCAGAGTGATAACCTACTCAAAAAACCTCCGGTGAAATGCCTTTTTCATCTCTTGTTATTCTGGGGGGGGGGGGGAATATGTTGTTACTAGGAACATTCAGTCATGCTGTGTCTTGGTTGGACTTTGTTGGTATCAGTGGCATCCCGGAGTGACTCTGTTTGTCTGTAACTACTGTGTTTGTTTGTCCATGCTTGATGTGTCAGTATATAAGAGATTCACAGATCTTTACCCCCCTCTCCTTGTGTCTGTATATTCCACCTCACCCCCCATACCAAAACCCTTCTCCACCAAAAACCCTACAACCGTCAGAGGCCCTCTGGGGTCAAACATGCGCATTATAGTTCTTCAGATATCCAGCTTTTCTGTAGTTCTCAACAGCTACATATGCAGCTTGGGAGCTCCTAGCAGTTCTTTTGGTGAGACTGCAATAACGTTTCCACCTTGCCAGGTATATGTCTGCGGTTAGTAGGGTTTGTTTTAGTTCAGTCGACCCATCCGTGTAAGTGCTTCTCCCATTTCTGCACCGTTAGGCCCAGGACCCATCAAGAATGCAGCACGCATTCTTCTTGGGTGCTCATTAAAGGACCACTTTGTAGTTTGGCCCGTTAGTTCCACTTCTCAGTACGCGTTAGAGAGGATTGGTATCAAGAATCTTCTGTCTGTGGTGGCTCCATCAAACAGTATAGTTCTATAATAGCATATCCAAGGAAAATTGACCATCTTAGTAATGGATTTTTGATCTTCTTCCTTGGAAAATGTGTTTATTAAATACACAAGCTGCCCCGTCCTACCACAATTTCCGTTTTCCAAACCGTTATTTGTATGGCATAAAGTTTTATTTATGAGAAAGATATATAATCAAAAAGGAATTATAGCCAAAATAAGACACACCTTGAAAAAAAAATTGACATTGACCTTTAAAATGTTAGAATTTGCACTTTCACCAACAATACAAATCTGGTGGAGACAGAAATGATTTTGATGCCAATCCTTGAACCACATATTGACAAAAGGGACCAATCTAGAGCCGTCATTTTGGTGAAAGCTGGAACTCAAACCATGGGATGAATTGACATGTGGAGAAAAAAAGCCCCAGATGTGTTTCCCCATCTGGGCCGTCCCAAAGGGGCTTCTGTTACTCTGGTACCTTCATATCAACCTGCGACCCATAATCCTTCACTCCACATTCCTCTCCTCTGTCACCGTCACGTCTGTTGATTTTTATTTTATTTTTTTATTATTTTTAAGTTCCTATTGTTTGACTTTAAAAATGTTTTGCTGTACAAAGTGTTTAAAATATTATTTGTATTATATGATGTTAGTAATGGTAATGTTCTTTATTAAGGAAGAAGAAAAATTTATTTTTGTTACTGGTCTGTTTCATAATTCTTTTCTAAATTGGTATTGTAAGATATCTATGCAAGAACTGTTAAGTGGAGCATTTTTATTTAAGAATGTAATATGTGTAATAAATGGTAGAATCTGGCCTTGTGTCTCTTGTGTTTTGTTTCCGACCTCACTGAACATTTTTTAATCCTTAAAGGTGCTCCGAGGAACTTTCAGTTTGTGTTGATTCTTGCACCCCCTTTGGACAAGAGCAGTAGTGTTTTTACTACCCCAGCTGTTGTTCCTGGCTGAGCGTAACCATGATGAAGGCATTGAGAAAAACTATATAAAAATAGCATTCTTTGCACTGATGGTCTTGTTTGCTCAGAGGAACAATTAGTCTGTTTCAGAAATATTTAAAAGTTCCTTGTAGCTACTTTAAATATCTGGACAGTTGCACAACAAGTCTTCATACCTTTCTGAGGGCTTAAAAGGAACATATATTCACCTAAGCTGCAAAGGAATATGTGTATGTACTGTTTCTTATACAATAAATGTTAAGGTACAATATTAGGTAAAGTTGGTAAAAATTTATTTTTCTCTTTACAGTTTAGAAGGTTTTACAGTTTCCTTATTTATTTGATTTTAGCTAGTATGCTCAAGAAGTAGCCTTGAAATATAAACATTTAAAAAGTGAAGTAGATTCCCGAATATGAAAGACAAGGGTACGAATGTGTATCCAATGTCAAGGGTACACAGCTGTACCCTCTTAGAAGGTACCTCCGGCAGTGACAGGCCATTGTACCCCTGAAGGTACAATAATGGAGCTTTATTTTTGCTGGGAGTGCATAACCTTGTAGAAAACGACTTAAATCATTTCCTGTTGAGACACCCAGACGACTTTAATTACCAGTAACATGGAAGCGCATTATTCTTTCATAATGGCCGTTTAAGACAGATGGACACATCCGGTCCAAGCTGCGGGCAAGAACACAGACATACGGAGATGCCGAGTCACATTAATTCAAAAGAAAAGGCCCCTTATTCTCAACACTGCTGGTAATTTAGGGTCTTTATTACAGATTAAAACAATCTCATGAATATCTATGGCTCTCCTCATGCCTATAAATGGCTTTTCCTCTGCTGCTCATAGTCTCCTTGCTCTTTAATTAGCGCTGACTTTTCACTGACTTAGCTGACATACAAACCCAATGACATGCGGACTAAATGAGGCAATCAAATAACTAATGGCTAATTGGGGATCAATTTAGCAGAAGTAAGGGGAGCTCGCATACATCACATATGCAATGTGAGTCTGTCCTCCTCCTACATAGACAATTGCTAATTAACTAATTAAAAGGGACCAAATTGTGATTGTGATTTCTCCTGGAAGCGCAGACTTAATATCCAATCGCCCTGATTTCAATCATCTTAACTGGTAATTTTGCTTCTTTTTTCCCCCCAGTAAATACAGACATTGCATTTTCGACACACACTACACAATCCTATGCCACACACACTGTAGCTACATTTTCTTTTGCTTACAGAGCGCTTCAGATGCCTGGATGAAGACTTTTTTTCAGTGAAAGCCTAACGCAGAGGATTATTATCAGTCCTCAGCAGTGGGGCTGTGTTGGCTGGAAAATGGGGAATTCACAATGATGATTAGTGTGTGTGGGCAATGTTGAAGTTTTTTTTTTTCTTGCTTGAGCTTATTCAGTTTCCTGTCAGAGAGGTAAAGGAGGGAATGCGGGTTGAGCCGTTTCTAATCTTATTCAGCGGCATTAGTCGCCGTGGTGTCGGGAGAAAGTGTTTACAGAAATGGCAAACATCAGCTCTCCTTATAACAACAGGAATAAACAGAAAAATGTGGTGAATTGCCCACCGTGGCCCATTCTATACTTATCTCTCAGAAGGACCATGTCAGCTCCATTGGAGTGACTCTCAGACCGCACTGTCCAAAACCACCTCCTCCTCCTCTTCCTCCATATAATGCTGCTTTGTACTAAATGAGGTAAAGAAAATATCACGACAGCTGTGCAAGAGAATCCAAGCTAAGCTCTAATGTTATTCATGACGAAGCTCTTCGACTGTGAATCAAGCTAATTTAATGCAATAGCTGGAGTGTAGCTTTGTTTGCAGTATCACTTAGAAAAGACTGATTTTACCAGCAGTATTGCTGCAGTAAGATTAACGATATTGCATTGCACTAAAGTCCAAATTACTGACTATGCCGACGTTTGGATTATTTTCTATGGCAATGTTCTTCCAATCTTTGCTTTTCTATACATATGAAACTTATAGAGTAATTGATTTATGGAACAATCTAAACAAACACCTTTGAAGTATAGATGTGGTTAACAAAGGCTTATTTTCACACATGGAGCAACATAGCATTTGAGCTATCTTTCCATTATGTTGTGACTTAAAGGTCACATATTATGCTAAATGCACTTTTTAAATGTGTTCTAACATATCCATGGGTCCACGGTGTGCCTAGAGACTGCCAAAATATTTTAAAAAATAACAATCTCTCCTGTTCTCACTCTCCCCCTTTCTGAAACCCCCACCCCTCCCCCCCAATATACTCCAGTCAGAATTTTCCCCTTTTCTGACCTCACAAACTGGAAAGCCAGAAGCTTCCACTGTGCAGCCCACACCCCTATTTCTTATTGGTCCACGGCCCTGACAGACAGAGGGCGAGGCGTATCTGGCTTCGCTTCCGGACAGGGGGCGGGGGCAGCTAAAAGATTGTATATTTACGAGGGGAGCTGCAGCTCTTTTTAAAAAATAGGCCATTGTGAGATTAGCTGAACATCAGCATAGTACAATACATTATCTGAAAGTTTTTTTCAGCAGACAATTAAAGAAAAACATATTAGGGACCACTAAGACCATATAATATGGTGTATAATAGTACCGAAAAGTGTATAATATGGGAGCTTTAAATTCATTTTCAGGCACTTGCTTTTCCCAACTATTGGATAGATAAATGATTGTGATGCTGAGCTATTGTGTAAATAATTAGACAGGTGAATGATTAGGTATGTCTTGTAGCAAGGTATAGTTAAGGTTATGCGACAAACACACTTAGTTAAATTTAACTTATAAGTAAAGATCATGCATGATAAAAGCACAGATATTGATCACAAACTAAAGCCATCTCCAATAAACATGAAAGTCAGATATTCTGCACCATCTACTATAGCAGCCTCCACAGCCTTTATTTCTGCTTGCTTCATAAAGGGCACCTGACATCCTCCACTGGCACCGGATGTGTTGGAACTGGACATAAATCACAAGCCGCAGAATCATCCAATAGGGACATCATTCCAAGGGATACTGGGCTGGTTATTGTGTAGCCTTGCTGCAGGGATGCAGAAGTGTACAGTACATCACTGTTGGCATAAACAGGAGAGCTCTGTTGTTGGGTTAATCATTAGGTGTAGTGGTTAGAGCTGCCAGCCCATAGAGGCTCAGTCCTCAGAAGCAGCAGACCATGGGTTAGAATCTGGCCCTTGGTTGTTCTCTGCATGTCATTCTCCAGTCCAAACTGTCTAATAAAAGCATAAAAATGCCCAAGAGTAATCTTAAAAAATATTCTTCTAAATTGTCAGCCACCAAACAGCTGCAGTTGTGCGTCGCGGTGTATGTGGGGCAATGAGGAGCAGGGTCCATGAGTTTTGTCGGCTTATCAAATGCCACAACACACTGCACATGATTGATGGTCCAGCCTCTAAACTTGGCCAGGAGGAGTAATTCATAACTAATCAGATTTGAAGCGTGCGCACGGAAACTCATCTCTTGTCTATTGTTAATGGTTCAAACTACACGACTGCATCCTGTAAGTGAGAGAAGAAGAAATCTGTCTGCTGGCTCCCGAGGAAAAAAAAATAAAAATACAGAAGATTAATGAGGTCTAGGTTGAATCCCAAACAGTGTAATTGGGTTATAGAATTCAGAGATGTTGACACACTTGCAAATTGGGTTCATTATTAACGGTGAAAGATGTTAAGTCCTTTTTTTTGTTGCTTTGCTTTTGTAGCGATTTAGCGACATAGCTCATCAATCTGAGCTGTGTGTTAACAAAAGGCAGTCGGGAGTTTCCACTAAACAGGCTGATCCAAAAATATAAAATTATATATAATTCTCCTTTTCTTTCTCTCTCTCTCTCTCTCTCTCTCTCTTTCTTTCTTTCTCACACACACACTCACACGCACACACATATTCTCACACACACACACACACGTATGAGCTCAGCTAATCCACTACCTGCTTGTCTTCTTAATTATAACCCTTTTTTAGCAGTGAAGTTGTGTGCAGCTGCCTTGTTTCAAAATAGGACTCGCGATGAGAAAGAATCAGCCTTGTGTAAACTCCGTAGGAGGTGGATATTGTGGGAGCCAAGAAGCGCGAGCAGCAGTTTTTATTTGGTCATGCGAGCAAAAAAACATTGTTGACACAAGAAGAAACATAGGAAAATATGTGCATGCAAATTTGGGACGTATACATTTGTGCCACCTGACCCTGAGTTTGAATAGAAGATATATGGACGTGTCATTTTGCATTGAGGTTTTATTTCCATATGTATCTATGAAAGATGCGCTATACAGAAGCGTATTAATCCCTCATAAATATTCCCTCTTGTACCGGTAGAGGTGATTTTGCACTTGTGATGTGTTTTGAGGTGGATAAATAAAGAGGATCCCTGAGCCCCCCCACTGTGTGTTGCTCTAAGACAGGTGTGTGTTTCTTTTCCTCTTGCCTTCTCTGGTTTCCATGGTGTTCTGGGCCGTCTCTGGGCTGCCAAACTCAATAGAGCTCCCGTCGGCTTCCGGAAGGTGGGAACCCTGATTGGTTGTGACTCTGTCTTCCTGAGTTCCAAACACCAGCTTCATGACGCACAGTCAGTGTCGATAGCGTTTTGCCTCCGTGTGTGTGTGTGTGTGTGTGTGTGCGTGTGTGTGTGTGTGCATGTTTGGTGCGTGTGTGTGTGTATGTGTGTGTGTGTGTGTGTGTGTGTGTGTGTGTGTGTGGGTGTGTGTTTTTGTGTGTGTGTGTGTGTGTGTGCGTGTGTGTGTCTCCTGAGCCCAAGTTCTGTTGCAGTCTTTGCTGAGACAGTACTACCAAAAAAAAAAGGTTATTCTGACTTGTGCAACACCAATCAGGGGCTTTAGCCAGCAGAGGCGAAAGGTGAGGAGTCCGGCCTCCCGAGGGGTCACTGGAGCGCAGGGAGGGGGTCTGTGTAAATTCTGTCTTTTACATGTTCGGATAGATGAACTAATTACTGCCAGCCTCGGCGGAGGTCCGCGGACAATCAAGTCTTTAGCTTATCTGCTGCTTCCAGCCACTCAGAGGGTCAAACACACATTAGCCTGCTATCAGCGCTAATCTCTGTCTCCCTGTCAGTCTCTCTGCTTCCTCCTCACTACACTTCAATTGCTCTCTCGCTTTCTCTATCACACACACACACACACACACACACACACACACACACACACACACACACACACACAAACACACACACACACACACACACACACACACACACATA
Organism: Ammodytes marinus; assembly: GCF_949987685.1. Taxonomy (NCBI): domain Eukaryota; kingdom Metazoa; phylum Chordata; class Actinopteri; order Uranoscopiformes; family Ammodytidae; genus Ammodytes; species Ammodytes marinus. The sequence goes on from NC_137216.1 coordinate 25,910,006, forward strand.
TACACACACACGGCATCCAATACAAACTTAAGTAGACAGATTGTGGCTGGCTCTTTGTGTATACTATTTTTATATTAAATGTCAAACCAGAATCTTGTTTCCTTCAATCATGTTCAGAGGTAAGTAAACTTTGGTAGATTTCTGCTTGATTTCTCAGCCTCGTAGACACATACAAACTATGTTTTTAATTGTAATATTCAATGTGCACGTTTGCATGACAAAGACTTCAGTAACGGAAAGTAGCTCCCTGGTGTGGTAGCAATCAGGTGAAATAAATTGTTAGATTATAACTCTATGTGAAATAAGACCGAAACTAAAGGTTTAAAACATGTTCCACAGTTTAATTTAAAACTGTGACGTAACATTTAAACCACATTCACGAAGTAAGTGTAGCCTTGGGCCTCTTCACTGCGCCAGTCCAAATGTCTTACTTCACTGTAACCATAATAAGCCACCCCTGGGATAGAAATCATATAATATAATGATAGAAAGAATGGGACCATCAAGTTGTAATTCCCCCCAAAATTAATTTGGAATTGTGCGAGAAAAATGTAATGTAATAAAAAAAAAGATATTTCAGGAACAACCTGATCCTATAACTGTGAATATGATATGACATTTTTATGACTTTATTCTCCAGTATTACTCTATATTACAACGTTAACCCCATAATACCCCAGTACCCATTGTAAGTTGGAACGTATGGCGTATAAGAGAAAGCTTAACTGAATGCAAAGGCAAGTTTCCTTTTTCGACCTGTTTTCTTTTCTCTCATTCCCAAAAAAACATTCCAGTGCAGATGGTATGCGCTTGTAAAGTCAATTATTATGCAGTCTTTTTTTTTTGACAAGCAGTCTCTCCCTGCATTATATGTTCCGAAGCTGAAAAAATCTCACCACTCCTAACATCAAACACTCCTTTTAAAGGGGTATTTTTGCTACTATCAGAGCATGGTAACATTACATTGTGTCCTTCAATGTGTAATAGTTTTTAAAGGTGCTCCGAGCAACTTTCAGTTTGTGTTCATTCTTGCACCCCGTTTGGAATAAAGCTGTAGTGTTTTTACTACGCCAGCTGTTGTTCCTGGGTTATCGTGCACAAGACTTAAGCATCAAGAAAAACCCAATAAAAATAGCAATCTTTGCACTTTGCACTCGTTTACTGTTACATGTCATTTTTGATCATCAGAGGAAAAATGAGATCGTTTCAGAAAATATGTAAAAGTTCCTTCGTAGCACCTTTAATTTGTCTTATCAAACTCTGGCTGCATTCAAATGTAAATAGCACAACGGGAGGCAGCAATGGTGTGTATAGAGCATTAGTATAGCTGCCTTCACCAAGGAAATAGCAACTGCCAACTTTCACAGACACACAGCTTGACTATAGGCGTAATCATCCGAGCCTCCCAGAATAACAGCGTAGCATTGAGATGTAATCAGGTTACATTACAACATTATCTGGAACAGTAATCTAGGAAATGGTCCTCTTTGTGTTTGACGATGAGCGCTGTGTGTTCTGCTTATCACAAGGAGAGAGGGAGAAAGAGAGAGAGGGAGAGAAAGAGAGAGATAGAGAGAGAGTCAAATATCTGTTTTTTTTTTCTATCTTACGTCTGCCTCTGTCTCAGTCAGAGCTTCTGCCTGTTTGGTTTGACTTTATCACCGGCTGTACTGTAATGCTTTAAATTATTCAGTGGATGCACAGATCGAGAGAGGGAGAAAGAGAGGAAGAGAGAGGGAGAGGGAGAGAGAGGGAGAGAGACGGGTGAGGGGGCGGGGAGGGCGAGAGACATTATCTTTGACAGCAGCCTCTATTTCTCTCCTCTTCCGTCTCACCGCACATCAGTTCAGATAGTGTTTACCAGAATAAACCCTCTCTTTTTTCCTCCTTCCTCCTCCATGCTTTCCTGTTTTTGCTCTGGGGTGACATTACTGGACACAAATGTAACATTTACACAGCATCTGTAGATAAGGGAACGCATTTTAAATGAGGGCCTCTGCAACATAATGCCAATTCTTCCTAATTTATAGTGTCATTTTTGTTGTACTAATGCTGCGCAAGTACAGTTCATAAAGAAAACAAGTGAATGTGAAGTAAGGGAATAAGGAAATTAAAGGTGCTACGTGGAACTTTTACATATTTCTGAAATGGCCTAATTTTTCCTCTGGAGATCATAAATGAGATCTAACAGCAAACGAGACCATCAGTGCAAAGAATGCTATTTTTATATAGTTTTTCTTAATGCCTTTGTCGTTACGCTCACCCAGGAACAACAGCGGGCATTGTAAAAACACTACCACTTTTGTCCAAAGGGGGTGCAAGAATGAACACAAACTGAAAGTTCCTTGGAGCACCTTTAAAAACTATTAAACATTGAAGGACACAATGTAATTTTAACATACTCTGACAGTAGCAAAAATACCCCTTTGGTGTGGTGAGATTATTTCCGCATCAGAAAAGTCTTATATGTAAATTTTTGGGAAATAATTCATACTACAGGTTTTTTTTTTAACTACTAGATATATCTTAATATTTCAGTGTACAGTATGACCTACTGAGCAACAAGGCTGGAGGTTTGGGGCAAGATGGTGCAATCCATTACTGTACCTTTACCCACTTAATACAGCTGTCGTAATTTATTTCAAAATGACAACATGCTAGAAGCCAACAACACTGGCTAGGTGCAGATGAAGAGGTTAGGTAAACAACATTGCTCATTTTTTGTCTGTCTAAGTTTTTGGGTGCTTACTAAATAGCCACAGGGAATATATAGCCTATGTGTCACTGTGTACAATGTTGTACAGTAAAAGCCTGCTTACAGTATGGTGAACAGCATTGTACTGACAGGGGACTTCAGCAGCCTGCGGTGGTGGTACAGGTTTATGTGTTTTGAGGAGAGGAAAAAAACAACTTTATGAGATGAGGTTTCTACAGTAAATACTGATGTAAAAACGTACTGAGAAAACAGGAGGGTCCATCTTCAGGCCCAGGCAGTTTTTAGATGTGAATCCCAAACTAAGCAGATCTGATGCCAACATATTTCCATACAAAACATCTCCACAGCTTCCCGTAACAACAGCGCAGGAAGCTGTCTCAGCTGCCTGTCACTTCACAAGCAATTATCATTAGTTGATACTTATTGATTGACAGAATAGGTACCTGTTAGTTAGTTTTAAGTTGCTAGATTGTTACAGTAAATGCATAGTCCCCTAAACGGGCAGAATTACGTTGCATGGGAGGCGTTGGTCTTGTAGTGGTTAGAGGATCCCACCCATAAAGGCTCAGTCCTCAGAAGCAGCAGACCACGGGTTTGAATCCGGCCTGTGTTTGTTCTCTGCATGTCTTTTCCCTATCTGCCCCATTTCACCTCTGTCTCTCTAACCTGACTAATAAAGCATACAAATGTTTTTTTTTAATAATTCTTAAAAAAAAGGAATAATGTTGCAGATACTGATCCACAGTGGAAACATTCATAATCATGATGTCTTGGCATCGATCCAACCAAAGTCACTGGTGCAATCGGAGGCCAACTGACTTCACACTGTCTTACCGTCCTAAACTATCTTCACTGCACTGCATAAGGTTTAACTTATAATCCTTTTCAACGTGTTATTCCGTGACTTGTTTTTAGCTTGCACATTTTTAAATTGTAAGTCTCCCTACACACTGTACACTGTCACCACAGGATATGGAAACATTCGGTGTCATTAATCATCATTATGTGGAAGTTGAGAGCTGTCTGTGCCTTTGAAAATCAATTAACAATCTATAAATAAACTCTGTTTTTCTCCCTCCTCCTACTCCTCTCTGCAACATCACAGCTGCTGTAGGTAAAACAATACAGTTCGCTCATGCTTAAAATATAGTGTTAGGTCAGGGCCTTTCTTTCCTAGTGCCGGACTGGAGTTATCACAACTTAAAGGAGCTCTGAGGAACTTTCAGTTAGAGTTAATTCTTGGACAAAAGTAATAGTGTTTTTACCAGGCCAGCTGTAGTTTCTGGGTGAGCATACCCATGACAAAAACATAAAGAAAAACTACATAAAATAGCATTCTTTGCACTCCTGTTTGCTGGTACATGTCATCTATGATTATCAGAGGCAAAAAAATAAAAAAAAGTTACTTGCGGCACCTTTAAAGAAATGAAGGCCAGATCGACAGAATTAGACCCGTGTTGTGTTTAAATCGAAACGTCAATTTTCCTTTAATCAAAAAGCTATGGACCCTCCTCAGTTGTGAGTTGGTAATGGCGCCTTTGATAAGCGAGCTGAGAGCGCACCATGGATCCTCCCTGTGCACAGAGCTAAAAGCCTCCAAGTCTTTGTGTCTCTTCTATCAGTCTGTAATCATCAAACATGAAACAGTATGAAAAGATTGGACAGACAGGCAGAGCTGCTGAAGGACCAGGTTCTTCTAGCATTGATACCATTGACAGAGAGAGAACAATGAGACCTTGTCCTTGTCTGCTACTTTTCCAATAATTAGTTTATGTATTGTGAGTCATTTCAAAACAGATGGATAGATAGATAGATAGATAGATAGATAGATAGATAGATAGATAGATAGATAGATAGATAGATAGATAGATAGATAGATAGATAGATAGATAGATAGATAGATAGATAGATAGATAGATAGATAGATAGATAGATAGATAGATAGATAGATAGATAGATAGATAGATAGATAGATGTGTGTGTGTGTGTGTGTGCGTGCGTGCGTGCGTGCGTGTGTGTGTGTGTTTAGAGAAAGACAGACTTTTCTATGTGTGTGTTTTCTGCACCTGGTGCATCCTGCAGCAGGCTATTGTGGAAGAGGAAAAAGGAAGAGGAAGCCTGAACTTTAGGCCAGGAACACACACGTATACACATGTATAGACCATTCACACACACACACACACACACACACACACACACACACACACACACACACACACACACACACACACACAATCAGCTTCGAATGAGTCAAGGTCTCAGGTCATCCTTTAAGAATCTGCTCTGAAAGAACTAGAACAAAGAGCAACGAACACAACAGTAAAATAATCATCAAATCACTGTATTTCCCACAGTATGTAGTCATAAAAGACAGGAACACTGTGTATGGCTCATGTTCACGTGCACAAAGCATGTTCATGCACACACACGTGCTTCTTGTGTAAATGTGAAAATATGTTTGCTGGAAAATGTACTCAAATAAGAATATGAAGAATATTCACTTCAATTTAAAGTAATGTGTTTAAGATTAACCAATAACAACTTGACTTGAGTTTTGACCTTAGGAAAGTACCGGTATACAGTGACAGGCAGGTCCTAGATAGCTGCACAATCACATACAGTTGATAGGAAAATGTTTTAACAAAATGTCAGTTTCAAAGATTTTAAAGACTTTCCTTCCCTTGACTTGAGCTCAGCAGTATCACACAACAGCAGGTCATATGACTCAGTGATTGTGTCAACAAACATTGAGCATTAGCTTTCAGAAATACAACATAAAATGTTAAGTTTGTGCGTGTGTGTGTGTGTGTGTGTGTGTGCGTGTGTGTGTGTGTGTGTGTGTGTGTGTGTGTGTGTGTGCGTGTGCGTGTGTGTGTGTGCATGTGCGTGCGTGTGTGTGTGTGTGTGTGTGTGCGTGTGTGCACTGTCAGCCTGTCCCAGCTGTGTCCAGAGGTGACAGCAGAAGCTTTGGTCCTGTCACCGCTCATCGCTGCTTCACATCCAAAACGCTCACAACGTGTCAGTGTTCCTGTTCCACATGGGGGCCAGTGGGGCATCATTACCATCTGGCTATAAGGCAATACTGGTGTCAAATATAGGCCAGTGAACACACACACACACACACTCACACACACACTCACACCACACACACACACACACACACACACACACACTGATCATCCAAAACAGTGTGCTGTTCGCTCTTGGAGAGCAACAGGGGTAAGGAGGGGACATGGTCATGAGGCGAGCCGCTCTGACAGTCCGTCCAAATTGACCGCCAGCACTCTGGTGGCAGTTGGCCTGGTTCCCTCTCATTGCACTGTGACATTCCCTCAATCAGCACTGTATCACACACACACACACACACACACACACACACACACACACACACACACACACACATACACACACACACACACACACACACACATGCTCGCACATGCAGAGTGATATCCTCCAGCGGCCCTCATTGTCTCACTAGACTATCCTTATGTGTCATCCTTCCCCTGACAACAGCTTCCAGTAAAATACACTCATGCACACACACACGTACGCACACACGTACATGCACGCGCGCACACACACACACACACACACAAACACACAAAGAAAAAAAGCTCAGCCATTCAGGAAAAAGGCTTCTTCATTTAAAAACAACAAACAGTCACAGACATTTCTCTGGAAACAGCCACCTGCTGCGTGTGTAAAGAGAGAGAAGGCACACCAGCTTAAATATGAGCTTAGGCTAAGGGGGAGCTGTAGATTTGGGAGATCATTCTGTGTCCCTTTCACATTGTTGATACTGATATGGTCTGTTAAAGATGAATTTCATTGATAGAGTGACCTATCCAGGCTGTAACACACTTCTGTGGTGGTAGGATGGCCTAGAGGAAAGAGGGGCCGACCAGTAACCTTGAGGTCGCTGGTTGGATCCCCGGCACCGGACAGGAGGGTGTTGGCAGTAAGACTAGTGGTGTCTGGTATTACATCTACAGTGCCCACCATCTCTACCATTGTGTCCTTGAGAGAGGCACTTAACCCCCCAAAACTGCTCCAGGGGCGCTGTACTATGGCTGACCCTGCGCTCTGACCCCCTCCGAAGTGTGATAACTTGAGAGGGGATATGCGAAAAGACTCATTTCAATGTGCCTCGGCTAAAAAAGAAGATAAGTTTACTGAACTCAACTCAACCAATGTAAGCTATATGATCGACTCAAGCCAATAAATAAATAGCTATATACTTGGGCTAACAGAGGCTAAAAAGCTCCATAAAGACTGGTAGCATGATCTGATAAACTATGTGTTTGGTTCATCGCTGAGAGCAATAACTTTAATTGTAGATGTAGCCATTAGATTCACTGAAATATATTTCAAGTTAAAGCTCATTTGCATATGTTTCTTAATATTCCAGTCCTCCATCTATAAAGCTCAGGGTTATTCTACCACCGCTCTCTCTGTGACCAAACCAGGCTGAGGGATGAAGGATCACATCTTATATTTAGCGAGGTGATCAACTAAAAACAGGTGCTGTGCGATATATATATATAAATAGTGTTTTCCATAACAGGGTAGAAAAACAGATGAATCTACAGCACTTATCCCTGGTGGCTTTCACCTTGCCCAGCGGTCTTCTGAGAGCTGTTGGTCTCATTAATCTCTTGTTTTCTCTCTCCCCTGTCTGCTTTCCTCTCCTCTTTTCTTCCCCTCATCCCTCGCTCCTCCTCTCTCCTTTCCAGACAATGATCCAATTAGCTGCTAGCTGCCGTGGCACCAGTTGCCTGCAGATGACAGATGCCCGTGTTTGTGTGTACGTGTGTGTGTGTGTGTGTGTACGTGTGTGTGTGTGTGTGTGTGTGTGTGTGTGTGTGTGTGTGTGTGTGTGTGTGTGTGTGTGTGTGTGTGTGTGTGTGTGTGTGTGTGTGTGTGTGTTTGCGTATCCGTATCCTCTGTAATTACCCGTCTGATGCTCCTGCAGCTCAGTAACCTTGTTCTAGGGTTCTGACTGTTGGTGTGCATCGGGTACACAGAGCTATTAACAAGTTCTATGGCTGAAATCAGCTGCACTTATCTATGCAGATTGTATGAGTGAAACAGGATACACTGTTCCATTTTGACGCTTGAAGGGGTTTTCTTGAAGCTCTCCATCCATCCACACACATAGCCAAGATGTCAATAGTCTGTGTGGTAAGGTCCAAGTCCTGAAAGAGCTCTCTGTGTTTGTATTTTCAAAGCATATCACATTAGCACAATAAATATGCAGTCTATGCAGTGCGTTACATTAAGGCCAGGTCATCTCTCCATATGTTTCAGTGGCCATGAAAAAAACTCTCCTCGGAGGATGTTATAGCAGAAGATATCAGGTTTTGTATTGGGATATTGGTCCCCCTTTGACAGCTTTGAAATACTCATATCATTTTCACTGAATTTTCATCAACGGTCATCATTAAGAAGTTAGTCTTTATTAGTCAATTTACACAAGGAATATTGAAATGCGTCTTTTCACACATCCCCTCTGAAGTTACCACACTTTGGAGGGCATTAGAGCGCAGGGTCAGCCATAATACAGCGCCCTGGATGATGCAGTTCAGGGTTAAGTGCCTTGCTCAAGGACACAATGGTAGAGATTGTGGGCACTGTAGATTTAAGACCAGCTAGTTTTACCACCTTCCTGTCCGGTTCTGGGGATCGAACCAGCGACCTCATGGTTACTGGTCGGCCCTTCTTTCCTCTAGGCCACATTTCCCATCAGAGAAAGGCCTCTTGTCCCATTTGTCCCCACCCAGACTCACTTATTGACATTCTCATTGCCATGCCTCACCTGTCCACCAGAGGCCCTCAGTCTGTTCCCACCATTTCCCAGGTGGCAGGTCATCTCCACACCTGCTCCTCATTACCTCATTGACTCCATAGTATAAATACCTGCTCTTTTGCACACTGTACTTTTCTTACTTTCAAGTTTCTTTGTTGCTATAGACTTCCAACCATTCCTTACAGGTCACTGTCCTGTTCCCTGTATAGATGCCTCTTATAAAGGCCCTTTATTGGCTGATTTGTTTGTACCCCTCTAAGCGTTTACATGTTGGCAAATAGTTGAAAACATCAGGCAGATAGGGAGCAACATTAAGCATGCACACAGAGTCATGTCTCTGGCGACCTCATGAAAGTAAGTACAATTTCAGCTCTTTTGTCTATCCATCCTGGGGGAAATATCTGGCTCTTTAGCTGCTAAATGCTCCACTGTATTCACTGCAGCTACAGTCACTTACTTCATCTGTGTGCTGTTTGGTGCTGAGCAGGTATAGTGTGTAAACAACAAGGAGCTGAAAGATGCTGACAAGCTCCAGTGGCAAGATCAAGTAATCTGTCAACCAAATCAACCATTTATTTAAGAATATTTTAAAACTCCCTATATAGTCTGCTGTTACTAAATAAATAAATAAAAATTTCTGGGTAACACTTTATTTTGATAGTCTACTTATGACACTCTACAAGCTATCAGTAGATATGCAGTTGCATGTCAACAGTGAATCAGTTGATATTCAACAAATCTCTCTCAACAGATAAGTAAAATGCATTCAACTAGCTGTCAGTTAACTTTAAGCTGCATTATTGACATGTAACTGCATGTATACTGATAGCTTGCAGAGAGTCAACAGTGGACTATCAAAATAAAGTGTTACCAATCGCTGCTGTACATATTAATTTATTCCTGATGAACCTTTTAATCCTTTTTTCTGTTATTATATTCATGTGATTCTGCAATAGTGATTTACACCCACAACAACAGCGCAGAGGTCGTGATTTTTTATATATATTTTTTTGATTTGCCTTAAGATTTGCTTTTAGCGATTTATCCGCGAGTGCAGATTGATCTGAAGGTTTTTTCCGCCTCACAACGGTCTCTTTTCAAAATGGGCTCCGTTCTCCTGTTCAGTTCAGTGCAAAGCGAGGCCAACGTTTTCAATGTATTCACTGTGAAAAAGCAATTTTTTTTCTGAAGCGCTTCGGGGGTGGAATCTGCTGCTGCCTGAGTGTGTGGATTGAAGGCCACATCGGGAAAGAAAAAAAATGAATCTTTTGAAAATCTCTCTGCGCCATTGAAGTACATGGTGATAATGTGTGCGAGGGGGGAGAGAGAGACTGTATCAATTGTATGTTTGAAGGTGCATTACTGATATATTTTCCATCAGTCACTTGCCTTACCTTCCTTTGTTCCTATGTGTTCTCAAGCCTCTTTCATCAAGGTCCTTTGGGTCACAGAGCAGCAGCTGCTTACGGCTTTTTTTTTGTTACGGTCCTGAGGGTTTGACCTCTGACCTTGTGTATGTTACAGCAGCATGCGGTCCATTTATACTCAATTTAACACAGCAATATGAGTGAGGACGGAGCAGGCAGGATCAATGAAGGGAGCATGCCTCGAATTGAGCAGTATGGAGCTTCATCTTTGTACAAACGAGGGAGGGGGGGGGGGGGTTGAGGGTTGATGTGAGATGTTTATAGTCCCATAACAATTTCATGTTTGGGGATAGAAAGCTCCCAATATCAACAGACATGAGTCAATGTTTTATTCAGCGGTTTTATAAAGTCATGTTTCTCTCTCACACAAAGAGAGAGAGAGAGAGAGAGAGAGAGAGAGAGAGAGAGAGATCATCAGGGATCCAACCACCAGATGCAAAACTAAAGGAATAATGCTGATTTTAACATGAGCATTTCATGTGTGGAATCTCAAAGATGTGTATTGTTTCAACATTGTAATTATAAACAACAAAGGCCCCGCATAAACAATGTAAACAGTGTAGCAATAGTAGTGCTGGCGTTATCAGTTGATTCATTGATTATTTGATCGATAAGAGTATTAATTGATATGTCATTTAGTAAATAAAAATTTAAATGCCAAACATTATCCAGTTCCAGTTTCCCAAAGCTCTATTTTCTTAATCTGTTTTTACATCATTTTATATTGAATATCCCTGGGGTTTAGACTGTTCCTTGTGCCAAAATACGTAACTTTTTATACACTAAAAAAAATAAGCGATGAATATACTGAGGCTTTAGTGGGATGTCATTAATATTGCAGGTATTTTGTCATAAACGAAATTATTCGATTGTATTGAAGTAAAAACTGTGACCTTTTTATAGTGCTAAAAGAAAAGGTATCCTTAGTATACTAGAATGCTGTACAAAAAATGGTCCATCAATCAACCTACTTGTATTCTTCAACCCTGTGAAAACTCACCCCTTTTTTATCAAATATTGCCTCCTCCTCACAAAGCTACGTAACAGGTTTTATTTGTCAATGAGCTGTGAGCTTTTTAATAAAATATTATTGTTCCTTTCTCAGATTGAGAAAACGTAATTTTGTGTAGTAATGTTTTTCTTCTTTGCTGCTTGTGTCATATATACAGCATAAACCCTGAGGGGCTCCCCACCCCCACACTGGGAACCACTGCCTTCAGTATAAAAGCCTCAGGCAGTAGTTTATATTTGGTGATATTACTCACCTTATCCGGTCCCAGACTTCCATCATATATTGATTTATTTCAAAATAAATCTCACTGCATTGCCTTGAGAGGTCAATATAAAGGCAATTACGTGTAACATTTTTTGAGTCAAGGATCGCTTAAGAATTTAGACAAACCTGGAGAGATAACGAATCATATTTGCCAGATTCAATATATATGAGGCCATACTTTGGAAATGGTGAAAGGTTAAAGTGAGTTTTTTTGTGTGTGTGTGTGTGTGTGTGTGTGTGTGTGTGTGTGTGTGTGTGTGTGTGTGTGTGTGTGTGTGTGTGTGTGTGTGTGTGTGTGTGTGTGTGTGTGTGTGTGTGTGTGTGTGTGTGTGTGTGTGTGTGTGTGTGTGTGTGTGTGTGTGTGTGTGTGTGTGTGTGTGTGTGTGTGTGTGTGCGCGCAAATTCCATCATAAAAAATATAAAGTTTATTGATTGATGTGGTCTGAAGCAGTTTGACCTTTTTCTAGTGGACTTGATCCCACTCACACCACACGATAATTGGATATTTTTTTTTCTCCAGATTGGTTCATTCATATTCAGCTGTGAAAATAGTGAAAGTGGATTGTTTTAACACAATAGCAGCCCACCTGCTTGAATCAGGGGATTACAATAAGATATGTAGTTACCTGTAGTTACCAGGTGTGGATCATGTAGGGATACAACACAATAGGAATCTGTTGCTTAGTAACAGCTAAATATGCAACCTTCAGCAGTGAGAATGATTTGTGGACAATGATACAGAATCATGTGTGCACCACATAAAATATCAATTTCTGATTGGTTGGCAGGTGTCCATCCATAGGCAGTTCCTTTCTCATATGTTCCCTTATGCTGTCCTTTAAAGGTGCTACAAGGAACCTTTAAGTATTTCTGAAACTGTCTAATTTTTCCTCTGATGATAATGAATTATATGAAACAGCAAACGAGACCATCAGTGCAAAGAATGTTATTTTTATACAGTTTTTCTTTATGCCATTGTCATGGGTACACTCACCCAGGAACAACCGCTGGTGTAGTAAAAACACTACCGCTTCTGTTCAAATTGGGTTCAAGAATCAACACAAACTGAAAGTTCCTCAGAGCATCTTTAAGTTAGGTTACTTTGTCTTTTCTTTGGCCCATCAACCAACAACAAAATAAACAATCCAGAGCTCTGAGGACATCGCAGAACAAAATGAAATAAACCTAATGTTCATCTAGCCAGACACTGGGTTCTCTGTCCTTCTTAAAATGAGTCTTTTGAGATCTCAGTGCTTATCTGTTCGATGTGATGAAGAGGGGAGTGGAGTGAATCAGTCTTCTTGACTTGGGAATCGCTCCCCTGTGGAGTAAACACCCGCCGTGCATCTTCTGCTCCGCTGTCGTCCGCCCTCTGCTTGTCTCTTGTCTGTCCATTGGCGGTTTTCCCAAAAAAATACTCTTCCTCTCAAATATCATGGTGTGCAGCAAATCCATGAGTATCTCTCAAAATATGAATATTTATTTATTTATTATTATTCTTTCGGACAATTCCACACAATACACAATTATCTCTTTCACATCATACATCATACTTTGTGTTGTCCGAAGGGTGACGGAAGAAGCCAAAGGCTTATCAGGTCCCGCCCCCATTTTCATCAGATTCAGATTCAGATACACAGATACACATTTAGTGTTACAGAAAAAGAAAAAAAGAAAAAACACAATTTTATTTATTTTATATTTAATATTTTCAGATGTAGAACTAATATCACTGAAACATCCAAATGAATAATTTAACATTACCTTGAAATTGACCGTACACTCATTCCTCTTATTGGGATTTTTTATTTTTATTTTTTCTACAGAGCCCTTTAAAGGTGCTCCGAGGAACTCTCACATGTATCAAGGTTCAAGAGCAGCAAGGAGATCATTGTAGGACCATAGCAATACAACTAGATTAGAGGTGTTCTATTCATTATACTGTATGTCTGCTGTGTGCATCCTCAGTCATTAGGGATGCATTTGAATTTATACTAATATGAAATGGTGCTTTCGTAATGGAGAATGATATTTGCAGTAAAAGTCATGCAGATCAACAGTTCATCATACACACATCATACGCCCTCACTGATTGGTTCCTACTGCTGTGGTCTAAAGTCTTTAATTAACATATATGTGTGACAGTGGTGTGTGTGTGTGTGTGTGTGTGTGTGTGTGTGTGTGTGTGTGTGTGTGTGTGTGTGTGTGTGTGTGTGTGTGTGTGTGTGTGTGTTTTGTGTGTGTGTGTGTGTGTGTGTGTGTGTGTGTGTGTGTGTGTGTGTGTGTGTGTGTGTGTGTGTGTGTGTGTGTGTGTGTGTGTGTGTGTGTGTGTGTGTGTGTGTGTGTGTGTGTGTGTGTGTGTTTGGTTGTGTGTGTTTGTGTGTGTGTGTGTGTGTTTGGTTGTGTGTATGCGTGTGCTGGCAGAGGAGTGTGAAATTGGCTAATTAACGTGACCTCCCTTTGATCCGAGGAGAATACACATATGACATCTGAATTGGGGTGAGCCGGAGGGATAGGAGGGTTCCTGGAAAATTTGTTAAAAGTGTGTGTGTGTGTTGTGTGTTGTGTGTGTGCGTGTGTGTGTGTGTGTGTGTGTGTGTGTGATGCCAAGCTCGCTGCAGCTTTCTGAACTTGATTTAACCCTCTGTTAACCCTCTAGCTGCAAAACACAGAAAACAACAACATCAAGGTTAATTCTCAGTCTTATAAGTTCTTATTTTGTAAAGCAAGAGGTGAAGCAAAACAGACCCATTAATTTAAACGCGTTACTCTATTACATATGTGTGAAAATGGCCAGAATTGTAAGCATCTGTTTTTTTTCATAGGTACACATGTGACATACTGTATATTAATAGTTCATTGTATCATACTACTTTTTATGTGTTCAAATTCTTTGTTGGGTGATTGCATATTGCATTCAGGTACACTAAAGCTTTGGAATAATGCTGCATTACACACAATAGAATAATATTTTTTTTTACTTGAGGAAAATAGAATAAGGATCATAATTATACCAACAAACAAACCTCATTTAGTCAATACCATAAAGTCAGAATAAAAACCGGTAAGATATTTTGCGTTGTATCATTGTTAAATAAAACCTTAACATTGTTATGGGAAGATCAAAGAGTGAAGCAACAATGCATAAGAGTAAACAAGGAATTAGCTGTTCTGTGAGCACATAGTTGCGCCAGATGGGAGGGAGTTAAACACAAAACAGATGGACAATGAACTGCTTCATCACACCAATATGTAAGAAGCATATTCACTTCTGCAGTGTGTGTTTCCTCCACCACAGACACTGAGCCTGGTAGCATAATATCACTGTAATTATTATTGTTTAATTTATTTAAGAGAGAGGTTTTTTTTTTTATCCCATCATGGTTCAGTTAGGCAGGCACTGAGGGGAACTCATATGTTGTTTATGTCTAGCCTGTTTTTTACTGGAGCTCAAAATCGAGGGAAAAAGTTTTTTTTTAAACTGTAAAATAATGATTTTGCGTTTGTGTGAGTTTGTGCTTAGATGTCATACGTCACTAATATATAGTGAATATGTGTAAATCCACTGAGGAGAATTTGCTTCTATTTATTGTAACTGTTCAGCAGCTTCTTATGAAAACAGTTTATTATAATGATCTAGTTGAGACCAAAGACGTGATAATTTCCTCTGGTGATGTGCAATAGGGCTAAGTTTTAACATATTGTATTAACAAATGTCAGGAATCATATATTTCTAATATGACTACAAACTAGTATCCAGGGAAATTAAGTCCTGATAAATACTTAAAACG
Source organism: Ammodytes marinus (assembly GCF_949987685.1). Lineage (NCBI taxonomy): Eukaryota > Metazoa > Chordata > Actinopteri > Uranoscopiformes > Ammodytidae > Ammodytes > Ammodytes marinus. Next base: position 25,925,025 of record NC_137216.1, read on the forward strand.
AAACACCAACACAACAAATCATGGAGCATGTAAAGGGAAAATGAAAGTGGTCCGAGAATTGAGCCTTGAGGAACTCCACAGCCCACAGGGGAAAAATTAGACTTTTTAATTTCAGTTTGACATTAGATATAGCTCAGCCAAATTTGTCAGATTATCATTTAAATAGTATGTACATATCTATCATAATTATAGTCCACTTCCTCCATCTACCATTGTTTTTAATGTTTGTGTTCTTAGTCCGGCCCCCTGTGAAACACATTGCAATGCACAAGTCTATGAATGCAATACAAAAACAGTTTAATTGATCTTTGTTTGATTAATTGTGTCAAAAGCTGTGTTTTAATCAAGAACTTATCTGATTCTCCATAATCTTTCCTCTTCCTCTCCGTCCACGTCTCTGTGTGTCCATTCTCATCCCCTCTGTCTGTCTCTGTCACATCCCGTCTCTTCTTCAGTCTCTCAATGTCTCCTTCAGGTTCATTCTGCTGTGCCTATGTCACACTGAGGTCTCTGCTCTTTCTCTCTTTTCTTTTTTTTGTTTATCCCTTCTGTTTCCCCCCTACTCCTCCTCTTCTCCCTCTCTCTCTCTCACTCCCTTGCTCCCTCCCTCTCTCTCTCTCTGTTCCCCTCCATCACCTCCTGGGTAATGACAGGGGGACAGGTGGAGACCAGACCATCACTACCACCAGTCTGTGTGTGTATGTCTGTGTCATTCACACACACACACACACACACACACACACACACACACACACACACACACACACACACACACACACACACACACACACACACACACACACACACACACACACACACACACACACACACACACACACATATACACACACACACACACACACACACAGATGGTGGACAGGGGTCCCTGCCGGCCAGCCTGTCTGTCTAGTGATGGGGTGTTGTTGTTGTGGAGTGCACCCAGCCACACATGATTACCTAGACAAACACACACTCACTCACTCACTCACACACACACACACACTCTCTCTCTCTCACACACACACACACACACACTCACACACACACACTCTCTCTCTCTCTCTCACACACACACACACACACACACACACACACACACTATTCCATTCTACGTAGCACATATGGGACTCAGCACCAAAACAAGTCACCTGCTATTCGAGAAACACACATACACACACACAGGACTGTAAGAGGATCAGAGGGCTGTACTGATAATGCATATTTTGTGTGTGTGTCTGCTTTATGTAACACTACGTGTATTTACTGTTCTGTTCTACAAGATAATAACATATTTACTTACATTTGAAAGAAATTAATCAGAACATTATATGAATGTTGCCTTAATACTATATGCTAATTAATCGTTTATGGTTCACACTCTCTCATGAAGTTGCCATTACTGTGTTGGCATGTTATAAGCGGACATTATTTCATGGACTGTTAAAGTGTGCTTTCTCCAGTGAGATGATTTCATAAACGTCAATTGTTTCTATCATTAAAAATTAGCTTGAAGTGTACTTTGGTACAATACATTAAATAGTAAAATTTTTGTTTAATTTTTACATCTGTCTATCAAATCAATACAAATCAATATGTCATACATGAGCCTTATTTAAAAGTGATTCTTGTTACTCCAGTTCATCCCAAAGGTGTTGGACGGGGGTGGAGGTCACCTTTGTGCAGGTGCAGCCGACGACGTGCGTGTCCCTATCGCGTCAAAACTGTTGTCACATGTCAAGAGGTATGTTTGTCAAACAGCAAAGGGCAGTGGTGTCTCTCAGGTCAGAGAGGTGAAAGTGCCTTTGAGCAAATACAATGACTTTCCAAACTGCACAGGTGAAGGAGCTGGGAAACACTAGACTGTGGATCAACTGTGATTAAGGCAAAATAAAGTAGAAAGTAAGCGATTATTTACGGTGTGTTTATGATCATTTGCATTTTGAGCATCTCTTTTGGAACAACGTCAGCAAACCCCCTCCCCCTTCCAATACTATTCCAGGGTGTGTGTGTGTGTGTGTGTGTGTGTGTGTGTGTGTGTGTGTGTGTGTGTGTGTGTGTGTGTGTGTGTGTGTGTGTGTGTGTGTGTGTGTGTGTGTGTGTGTGTGTGTGTGTGTGTGTGTGTGTGTGTGTGTGTGTGTGTGTGTGTGTGTGTGTGTGTGAGTGTGTGTGAACACCAGGGACTGTCAGAACAATGGAGTCTGATCTTCTGAAGCTCATTAGCTTGATTGCGAATGTTTTTTTGTTTGTTTTTTGCATGGACGTCTTCTCATCTGTTTAGCTTGGCTGATGTTGCTAAGTGACATGAAGTGCAAAATAATCACTGCACAAACCCATGCAATTATTGTTCCTCAAATGAAATAATTCAACATAACAATCTACAGCAGTGAAATATTGTTTACACATTGCAACTCAACGATTGTCTATGACCACGGCTTTAAAGCTCCCATATTATACACTTTTCGGTTCTATTATAGACCATATTATATGGTCTTAGTGGTCCCTAATACGGTTTTCTTTAATTGTTTGCTGAAAAAAACTTTCAGATAATTTATTGTACTATGCTGATGTTCAGCTAATCTCACAATGGCCTATTTTTTAAAAAAGAGCTGCAGCTCCCCTCGTAAATATACAATCTTTGAGCTCCCCCCGCCCCCTGTCCGGAAGCGAAGCCAGATACGCCTCGCCCTCTGTCTGTCAGGGCCGTGGACCAATAAGAAATAGGGGTGTGGGCTGCACAGTGGAAGCTTCTGGCTTTCCAGTTTGTGAGGTCAGAAAAGGGGAGAATTCTGACTGGAGTATATTGGGTGGGGGAGGGGTGGTGGTTTCAGAAAGGGGGAGAGTGAGAAAAGGAGAGTGTTATTTTTTTTTATATTTTGGCAGTCTCTAGGCACACCGTGGACCCATGGATATGTTAGAACACATTGAAAAAGTGCATTTAGCATAATATGGGACCTTTAAAACAGCACACCTCCATTTTTAAATTTGTGATCTCCATAGTCCAACGTGAGATGACCCCGATGACATCACTATGACATCATCAATATTATCCTCTCAGACTTGACAAAGGGTTTACAGAGCCATTGGAGACACTATTACACTGTTTTTCATAGGCAGAGTCGAACCGAACAAGACAGATAACATGATCTTCACTTGTGAAATTTGGTCCCTTTTTATGTGAAGCAAGTGCCCAAAAACATTTGTTTACTTGGCCGTAGTAGTTATAAATCTTTGCCCGTAGAGAAGTCTTGCACAGGCAGTACCAGTCTACAGCCTAATAGAGAGGAAAGGAGGAAGTCAGACTTTGTTATATATAGAGCAACATAGTCGGCAGAGTGAGGTGGCTGGATTGGTCAACAATATATTGGACCTTTATACATCACTTTACCACGAGTCAATCAAATAGCTTAAGGACTAGGTATACTTATTCAGCCAGCCAATTAACCTAAATGAAATACCCTCCTACAATTTATTATAACATCCCAAAATCCTGAATGTCTTTGGGATTCAGGGGCTGTGTGTGTGTGTGTGTGTGTGTGTGTGTGTGTGTGTGTGTATCTCTATATGTGTGTGTGTGTGTGTGTCTGCGTGCATGTGTGCGTTTGTGTGTGTGTAACCCGTATCTCTTTGCACAGTACATCAGCAGGAGCTGTCAGATCAGCATCAGGCCTTGCCAGTCAGATTAAGAATGTTACAGCAGCAGCAGCAGCAGCAGTGTGCTGGCCGGCAGCCGAGCGGCAGCAGATAGATTTCACATCCTCTGTGTTTATCTTTCCTTGGCCCGCGCCTCACTCTCTGTCTCTCTTCTTCTTCCCATCGACACTAGAATTTGAAAAATATTAGTTTTTTAACTTTGAGATGTTATTTTTAGAAGTTTACTGACAGTAATTCATTTAGTTTTTTAATTTGATGTTAATTTTGAAGATTAAAAATTGAAATATTAATTTTTTAAACTGATAAAGATATCGGATTGGTACTAATAAGCTTTTTTTACTGCAGCCTAAGCCTCTTCAGTCACTATTTGTTATTGAATGTGTATAATAATAATATGTGTTTTTTAATTGTTTTTACATGACTGAATAAAACTACTACTAACGAACTACTCCTTCTTCTTCTCCTCCTGTGCCTCTGCAGGACTGTGCTGCTCGGCGGGCTGCGGGCCCAGGGTCGACTGGAGGTGAGCTGAGCTAAGTAGAGAGGTGATGGGGACAGGTGGCACGCCGCCACGGCTTCACAAACCGCCACCAATGAATCATAGATCATGAAAAGTCCCATTAGAGTTAAAAATAACATTCATAACTCCGTGGCCAGGTGGTGCAGGAGTGGAGGGACGCTCGATACTGATGAAGACACTTTTAGACACGAGGTGGAAAAAGGTAAGATTTCCTGAAGGGTCTTTTTACGACTTAATGTCCTCTCGTAAAATCATGTTAATATCTCATTTAGTTGAGGATTAATTAACAACGTATTCTCTGCGGGAATACACTGCTGGACTCTTTTTGACATCTTTCTTTGACTATTATAACTTAAGTTTCCAAACATGCCACAAGACATTAGAGCTATTAGCACGTAACTTTTTCATATAGATGAATGTCAATTACATTCAAGCCATTGCCCAATCTGTACATTAGAGACCTCGTGGAATGGCCCTTTACTTCCTTTAGTGTCCATCATTTTGGAAGACAAGGCTTATTCATTTTGTTGCCAAGAGTAAGATGAGGAGATCGATACCACTTTCATATCTGAATGGGAAAGATGATGCTCGAGCCAACAGCAGGTTAGCTTAGCCTAGCATAAAGATTGGAAACACTGATACAGCCCTTTGGTACATGCTTTGTCAGGAGGTAACATCGTAACAGCACCTCTAAACCTCACTAGATATATCTTGTTATTTAATTTGTATCAAAGCAAAGTGTACATTATCATTTCACACCATTGCAGCGGTGTATGGGTTCACATTTAGTGCATGATGACTGTTTTTTTTAAGAAGAGACAGATTTCAAGAATCTCCGGTAACACTTTAAAATAAGGGCACATTAATTAACTGTTAATTCATTCATTCTTAGTAAATGCTATGTACTGCTATTTAATGTTTATTAAGCATTAAGTAACTGTTAATGCTGAGTTATTAAGGGCTAGTTAGTTAATGTTTGGTTAGGCATTACCTGTGCTTAGTTGACTAATAGTTAGTAGAGCATTAAGTAAGATAACAGTTAGTTAACGCTTATTAAGCATTTCCTTAGCATTAACTAACGGTTAATTAATGTACCCTTATTGTAAAGTGTTACCCATTTCCTTCAAACATATATCAGTGCTCAACCTCTAAGGTCTGGATATTGCCCACTGGTTTATTTTCATGGCACCCTGAAAGTATGTTTAATAGATGACATAAACCTATTTCTATCACAAACCCTTTGCTGAACCTTGGCTGTCATGTGAGTTTGTGAGACTTCAGTGTGCAACATAAAGCTGTTTGTTGTGATTTTTTAAAGCTCCGTCCTGACGAAGCTCAATATTTCTGCCAGTGTGAAGGGGCTGAAAAACTGTGCACAGTCACGGAACAGAGGGTTTTACTGAGCGTGACACGACCCTGTGAAGGTCACTCATCCGTGTAAATAATATGGCGTCCATGAACAAACACACGCTGACAAAACACACACACACACACTCACACAGCAGAAGACAGTGATACAAAGACACAAGAGGATATACCGCAGTATCAGATGTGAACATGAATAAATCCATAAACTTGCTGTGAAATATAAGATGCAGATTAAAGTTCATGGTCAAAAACACAAATACACAATAAATGCAAATGGAGACCATAACTTTCACCTGGATTTTAATGTTTAACAACTAATATGTTGGGTTTTTCAGACATTTTAAAAAGACAGACATTTTATTTTATTTTTGTGATGCTAAAATATTTCAATTTATCTGAAAATTTTCTGAGCTTTTGTTTGCACCCCAAAACATTTCCCATACCTAACAAAAGACATTTAACCAAACAAGAAAAGAGAAAAATATCAAAAAACATATATATCATCAGACATTATGGTGTTATTGTACTTAATTGTGTTTTTAAATTAATCACAGTTCATTTTTCTCACATTAATCACTGCCAGTGCTGCACTACGGGCATTGGCATGGTATGGCATGGTTGCCATATCATCAGGTCAACCCTGCATAGACCTCACTGGGTAAAATAGATAGATTTGCCAATATTTTAATCAATCAATCAATAACACATAATGGAAAAATCAAAACATGTTTCTAGAAGTTTTTTCAAAGACTTTAAAAATCCAAAAACTGAAATATCCCATTCACATTAGTACTCAGACCATTTTCTGTGGTCAGGTGCATCCTGTTTGCTTTAACCTTGAGACTTCTCTAAAACCTGATTAGGGGTCCATCTTTTGGGGGCAAATTCTATTGATTGACCATATAGTCTAGTAAGGCACACAAAGTCCTGCCGTTCACAATGCATGTCATGAAGTCCAGGAACCCTCTGTAGACCTCTGCCATAAAATTGTGGCAAGGAGGCATAGATCAGGGCAAGGGTATAAAAACAATTCTTCCAAGCTTTGAGTGTTCCCGGGAGCACAGTGGCCTCAATAATTATCAAATGGAAAAAGTTTGGAAAAGAGCGTTTGGGAGAATGTGCCAGAAGGATGACCATCTCAGCAGCACTCCATCAATCAAGATTGGAGAGAGAGAGAGGGAGCCAGACGGGACGGGAGCCACTCTGGAGTAAAAGGCAAATCACAGCAAAGCTTGGAGTTTGCCAAACGCCATTTTTGAAGGAGGAGGCATTTGAGAGCAGGAGGAAAAAGATTCTCCGGTCTGATGAGACCAAAATGAAACTACTTTGGCAGAACTCCAAGCACTTTATCCTGGGAGGGGGGGGACAGGCACTGCTCATCACCTGGGTAATATCATCCCTATAGTGAAGCATGGGGGTTAGCAACATCCTGCTATGGGTGTGTTTGTCAGTGGACAGGCCAGAGTTGCAGGAAGATACGGGGGTGCTCGTGGTGAGTTGTTAGAGTACCCCCTCCCCCCCAAGAGTCCTCAAAAGCAGCAGACCACGGGTTTGAATCTGGCCTGCGGTCGTTCTCTGCATGTCATTCCGCTCTCTGCCCCATTTCATCTCCCCGACATGGCTAATAAAGCATAAAAAATGCCAAAAAATAATCTTAGAAAAAAAAAATTAAAAAAAATTATTGGGAATAATGAATGCTGCCAAATACAGAAAAATCCTTGAAACTTGACTGGGGGCGACTGTTCCCCTTTCAGCACGACAATGACCCCAAGCATATACAGCTAAGTCTATGCTGCAGTGGCTTTGGGACAAATCTCTCTGACTGTCCTTGAGTGTCCCAGACTTGAACCCCGTAGAACATCTTTGGAAAGACCTGAAAATGGCAGTTCACAGATGCTTCCAAATCCCCCATCCGTGATTGAGCTTGAGAGGATCTGACAGGAGGAATCAGAAAAACTTCCCAAAATCCAGGTGTGCAAAGCCTGTAGAGACTTATTCCCTCCCAAAGATAACGTGCAGCTGTGATTGCTGCCAAAAGGCTTTCTTCAAAATACTGATGTCAGGGGTCTGGATATGTCAATAAGAGATTTATTGATTAGCAAAATAATTAGCAACATGTGTTTTCCCTTTGGCATTATGGGTTATTGAGTATTGATTGGCAGAATGGCAATTGTATCAACTTATAATGAAATGAACTATACAATAGAATGTGTAAAAAGTGCATCACTGTTTTAGCTCTTTGGAAGAAGGAACAAGAAACATGGAAGTGCGTTCGGAGAAGCTAGGCTAATTAGCTGTGGGTCTGATGAATGTCTTTTTAAATCACTGCCATTTCTAAAGCTGGCTCTTGTCAGCCATCTGCTATTGGGCAGGTTGGTGCACCATGGGTTTATCCGAGCTTGTTTGCTGAAAACAGCTGCCTGCTGCTGCTGCTGCTGCTGCTGGAAACGAGGTTGATGAGAGCACTAAGACTGAAGCATTCAGTAAATGTAGCACTAAAACAAAACATTTTTAGTGAAAGAGGCCAAAGGGTATAACATCCATGCATGATCACCAAAGGCTTAGCTCATGTAGAGAACGCCGACAGTGTTGTTGTAATTACTCAGAATTCCTCGTGGGGGCAACAAAAGTTACACACTATAGCTTTAAACATTGAAAAATAAGTATAAAGTATGATAAATGAGTACATTCAGTGAAACTCCTCTTTTAAGGTTACTGGGTTGGTTTAGAGAATGCATTATGTCATGGAGCGTGCTAGTAAGTATTATGCAAGTTCAAAGTTGTGAGTGCAGGCAGGCCTGTGTGAATGGTGTCCTGGGTCTCCATCGTCCATGCTTCTCTACTGGCTCCATGAATAATGCACAACTCACATTTTCATAGCACTTCCTCTTCTCGTTCTCTCCTCCCCTTCTCCCCACCAACCCCCCCCCCCCCCCCCCCCCTGTGCCGTAGTAAAAATAGAAGCGCAGACCTGCAAGCTCTCGCTCTGGTGTTTACACCATCATGACCCTCCCCGCTGCTCTGCCTCCTGACAGTAGGGTTATTACTCTCATTCATCTCAGCTCGTTCTCTCTCTCTCTCTCTCTCTCTCTCTCTCTCTCTCTCTCTCTCTCTCTCTCTCTCTCTCTCTCTCTCTCTCTCTCTCTCTCTCTCTCTCTCTCTCTCTATCCTCCAGGGGCGCACAGTGTAGAAGCAGAAACAAGAGAGGAAGGCTGCCGGGCCAGAGAAGGTCCTCAGGTAGCATATAGATGCTTCATCTCCATATCTTTATTATGTGCCTCGTAAAAATAGCCGTGCTGCTAAGGCCCGCTCTCCGCCGCTCGCTCGCATCCTCTCTCGCCTCCCACTCCTCCTCCGCATGCACTCCGTCTGCGCTCAGGGGAAATGTGGAGATGCTCATCCCAGACATTAAATGCATGAAACTGGGAAGAACACAGACAAAAAATAAATAAATGAGATGCCTGCTCCTTCTCTGTGGATGCAAAGCAACAATAAAGTTCATTGTTATTACATGAATAGGCTCATCAGGGATGTAAGGTGTGGAAAACAAACGTGAGCTCACTCCCATATTTTCGTTTAGGAAATAGATTGTGGCTGCCCTTTGTAGCAGGATATACTGTATTGTTCCTCCTGGTATGGAATAGCAATTTTAACTGACGGAAGATATTGTGTTTTTTTCTTTTAGTGACTAAAGTGACTTACAACAATAATATGCACTTTAAAGCTATAATGCGTAACTTATTTTGTCCCTATGAGGAATTCTGAGTAAAGGAAACACTTTTGGTTTCTTAGCAGTAGAAACAACAACTGAAACCTTTCTTTGTCACTTCTTGGGATTTTTCTGAGCTCCTGCGGCAGTCTGTGCTCTGACACCAGTTTGTAAACGCTGCCATACTGAGAAATACTGAGAGTTTTGTGGAGCTGATAGGCTTAATCGCCTTTGCGTAAACTCGTTTGGCGATGGCTTCAATGCAACCAACATTCATTTATATGATAAAGTTACACACTATAGCTTTAATGTAAATGGGGGGGAAAAGCCATTTGGTGAAGCCATGTTTCATTTCATGCACATTACTGATCGTGTACTTGAGGTTTGATATCACAATTGATGAGCCATTTATACTATGAATGGGACGTGCTAACCGCTCCAGCCTTAAAGAGCAGGGAACTCCTGTCCGGTTAGCGCACAGCCCCAGCCAGTTTTAAAGGGAGACAAAGTGGAATAACATGAGATAAGGCTGCGCTCCGTTGGTAAAGGTCTCCTCTCGCTTCTCTCCGCGTCTCCTCCTCCACTCTTTTAAAGGTCACGGCGGAAAACAAGGAGAAGATAGATGGAGCCGACAAAAAAACAGAGTATCTGAACATCGGCCCTATGCTTTATAATGGAAGAGGTTTCTCTGTTGGCGCAGAACACACTCACATTCTAGAGTGAACATCAAACTGTGGCCTCAGGTAGGAATACTTAGGCTCACACACACACTGTGATATTCATGATGTTCTTTTATTGTTAGCTTTCATTCTGTCCCAGTTTTGAGTCCATCAGACGAATAAAGAGCACTTTGAATTGTCGTTAACAGTATATTAGCATTTTGTCTGATGTTTATTTTAAGACCACGGCAGCTAGGAATATCACAGACACAGTGCTAAGGGGCCAATTATACTTTTCTTATCCACGTGTGTGTGTGTGTGTGTGTGTGTGTGTGTGTGTGTGTGTGTGTGTGTGTGTGTGTGTGTGTGTGTGTGTGTGTGTGTGTGTGTGTGTGTGTGTGTGTGTGTGTGTGTGTGTGTGTGTGTGTGTGTGTGTGTGTGTGTGTGTGTGTGTGTGTGTGTGTGTGTGTGTGTGTGTGTGTGTGTCACATTTCATCAGCCGCTCATGTCCACAAGTGTCTGCAAACTGTACAGTGTGTAGCACACATGCCTACGAGCATGCTGTAAGGGCCGTCACGTTTCCCACAAAACCAAAATCAAACGAACATGTTATTTATTTAACCAACTATAATTTGAATGCCACCCTTATGTAGTGTGATTCTAAACGATACTGTAGTTCAGTCTGCGTCTCTGCTGCCTGTGTCACCTTTTGACATGCCAACACTTTAAAAAATGTGTCGTCATAAAGGTTAAAACAGACAGCAAATAGCTTATCCTTCATCCACTCCATGGTTCTGAATGCAAAAGGCTTCTTCCACATGTTATTCCCCAGACCTCGTGGTGTAGTGATTATCTGTTCTGCACAACTCTGGTTCTTCCAGAGAGGCAACAGGGCCGTGCGTTAGATCAGAGTGACATTTTTATGAACACCTCCCACTGCCGCGCTAATAAATATCAGCCAGATCGTTACAGATTAAATATTTAATCTGCTTTAACTCCTAAATTAAAAGTGACAACCCAAGTGTGTAAATGTGCAAATGTGTGGATCTGGAATAAAGTCACCCAGCTGCATGTGCAGAGTCACAGCATGGACACTGTCTGTGCTGCTGTTTTGGCCTTTTACACATGTCTAAGGCTACGGCCAGACCGCAGGCCAAAGTGGCCGAAATCCAAATCTTTAAAAACAACTTAATTTACCAATATGTGTAATATCTGTTCAGTCTTTTAATGACAGTGTAAACAGCACATGACACGAGGAATCTTCAAATCCATTATGTGGTCCTTATTCCAATACAGTTCAGATGTTTTGCATATCTGTCATATTCAATGTCATAACACTATCGCCATACATACATCGCCTTTAGGGGTTATACCTATACTAGATGTAGTTAGAAGTGGACACTTTTATCATCTTCACATTTTTTATGAAATCTGACAGAATTGAGCTCTTATGCTCCCAGTGAGAATGTAGCCCAAAGCACTGGATACATGGATGTGGGTTTCTTTGCCAACATCCACTAGCAAACTATGTTACAAGTATATCATGAACATACTATACCTTTTTATGGGATACTATACTTCCTTTCGTACGAGAGCAGAACGTAAAGGCATGTCTGCAGACAATTTATTTTTTCTAATTTTCAAATGTTCACTCTCACCTTACCCAAGGATGTACCTTCATCTGTTATGTCTTGTCAGCATGAGGTGAAAAAGCTTTTGATGAGTTTTTTTGTGTTACTTTCTCCTTTGAGGTTAGCTAGGTATATTGGAATGCGTCAATGGGGGTTATACCAATGACTGACTGTGAGCAGCTGAGTGTGTTTGGGGTTCTCAATGAAAGGATGCTAGCAGCAGGTTGTTATGAATATAAAATCCAATCCAATCTTTTTGGAACTCTGAATATTTTCATTTATTTCAAGGGGAGATGATGACACAAACCAGATTGAAGAGAAAGACGTATTCAATAAGCTAAAGTAAAGTACACCACTAGTGACCAAACAGGGAAAAAAATCATGGTGTTTTTGAAAGCAGACAAACAGAACAAAAAATCATGTGAAAGGAAAAAAAAAAACCTTCTACACACTGAAACATGCTGATACAAGTGTGTTGTGAGGGGGAATCAAAGCGCTGTGTTCCGACCCTTTGTGAATATGAATCATACTGCAGACAGACTGTCACACCTTCTCTCTTTTGACCGCTTCCCAGGCCAGGGTTTTTCTTTTTTTTTCTTTTTTTTTATTACCCCCCGGACATCCGCTGTCTCCAAAGCTTTTCAAAGAGCTTTTAGTTTGGCATTTGATTCCCGGCTCTCTTCTTTTCTTTAGACGTGTCTGCGTCTATCTTTTTTTTTTCCTTCTCTTTCATGCAAAGAACCTTGGCCGCTGAAAGGGATTGTTGGAGGAGTCCATGGTTATTCAATGGGGAGAGAGGAGAGGAGAGCAAGAAAATGGAGAGGGAGAGAGAGTAGATTTCGGAGGGGTTGCTAGGGATATATCCCCCTCTCAATATTTAAAAGATGTTAATTCGTCCCCCTCAAATAATCTATGAAATTCAACCCCCTTCTCCCCAATGGAGGTTGAACAGTCCTGGGTGTTGAAATATTAACATATCCGTATTACCTGTAACTATATATTTCTCAACCATTTCAGACAGTAAGTGAATCAGACCACATTCTACCCTTGCCAAAATGTTCAGCTCAATGCACTTCACTTTCTTACCTTCATGGTTTCTGAATGAGGCTGTCAAGTGTCGAATCCTTAATGTTAAAGATTAAAAATGTGATTTTATTCTGATTTTGACTGTCGTGACTTTTATGTCGATTTAAACACTTGTCAAAATTACTTTTTGTTAGAAGTCAGTGAATATACAGAATGCCTGAGTGCCTCTAACTGCATTATATTCCGTTATATTTGTGTCAGCGGGTCCCTGAAGGTTGTTTTTTCCTTTAACATAAATGAAGACATGATGTAACGAAATTGGATAAGTGTCATGGGTCGCCTTAACCAACATAGTCCTAAACACCGAAAACCTTGTGCTTTTGCACTTTAAAGTTGTTTCGGAGCATTTAGCTGTTGTGCAGACTTTTTGCAGACAGTACATCCATGCAAGATCACAGAAGGCTTACCTCAAGTAGATGCGCCAACAGTGTTGTTGTAGATACTCTGCATTCCTAATGGGGCGACAACATTTCTACACAATAGCTTTAAACATTGAAAATAAGTATAAAGTACTGTATGATAAATGAGTACATTCAGGTCATTGGTTTGGTTTGGGAATGCCATAGAGCATGCTCATAAGTATATGCAAGTTCAAACGTGTGTGTGTGTGCAGACAGGCTGTGAATGGTGTCCCGGAAGAGAGAAAAAAAGAATAAAGTACAGGAGGTCAAATAAAGGAACAAAGGACACATAGATAGTAGATAATAGGGAGGAGATGAAAGGGAACAAGGAGAGGACATTGTGCTAAATTGTGTATGCTCCTGCGATCCTCCATTCGACAAATACTTCAATGGTCATTCTTCTGAAGATCTGGACTTAAAAGGAACAAACTGTGATGGTTGGGATGGGTACCTTTCACATTTGTTAGTATATTGAATAATACGGCTATACTATGTTTGTATTATGTTGGGTCCAATATTTAGACAATGATACATGGTTTAATGGGACAATCAATTTAAAAAAAAATGGCTAAACAAAAAAAGAAAAGAGGAGACAAGGTAAGGGAATGAGAGAGGGACTAAGCAAAGGAGAGCAAAGAGAGAGAGAGAGCATGAAAGGAGAGCAGATTGGATAAAACGCAGCAAAGAAGTGGATAGAAGAAGAAAGTAGAAGAAAAGAGAGAGGGCAGAAGGAGGATGAGAAGCCAGTCGTTCTTTACCCAAGGGGTGGGGGGGGGGCGCAGTGGGGGGGAGGGGGGCTCCTCATGCCTCTCTCCTCCAACTGAGCCTCCTTCCTCAAGGTCAATCACACACACACACACACACACACACACACACACACACAGGCAGGCAGGCAGGTTGGCAGTCATGGTACACACACACACAAGCACGCATGCACACACACATTTAGTCAAGCTCAAGTAGAAAAGACGCCTTCTGCCTGCTGCCTTTTCTCTCTCTGACTCTGTACCAACCGGCCAAGTCTCAGTCAACCATCTGGAGATAAAGCACAATTCATACACACACACACACACACTCACTCTGTGTGTGTTTATGATAATAGCCCAAATGCCTCTATTGATTCTTTCTCTTTCTGTGTCTGTCTGTGTGCGTTGTGCATGTACAATCAGTTTGATTTTTACATGGAGAACACATTGCCCTCTCTCTTCTTAAAATATTCTCCTGCACTCCTATTTTGGTCAGAAATGTACTACTTCCCAATCTTAATAAGTCATTCACAGTCCATTATTGAGAGCTATATATATATATCTATTTTTGATGATAAATTCCACTCTTTTCATATTTGATACACACACCTTTAAAAATAAAACACACAAACTAAATTGTTTAAAGCTGCTGATTCCCTTGCTGAGAATCAACTAACAAGATCCTGTCAGAATAACCTTTCACAGATTCTTGTGAAAGTGTAAAAAAAAACGCTCCAAGTGTTAGTACAAGGGGAGCAGCGGGGGGTACAGCTCACCAAAAACATCAAACATGAACACGTCGCAAAATATCAGGCTGATAGCTGACTGCTCACGTTCGCCTTGAAATCAGAACCCTGATCTTTCTGAAAGACTTATCTTATTTTACATACGGTATGTTCGTACATGTAATTAGATATTTGCTGCAGCCGTAGAAATGTTGAAAGACTCCATTGCCGGTCTTGTGGTAAAAGTGTTGCACTGTTGTTGTGCTTGAAGTTGGTGGTATAGCGAAGTCTGGTATGAGATAATGGTACAGTATATACAAACATAATGCAGTGATGTCATAATGGGGCTTTCTCAACCACGGAAAATCAAAGCAGTTCGTAGAAGGTTAAGCCCAGAACTAGAACTACCCGGGCAACAGACCCATAGACCATCTCATGAGACCTACACGTTAAGGTTTTGCTTTTTGAAGCTTGTTAAGAAAAAGGCAATTAGCAAGGAGTTGGTCCACCACTACAAGTATCCAGAACAGCCTCAATACTCCTTCTCTTCAATCCTCCAAATCTTCTCTTGGACGGATACACACCTTCCAAAAGACATTCACTAATTTGGTCGTTTGTGACAATAGCAGTTGATTAGCGGTCTAAGATGTTGCTCCAAAATGTTCCATATGGTGTTTAGTAGGTGAAGGCCATAGATAGCATGGCTCACATTATTGTCAACCATTCAGTGAGCCCTTGTGACCTATGTGGAAAGCCTGTGTATTCATTATAATTCACCAATTTTTTATCCAGGTTTTTCCCTTTGATTTGTTACCTGTCTGTTTGTATATTTGTTTGGATTTGTTCAGCTCTTGCTATTGTTGTTATTTCTTTCTTGACATAATGGTGGACGGACGATTATTCTGTAAAACCAAAACCAGACACTGAAAATCAGTCCGGTTGAAACCCCTCTAATGGGATGTGGATAACAGCCCACCCCCCCTCTCTCTCCCCCCCCTCTCTCCTGTAAAATATTCCTCCTCTCCTCTTTGGGTCAAAATGGTGTTCAGCCCCTCCACCCTCTCCTCCCCTCCTGTTTTGTGTTTTTTTTTATTTTAACTGGCTGCAAATTCACTGCTGTTCATTACCCAGGCAGGGGTCAATTCCCCAAACAATGTGTTTGGTGTCACAATAAAAAGGGTGTTTTTTATTGCGCGTAGCAGTAAAATGCTATTAAACAGATAAAACATCGGCAACGAGCATCAGGAGGATTATAAAAGGAATTGCCTTGATAAACTCGACATATCTGCCTGCGTGATGACACACCAGCAGCAGCACTCTGCTCCCTGTCGCTGGGGATGGGGGGGGAGGGGAGAGGGGGGGGAGCAGACTGAGGAGCACATGGTCCCAGAGTTTACACAGCTCTACAGCGCCACCATCTGAGAGATAATATTATTTGATTTTTTTTAAAGCAGGCTTTTTTTTCCTGTCAAGCTGAATGAAAAAATACATAAAAATCCTGTCTGATTATTTGTGTTATACAGTATGTGTCTTTCATGATTCATTGCAGCCTTTCTCCATCGCTGTCTCAATCGCTGTCTAATCTTGAATCTTGATGTATCTTATTTGTTTTTACTATCTCTTAAATGCAATTTTTAATGTCTAATATTAATGTATTGTATGCCCCTGTAAAGCACTTTGAATGGCCTGAATTGTGCTATATAAAGAAACTTGTCTTGCCTTTTATAATGTGGCATGTGTGCTGTCTATGGTACAAATGCAATAGATGTGTTTTTTATCTTAACTTGTATGGTGGGGAGAATCTTGTACAAAGGTTTAATTTAGTATCACATCCCGAAGCAAATTGGTGGTACAAAGGATCAGGGTGGCAAAATGTGCTTTGAGTAGCGGGTTTGAGGTGATACATTTGGTTAAATAAAGCTCAGTATCACAGTGGATACTGTGATACTAAATAGGAAGCATTTTTTATGCTTCACATGTAAGATGCTCTAACATGATCTAATGCTTCCCTCTGGTGGTTGAGAAGTGTCTCACCAGAATAGGCCTTTTTCACAATATGTTGGCTTGAAAAAAAAAATGTTTTACCAAATAAAATGAACAATACTCTGTTGTTTTCACGTTTTCTTGAAAGTCACGATGACCATATGAAACATACCAGGATCCTGAGATCAAAGCGTTCGAATGATCTGTTTGATTAAAAATAGAAAAAATAAAAGTTTGGAGCAGGAGAGGAGCTATACTGTTGAGTAGCAGACATAGTATCTGTGCAGACATATAGTTTAGGCCTACTTAGTTCAAGTCACAATTATGTGCAAGTGCCAGTTAATGGCATGGTGGTAAGGGCCATGTTACAAGCCCTTGATTTTTAATTCCTTACAATAAGAACCCCCATACATGGAGAGTGTCTTTTATACCTCTGAATCCTGAATGATGACATTGTTATCCATTAATATGAAAAGCTTATCTCAGACAGATGGTTTATCTTATTAACTAAATCACAACAAGGTTTTTAATTGAACTTTTCAAAAAGGAAACACTGCCCTGACCTATAGTTTTGTAAAAGCATAGCAGCATAGTTTTCAATAGTTAAGCATGTTGACATTCAGAAAACAGGTAGGAAAAATAATTCACAGTCTGGAGTCTGGACACAACGTTCCAACTTCTGCCCTCTGGTGGGCGCTACAGGCCAAATAGGCCTATACGAAAACAACCAGAATTAATATATACATTAAAATAGTTTTACTTTAAAATACATTCAACTTTATATGACCTTTATTCAACTTTGTAAGTTGGAAATTAATCAACTTTTTAATTCTCAATTTGTAAAAAATAATAATTTTTTGTTAAAAATGTAAAAAAGTGTAATTTAATAGACCACGGATAAAACTGTTATATAAACAGAAAAGGGCTGTTAATCTTACGTAATTATTAACCTGCTGCTCACAATTAAATCTGTGTATTGTAAAAACGTTGTCATTCATTCATCCAAACCGCTTCGTTCGCGAGGCAGGAGGAGTGTTTCGTTACAATTCGCCTATCCTCGGCCTTTTCCGCCCGTCTCCGCTCTCGCCTCGGCCATTTCCGGTTTGTGTCGCCATCTGCTTTCTCGTCCCTTCTCTCTCCAATCTCCGTGTTGTTGTTCCCGGTGACGCGGCGGAGGTGTAGCCTGACGCGGGCTCTTACGTGTCGGCCAGAATAAAAGTGGAGCTCCGGAGGCCCGGGAGTGACGAAGGGAGTCAGTATCGGTAAGGAGGGAGCGGTGTTCGGGGCTCAGAGAGACGAAACGTCGCCGTAGAAAGTGTCTGTCTGGTCGGGTTCGGCCCGAAGGAAACAAAGAGATCATGGCGCCTCGGTGTGTTTGTAGCAGGATGGAGGGAGGGGATCGAGGCTGCGGCTCTTTGACAGAAAATGGGGCAAACGACTGGCGGGCTGGGGCTGTGAGAGTGAAGAAGCGGGAGGGGCATTTAGTGCCTTAACACATTATAAACTGTGACAGGACTTTAGCGTCGTTAATCGTCACACGCTCAGCTGTAAAATAGTAGCCTATGCTGACAGACGGGGCTTTTTATGCGCACTGATTTGCGCCGTTTTCCGCATTGAATCCCACTGTTCATTTGGTTATGTTGCAACATCGACTTCATTCGGTGTTTGTGTTCGATATTAAATTATTTGCCTGTATATATTCTAACAACTCAATAATGAGATTGTTACTATTAATTTCCCAGGCAATTAAGAAAAGCAGCCGTTGGCCTTGCAGGCCGTGGCGGCTAGTTGCGCGTTGGGGGGAAAACACAGACACACACACTCGGGCCTGGAAGCTTCAACACCCATCTTGAATACATTGCTCTCATGATGAGTTTTAGATTTAAAAATGTCTTTTGTCTCTTGGGATGTGGCCGCTGTGTGCGCGTTCGGGGGGCGTTGCCCCAGCCATGTGGCCCTGCTGTCACACAAGGAGCTTCCAAGTGATTTTTGAAAAGCAGAGGGAGAAATGTGTAAAGCCAATCATGCAGCGGAGAGAAGCTACGCACAGTGTGAGATCACTGGGCTCGTGAACAACGACGCGTCCCAGACAGATCAGCCCTCACTGTCTGTTAGGCCATTGCCTCAAGCCGGACACTAGTGATCACATCTCAGGCACCTAAGAGCGTATTCATTCCGTATGATTCATTCTTTATTGTCATGATGATCGTGTGCACACTCAGCCAGGTACATGGGCTCTAGCTCTACCCCCCAACGTGCCGCCCAAGAGTTTACATAATAGTGTCTTCAGTGTAGTTTTTGTTTTGAATTAGGCCTATCAGTAGGCAATATCTAAAATATAAAGTATCATTGTATCACAAACAATCCTGCCCTATATCATTTAAAACCAATTTATTTTGCTTAAACCAATTGTTGTCTGTAATATTTCATTTATCCAGAACATTCCCAGTAATAAAGGTCTACCCCCAAAAGAGAAGGATATACCTCACTTTTTATTTTTTCCCCACTACAACCGATCACTACTTTAGTTGGCCTGCTAGTTATTTTGTCTTGGTAAAGACAAAATAAGACTTCATTTGTGTGTGTGTGTGTGGGGGGGGGGTGAATTGACACATAACCTCACCAGCTGCAACAGGGAAGTGAAGTACACATATTATAATCCGGTAATAGGATATATTCTGCAGAAATGTTATGTTTGGTAAACTTTTGTACATTATGCTTACATTTTAATGCTCACTCTTTGGTGCTTCCTGGATGCTTTCTCTTGTGTCTGCTGCTTGTACGTGTGTTTCAGCTGTATGGGTTTGTTCAGCAAACCCTTGGTGATCTTCTTGATACAACAGATGCTGCCTGGCTTGTCTGCAGCTCCACATTACCTCATGTTCTAACAGAATCTCTCTCCATCTCTGTCTGTCCTCAGCACAGCTTAGCCAATGAAGATGGAATCAGTAGTGGAGGCTCAGCAGGAGACGGTGACTGAGACAGACAACCAACAGATCACCACCGCACAGATCGCTACTCTGGCACAGGTAACGCACTGACCTTTTTCCCCACTGTTTCACATCAGTGTAAGTACAAACATCTATTTTAAATACCAGATATGTTAATGTTGAAATAATTTTATGAAGAAAATCAATGTGACTGTCTCTCACAGGAAAAGTTGTTTTAGGCAGTCAGTGTTTTCATATTGACTGTCACAGACCTTGAACACAATATCAAACCTCATAAGGAATCTGCCAACCTTTGCCTCATTTACCAAACATCTCAAAAGAATATGGTTACTGGAAAACCTGCAAACATTGCACTCAAAGCATTTGTACACGCAAATGTTCATCCATATGCAATGCCCCTGTTGTAAGTAAATACAACTAAAAATCCTTGTCTGAAACGGCTCGTGGCCGACAGCACGGTCTCATCCCATGTGAATTTCAGGTGTCCATGGGGGGTCACGGCGGAGCAGGGCAAAACACAGTCACGCTGGTTCAGCTGCCCAACGGACAGACGGTTCAGGTCCACGGAGTCATCCAGGCAGCACAGCCCTCTGTCATCCAGTCCCCACAGGTCCAGGCAGTACAGGTGAAACACACACACACACACACACACACTTACTTACAGTCCTAGTTTTATAAAAAGTTATCTTTATTAGTCAATTTACACAAAGCACATTGAAATTCGTCTTTTCGCATATTCCCTCGGAGGAGGTCAGGGCGCAGGGTCAGCCATAGTACAGCGCCCCTGGAGCAGTTTTGAGGTTAAGTGTCTTGCTCAAGGACACAATGATAGAGATGGTGGGCAGTGGGCACCTTGATGTAATACTAGCCACCACTAGTTTAACATGTAACACCCTCCTGTCCGGTGCCAAGGATCGAACCAGCGACCTCATGGTTACTGGTCGGCCCCTCTTCATCTCTAGACCATCCTACCACCCTGAACATGACATTTGAAGGTTTGTTTCATGCATTTCTCTCTGTGTTTTTCACCAGATCTCCACCATAGCAGAGAGTGAAGATTCACAGGAGTCAGTGGACAGTGTGACCGACTCTCAGAAACGCAGAGAGATTCTCTCGCGGCGTCCCTCGTACAGGTGACGATCATAGGAGGCTGTAACTTGCTCCTCGTTTTATCATGTTCATCTGTATATGAATATTTTTATATCATCAATAATGCCAAATATATAATACAACAATTTTCTTCACTTACAACTTTCTTTACTGTGAACTATGATGTTAATAAAAGTCTGGCATTTTCATCACCCTTTTGTTTCTGATGCAATATTTTATAATGCGTATAAAAGGAAGGTTGATGGAAACCCAGCTATTGTGCATTTTTGAAAATACAAAAAAAAAACTATGAAGATTACATCAAACTAACCCTGCACCATTAATGTTTTTTTTTTACGAGTGAATCACTTAAAGCATTGCGCCAACAGGAAAATTCTGAACGACCTTTCATCGGACGCGCCGGCTGTCGCGCGTATCGAGGAGGAGAAGGCGGAGGACGAATCACCAGTCGCTGCCACACAAGCCATCACCACGGTTACAATGCCCACCCCCATATACCAGACCAGCAGCGGACAATACAGTAAGTCATGGTGGGCTCAGTGGAGCTGGGTCTGAGATTGAAGGGTAGGGGGGTGGGGGGGGGTCGAAGAAGTACCATAGAATAGATAACTAAATACGTCTTAACCTCATCACTTGATATTGTGGAAAGACTCGAGGCAATGTTAGATGATGCCATATTTAGTGACTAGCTTCTTGTCTTTGAAAGGCCACTGTAGCTTCTGTAAATTCTCCAAAGGGTGGGGTTAGCAAGGGAAGCATTAACAATCTACAATCTCACCACTAGATGCCACTACACCCTGTACCTTTTTTAAATGTGTCTACCTCTTCCTGCACAAAGACCGAAATTAAATATGAACAAACAATAATATACATAAAACACTCTTTATTTGTTTTTACTGCTATTTCTCTTGTCTTTCATTTGTTACCATTTTCCACAGTTGCGATCACACAGGGCGGGGCCATTCAGCTGGCTAACAACGGTACAGATGGAGTCCAGGGCATCCAGACTCTGACCATGAGCAACCCAGGAGGCGCCCAGCCCGGAACCACCATCCTGCAGTACGCACAGACCAGCGACGGACAGCAGATACTGGTCCCCAGCAACCAGGTGGTGGTACAAGGTCAGCTGGGTTTTTTTTTAAATATCGTCTGTATTAAAGGTGCTCCGAGGAACCTTCAGTTTGTGTTCATTTTAGCACCCCCTTTGGACAAAGGCATTAAGAAAAACTATATAAATAAAAATAGCATTCTGTGCACAGATGGTCTCGTTTGCTGTAACATGTAATTTATGATCATAAGGGGAAAAAGGAGACTGTTTCAGAAATCTTAAAAAGTGTGTTAGTAATGAAGTTGCGTATAATGTGACTCAAGCTAGTGATATTATTTTAATTAGTTTGAACGCATTTTTAATCATGTTATTTGTCTGTTTTCGGAAAAAAAAGTTGTTATTTTTAGTCAGAAAACAAGCAAGTAAAAGTGTTTTCTTTTATGAAGAATTACAATTTAGGATTTAATTTCTGCCAAACAGCTGCGTCCGGTGATGTCCAGGCGTATCAGATCCGTGCGGCCCCAGCCAACACCATCACCCAGGGCGTTGTAATGTCGTCTTCCCCGGCGCTGCCTGAAGGGGGCGCCCCCGAGGTGGTCACCCGCAAACGCGAAGTCCGCCTCATGAAAAACAGGTAGGAACAGAAAGTGGAATCCTTGGCTGTGTTTGAAAAGGCCTACTAACGTCCTCCCTCCTACATACTCAACATGTATATACTACATTCTGTCTACTTAACGTTGATAGATTGTGTACGCGAGGTTCATCGGACTGTTTGTACTGAAGTATACAGAAGCAATAAAGAATTTTAAGAAAACTTCCGTGTCGTTTAAAAAGACGCAATGCATTGTGGGTTGGTTGAGTAGCAAAACCCATTACACATCCAGGAAGTAAGTACTCATCCGGGCATTTCTCGCCTACAAAAACTCGACAGAATTTATGCACTATAGCTTTAACTTAATATTATATAGCACACTTAACGGTGTCCCCAAAAACCCCCAAAAATGCATAAGAAAGACCCACCACCATGTCTCCTCCTTCCCACAGAGAGGCAGCCCGGGAATGTCGCAGGAAGAAGAAGGAGTACGTCAAGTGTCTGGAGAACCGTGTGGCCGTGCTGGAGAATCAGAACAAGACACTCATCGAAGAGCTCAAAGCCCTCAAAGACCTTTACTGCCACAAATCTGAGTAGTTCCCGTCGTCAAACTCGGAGCTGGGCTAAGTAGCACCGCAGTTCTCTTGTTTATATTCTGCCACACGGCTGGCTTCTTTTTGACGTATACAGGTCCTTCTCATATAATTAGCATATTGTGATAAAGTTCAATATTTTCTGTAATGTACTGATAAACATTAGACTTTCATATATTTTAGATTCATTACACACAACTGAAGTAGTTCAAGCCTTTTATTGTTTTAATATTGATGATTTTGGCAAAAAAGTAAAGAAAAAACAAAAATCCATATCTCAAAAAATTAGCATATTTCATCCGACCAATAAAAGAAAAGTGTTTTTAATACAAAAAAGTCGACCTTCAAATAATTATGTTCAGTTATGCACTCAATACTTGGTCGGGAATCCTTTCGCAGAAATGACTGCTTCAATGCGGCGTGGCATGGAGGCAATCAGCCTGTGGCACTGCTGAGGTGTTATGGAGGCCCAGGATGCTTCGATAGCGGCCTTAAGCTCATCCACAGTGTTGGGTCTGGTGTCTCTCAACTTCCTCTTCACAATATCCCACAGATTCTCTATGGGGTTCAGGTCAGGAGAGTTGGCAGGCCAATTGAGCACAGTAATACCATGGTCAGTAAACCATTTACCAGTGGTTTTGGCACTGTGAGCAGGTGCCAGGTCTTGTTGAAAAATGAAATCTTCATCTCCATAATTTAAGCTTTTCAGCAGATGGAAGCATGAAGTGCTCCAAAATCTCCTGATAGCTAGCTGCATTGACCCTGCCTTTGATAAAACACAGTGGACCAACACCAGCAGCTGACATGGCACCCCAGACCATCACTGACTGTGGGTACTTGACACTGGACTTCAGGCATTTTGGCATTTCCTTCTCCCCAGTCTTCCTCCAGACTCTGGCACCTTGATTTCCGAATGACATGCAAAATTTGCTTTCATCCGAAAAAAGTACTTTGGACCACTGAGCAACAGTCCAGTGCTGCTTCTCTGTAGCCCAGGTCAGGCGCTTCTGCCGCTGTTTCTGTTTCAAAAGTGGCTTGACCTGGGGAATGCGGCACCTGTAGCCCATTTCCTGCACACGCCTGTGCACGGTGGCTCTGGATGTTTCTACTCCAGACTCAGTCCACTGCTTCCGCAGGTCCCCCAAGGTCTGGAATCGGCCCTTCTCCACAATCCTCCTCAGGGTCCGGTCACCTCTTCTGGTTATGCAGCGTTTTCTGCCACACTTTTTCCTTCCCACAGACTTCCCACTGAGGTGCCTTGATACAGCACTCTGGGAACAGCCTATTCGCTCAGAAATTTCTTTCTGTGTCTTACCCTCTTGCTTGAGGGTGTCAATGATGGCCTTCTGGACAGCAGTCAGGTCGGCAGTCTTACCCATGATTGCGGTTTTGAGTAATGAACCAGGCTGGGAGTTTTTAAAAGCCTCAGGAATCTTTTGCAGGTGTTTAGAGTTAATTAGTTGATTCAGATGATTAGGTTAAGAGCTCGTTTAGAGTACCTTTTCATGATATGCTAATTTTTTGAGATAGGAATTTGGGGTTTTCATGAGCTGTATGCCAAAATCATCAGTATTAAAACAACAAAAGACCTGAAATATTTCAGTTGGTGTGCAATGAATCTAAAATATATGAAAGTTCAATTATTATCATTACATTATGGAAAATAATCAACTTTATCACAATATGCTCATTTTGAGAAGGACCTGTATACCTCCTTTCTCTTCTTGAGATTGATAGGGTAATACATTTTAAATACACAGAATCTTACCAGAGTCAGTACACACTCACCCATGTGTACTGTCATCCAGGGTCAAGTGACAGACACAAATGACTAGCTGAAACTTTATAGTGGAAAACAGTACATACAATCCTGAACATCATTTAAAAGGGTCATATTAGCTCCCGACAACAGTTTACACTTTGATTACGCACAGAACCTGCATGGTATTGTCGATAAATAATGGTGTAACACTGTACTCATCACGGCCATTGTAGAAAACGCTTCAGTCCAATGAAGCAGAGGAAATATGTTCCTTAAAACAAGAACAACAATGTGGTTCATGTTTGAATGGCCTAATTGGACTCCAGTCAGACATTTGCGTTTACTATGTAAGCAGTAAATGTCGGACGAGTTGGTCATCATCTTCACCATTGTTGCTGAGTTTACCTGCAGTTAAATTTCACATTACATTGTCAGTGGTGAGTGCAGTGTTAAACAGCACACAGGCCGAACTAACAATAAAATCCTAGTTTGAATAACAAAAAACATTGATTGTGAAAACAATTTAAATCAATCAGATTGTGACACTAGGTGATTTTTTTTTCTGTTTTTGGCCGGCTAACTGCTACATTTTATAGTACACACTTTACAACACTCAGACATCTCTGTACCAGGCACGCTCAGTCAGTCGCAGTTGAAGGCTTTAAATGGATTTGTGATTCTACTTGATACAAACATTCAAAAACATGGCCGCTTTTATGGCAGACTCTACAACTAATTTGGCACAATAACACAAAAAATTTTTTTTTTTTTTTTTTTCTAAAGATGCTACCAACTGCCATTCTTAAAGGACATTGAGCTGTGTATAGTTGACAAGCAGGATTTTTTGGACATGTCTGTGGGACATAAAAAAAAAGAAGGGATCTATCGTAGTGTTTTTCTGCTTCCCTGCAATAGACAGTTGACCGAGATCCTATTAAAATAATATCATTTGCCGGTTGGGGCAGTTTTAATGGAAGATTATGATAATATCTGGGGGTCACATTTTTATAGATTTCAGGCCAACATTCCTATTAGTTATGGGAAGATTTTTACTCAATACTTTTACTTTTAACAGGCAAGCGGCAACAACGGGCCGTTTTATCAGCGAGGTTGTTTCAAATCAAGACAAAAATCAAGAAAGAAAACTTTGCTGAACTTTTTAGTGATTCATCTACACACACGTTTTTAAGGCAAAGCACAACTTTTTTTTGTGGCAGTCAAGTGTGTCCATGGTTTAGATAATTGGGTTGTTTCTAACTCCTGTGGCTCACCGTGTACAGCAGACAGCAGTAGGTCATTGTGTGGGTGAAATGTCGCCTGGTAACAAGAGTAGAATGATGTCTGAAAAGATTTTGGAAAAATAAGATCCAAGTTGTACAAAATTGAACGTTTATTGAGCAATTCTTAACACCTGAGACTTAGATGTTTTTTTTCCAAACCCAACTAACATAACATTTGAGGTGGAACTATCATCTCATTGTGCCACTGTTTAACCGTCAGTCTCTCAGCTTCCATGACATTTTTATTTTTCAGTATTTTACAATTTTGTTTCTGTTTTGCGATGTGTGTTAAATGGAGGTAAAATATGGACACGTGTGCGATTGCAAGGCCATTGTTTGTTTTTGTTTTATATATGCAGCGGATTCTCTCGCTATAATCACAATAATCCATGAGTTTGTGTGTTCTGTGGGGGAAAACAGATCACTTTTGTCTGGACTGTGGGTGTTTTTTTGAGAAGATACATGTAAGTTTTTGTCTGTTTTATTTTTTTTATATGAATGTACATAGACTCTAAAAGCATGTGTAGACATTGTGTATTTCTTGTCTATTTGATATGAAAAATGTTCTTATGGCTTGTATGAAACCAACTTTGCATATTTGTATCATACGTCAATGTATAATAGAAAACTGTGCGTGTGTGCGTGTGTGTGTGTTCATGTAATCAATAAGGCCTATCACCGTCATGGCAGCTAAGTTTATGAGAAAAAAGGCCTTTGTTGGAGATGTTCTATTTTGTGAGTGCTGTGTTTGTTGGTAGAGAAGAGAGTCTCCTAAGAGCAGCTGGGGTCCACAACATTAAGCAGATTCATAATAATTTTGTTTTTCTCAAAGCAGTACTTGACGGCTTCACACTCTGTAACATTGGGTCATGTTCTTAAACTGTAAATGTATTTTTATCTTGTATAACTGAGTAGTAAGAGTTTTTTTAAATCTTCCAATTCGTCAAGTGTAAGCATCATTTTTGTTTCCGCTGGAGCTGTTTTTATCACAATTCTATTTGCATTTATTTTAACAACGGGACTGACATCAGATTTCTTATTGCCATTGGTTCAAATAGAACTTTACATGTTTGTTTTTTTTAGTTACTGAATTAGCAAATACTTGGGAACTGCCCTGTGATATGATTATGGAAATTACCCCAATTTCATATTTTTTATCTCCTCATCAAACTTATAGAGTTTTATCCTAGTGGCGTTTCTTTGAGCAAAGTTCACTTTTGACTTTCGAAACAGTCATTTCACAAAATCAAGTTAACTTGAGGTCCATTACGTAGATGTATCTCATAGATGTATCCAAAGCTTTCAAGCTCCATGTTTGAACCTTGTATTACTTTTGATGGCAAATCTTTTCCTGCGTTTCAAAAAAACCTCCATCATGAGGCGAGTGGAAATGAATGGGCACTAATGGTCGCTCTAACAATTAAGAGTGTGTTACGTTTCTTTTTGGATCATCAGTTCACGGTAGCTCTGTCTGGTTTTATTTTTTCCAAGTTTTCAAACTCTTTGATATTGTACAGCATGGATTTGTAATGTATAGAGGATTAAATGGTGGAATCGGCATCTCACCCTTTGGAGTAAATCAGAAGGCTTTGAATGAATCATCTCTTGTGGCTCTACATATGTCCTCCCTGTCAATAGTGTGGATTAGAGGAATCTATGTAGAGAACAGAACAACATGCAGAATTGTTCTGTTTTGTGATGCATTTTCTAGGGATGACATTTAGACTGACCGTGCACATGTTTGGCCAAGGCTGATTGTAAAGCTTACTTTAGAGGAATAACAGAGTGATCCGTGGCAGAGGTTTAACAATGTGTGTAGAGCTGGCTAGCAATCAAAACTTTAAGATACTAGGATGATGTACCTGAGGTACTGACTGAGACTATAAAGATTTTTGTAAGTGTATTATTAAAAACATTCAAATAAATCCCAACTCTTGTAATTCAAACATCCAGTTCTGGTGCTGCAAAGAATATCCAGTAATAATCCTTATTCTGTTGATTTCATCTAGTGAGCTCATGTTTGTGATGTGATTTACACACAAAATCCTCCAACAAAAAAACAAAAGTGTTTTCATTTCTGTGCCAGAATAGTTCATAACCGCGGGCCTCGTTTGTGCATGAAACATTCATATACATGTGTGTAAAAGTATATAAATATATATATAAATATATATAATTTCTAGAAAGGTAATAATGACATTTTTCTAACTTTTAATGTGATCAGTTTATATATTGCCACTTTTACAAGTTACCCATATAAAATGCCATGTATATTATCTTGTAGAGACAAGGTCGCCAAATGTTTGTTTCAACATTGTCACATTATAAGATGTTACCAGCTCATTATTTAAAAAGTGCTGTTACACAGACATTTCATCACTCTTTTGTAAACA
This sequence comes from Ammodytes marinus, assembly GCF_949987685.1. NCBI lineage: Eukaryota > Metazoa > Chordata > Actinopteri > Uranoscopiformes > Ammodytidae > Ammodytes > Ammodytes marinus. The sequence goes on from NC_137216.1 coordinate 25,953,233, forward strand.
CTTGCTATGTCGCAATAAACTGTTCTTAAAAATTGTTAAGTATTTTTATTTTATATTAATCTATCATATGTGAACAACCCATTTAATGATGAACCATGCATTTTAGTTACTATTCTACTTTAGGTAAAATGTTATCATTATTTTTAAGTTAACAAACAGGGACATGATTGTCTCTTGTATTTCTAACTGAAATAATTAAATAATAATATTAATTTAATTTGTAATTCCTTATTTTGCGTTTACTTGCACACAAATTCATTTATCGAGTAATTTAATTTTTCCTTTCTTTTTTAATCATGTAATTTACCATCGCTTGTTTTCCTTTTCTCCTTGTATGAATGAGGAGGGATGCATTGATTGACAGGTAGGTGGTGCAATAGAATATCGGACTGGCTTGGGTTTTCGCTGTCAAAAATGGGTGTGGATCATCGGTGACGATACAAAAATAGTAGCGTGGTAAATGCATTTCATCTGTTTTAATCCTCTCCGACGGACAGCTCTTTCAGCCAATGAGCGGCCTCGAAATATCTTTGTTATGATTTCTAGGCCAATGGGAGTGAATGGTATTCAGAAGTGGGCGGGGCCTGCTGCGTGTCCGTGCCAAGTAGTATCATTCGTGAGCTCCGGCAACAGATGGCGACGGCGGACAGGACATCTAGCACATATTTGACAGGGTGGAGGCACTGATGGAGGAGTCCTGACCGCTTACCAGAGGTGGTTGTTTGATAAGGACCCAGGACGAGGCCTAGCCAAAACAGCCTCATTGAGAAATCCTTTCCTCCATTCTTGGATTTTTACCTTGATTTTCTCCTGGAGGCCGCAGAAGCCTCGTACTAGATTTATCAACGCACCGGTCTTGAGCGTAGGAAGACATCTGCCGGATTGTTTTGGAGAAGTCTCGCGAAATGTAATTGTCAGAAATTGAAGCTTTGGCATTGTAATACATTTATTTTTGAGAAGCCCTATGTGTTCACACGATATGAGAAAAAGTGGAATTAATGTCATATAGAAAAATAAAAGTTAAGTGGACAAGCTAACTACTTAGCAAGCCTGCTATGATGCTAGTTAGCTTAGCAGTGAAACTTTAGCATGTTGAATGAATGAATGAAGGAATTGGTGACCACCTGCATTTAACTAGCAGCAGCTTGGTTATGTCGGTAATGTTTATTGGGCTTGGGGAAGCTAACTTTAGCTAGCTAGGAATATTATATTTGCACTACTTGGACTTGGCTGTGTGAGGCTTACAGTCCCCGGGCTTCGGAAATGGGTAATACGGTGACATGCTGCGTCTCTCCGGAGTCGAGCCCCAAACTCCCTTCGAGACAGCCGGTAGAGCGGCTGGAAGAGGTGCATACCAGCACCGAGGTGAGCGACGACAACACCGCGCCCTACCTGCAGCACATAAGCGACAGAGAGGTCCCCGATGGTATGTACACACACCGGCACACCTGTGATGATTACCTGGCTTAAACTTGATTTTTGTAATGGCTTGACTTCACTCAGCGGTCACACCCATGTTGATTGTTTACAGGGAGGTTAGTTCTAATCCACGTCACGGCCATTGCGAAGATTAATACTTTAAATATTTAGTAGCTTCCAGACACAGGATTCCTACACATCCCTAAACAGTCATTCATTTATTCATCTTAAAATAATGCCTTTTGTTTTGTATTTAATTGCCATGTCTTAAAAATGCATGAACTAGCAGAATTGGCTCTAAATTAAAATTATTGGTGTGGTTTTTCTCTCCCGTTTTGGTTAGAGCCAGGAGTCGAGCATATGACTCGAGTCGTCTCCCTAGCAAACAAACTAACTTTTTGACAACAGACTCGGCAAACTCACAGTCACCTGTGTCAATATAAGAAACAAAACCTATCCTCAAACATGGACACAGACGTGGTCTAGCGTTATCGTAACGTGATTTAACAACTTAACAATACACCCCATTCACAACTGCAGGGAAATACAAACACACACATTAACCCTCTTTAGCTATTATCAAGTTGTTCTTACCAATGCCAAAAGTTAGTTGGACCAATGGATCTTATCATTTTGATCTCACTAGTTTTACATTACCAAGTCAGCCATTAGCAATTATACCCCCCTCATCATTCTTGGTGCCATATTTACCACTCATAAATGAGCAATAAAAACCAGCCTTTCATAACAGGCTTATGTATCTGTAAACAAACTGCTCTTGTAATGGGCTTCTTGGTGGCATTAACCTAGCATCAACCTTACCTACTGTTGCAGAGTCGATGTGTATATTAAGTTACCAAACGGGCTTCAGACTTTACTGCTCACTGCTCACACTGTGATCTCATGCTGTGTGTGGGCCTATACAATCAGGAAAGAATCTCAGATATTTCTCTGTGATGAAGGCCCAAGCTCAGTCAGAGTCCAAATGCTGCCACTCCTCACTGACTCCCATCCACGCACACACACACACACACACACACACAGCGTCCCTTCCATTCATGTTGTTGTGGACGATAGTGTGTGCGTGAGACCAGCTGTTGTCAGGCAGGGCGAGGGTCAGTCCAACAGTCCTCCGTGCATTCCTCTCCTGTCTCCTCTTGCCGTCCTCAGCCATCCCCTAATCCCCTGCCTTTTATGTAATGTGCTATCTGGGTTTGGATTTGGATGGAGAACACACAGTTGTTGTTTTAAGTCATGCTGTTTTTAAACCCGTGCTGTTGTCTTCAAGCTTGTAAATTATCTTAAAGTCTACAATGGAAAACTATCCTAATTCCTAATCATTATCCTTCAGCCCTGCTAAATGTTTGTTTACTAGTTTTGTAAATTTTAAATTTGGACACTAATATACAGATATCGGAAGTCCATTTAGTAGGTCTTAAGTGTCTGCTTTATTTGTGAGTTTGAGTGATTTGTTAAATTGTTAGTCAAATCTGAAAGTTATAGCAGCTAACCCTGGTACTGGAGTATATTGGATATAAAATGAAGTCAGTCTGTCTTAAGTCAACTCACACAGACATAAACAGACTATTATATTTTCTCTGGTGATGCTTCGCCAAATCTGTAATGCAACCACCTTCACATACTGCTTAACTTACGCCTGAATCCTATATCTTTACATACAATCAACAGAATAGCATGTGCTGCTCCCATCAGTGCATTCGATGGATGTGTCGGCTAATGGCTTCCTGTTTTTCTCATTTGTGCTTTAACCACCACAGAGGAGTGAGAGCTAAGCAGTAAACTGAGTGCCTTGTAGTTAGCACATCGTCATTATGAAATATTTGCGTGTAAAATCTATTTATTTATTTATTTTTATTTTTTTCAGAGCTAGCGTTGGAGTCTAACCCATCAGACCACGCCCGAGCGAGCACCATCTTCCTTAGCAAGTCCCAGACAGACGGTGAGCAATCCCAACATGACGCGCACACAGCCGTTATTCATATTATCTTTTCCCCCTGAGCTAACACGCACACACACACCCCAAATCACATGATGTAGTGTTTAAACAAAAAAATAGAGACAGAACTTTTTTTTTATTTATTTTTTTCTAGGCCCAGTTTTTCTAGTTGCTGCAATGCCATTAGTATTTTGAACTTTTTATTATTGATTTAATTGTAGAGAGAGAGAGCATGATGACGTTTTTAGAGCATTACACACCCACAGGTATCTTTAAGAAACTAGTCAATGAGTGATTAAAGCAGGCATTTTTTCTATTCTCCGATTGCTGTAACTGTTTTCAATTGGTTACAAGTTTATAATACATTTGAATCTGGCATGTTCTGTACAAGATGCATGATGTACTGAACACTTATTCTTCTTGTAGCGTGGCTTTGTTTAACGTTTCTCTCCCTTTTACAGTACGAGACAAGAGGAAAAGCAACCACATAAATCATATCAGTCATGTAAGTGTCAAAAACTAAATCATCATGTACAAAACAGCAAAAAGGTGGTTCAATGAGCAGAACACCAGACCAATTACAATTTCAGAATTTGTTAGTTTTTCAATTAGTCTTCATATGTGTGAAATCAGTCTAAAGAAATGCAGCAATCGAGCCTTGACATCAGTTCCAGTTGTTCTAATAATGAATTTGAATGTCTTCAGGTATCTCCGGGTCAGCTGTCAAAGAAATACAGCTCCTGTTCCACTATCTTCATCGACGACAACACGGTCAGCCAGCCAAACCTCAAAAGCACAATCAAATGGTGAGACACACACACCACAGCGCTGTGTTGTGTTGTCCAAAAGTCACTCCTTTCACACTAGAAAATCCTGTTGCATCACAGCCATGGTAATCCTAAAGTAATGGATGCGTGTTTCAAACAGATGTCCCTCCTAATTTGGGATAGTCCTCTGTAATGACAGTATCCCAGGGAATCTGAAAAAAACACATTTAATCTGGATTAACACACGCGCGCACACACACACACACATTTAGCATAGCATTTATTTAGGCTATAAAACACCACAACTAATGAACGCTACTTTTCTTTTCTTCCTTCTTTCTCCAGTGTCACATTAGCAATATACTACCACATCAAAAACCGGTAGGTGGACTTTTTTAAATGTAATCTGAACAATGTAATTTGTGACACATTCTGTTGCTTGAACTGTATTTTAAAGTATGTTGACGGATGTATTATGCTATCTTTAGGGACTCTGACAGGTCACTGGACATCTTTGATGAGAAGTTGCACCCTTTATCAGTGAGTATGATGAGATTTCACCAAACTTGGCAACAGTGACTTTTGCCATTAAGAGTCTAAACATCTGGCTACCATGAACAAGACAACTTAATTTCTTCAAGTTCTATTGAACTAGTCAGTTGGTGTGAGCAACTTTAAGCTGTTGCTGCAATTCATTTGCCTTTACTTAAATGTTGAATCTGAACCTAATAATAATAAAGGATATATCTATTATATTTCAACCAGATGTATTTCCCATAATGACTTGTGATCAGCCAGCATCTCAGCCCAATTGAGCTAGCAATTGTTTATTTTTCACAAATAAGTTGTATCTGCACAGAGAGGAAGCTTTTGCATGGAACCTTTTGCATGGAACCTGCCTCTGACCTTTGCGTGGTGATATATTTTGAAGCCAACCAGCCTAGATACTGTAAATCCACTGTATACCCTCACACTGCACTGCCTCCCTGTGACCTGTGTGTGTGTTGACTCTCTGTCTGTCCCGTACAGAGAGAGCCAGTGCCAGATGACTACGCCCGCGTGGACCCAGAACACAAGCTGATCTACCGCTTCGTCAGGACGCTCTTCAGCGCTGCACAGCTCACTGCAGAATGTGCTATCGTCACGCTAGTAAGTCTGGCTCTTTGTCATGCTGTGGTGCAGGTGCACACACACCCGGTTTTGCTAACACGCCATGTATTGTCTGAATAATGAATTGCTGTACTCCTGGGATTCAGTCGAGACTTTAATAAAGGTATAGTTGAGTTCAGAATTATTTTAATTCCTTTTTGTCCTGTCAAAAATAAACCTTGCCGAACACTATACAGTATTTGGTGGAAATAATTTCTAAACACAGTTTTAGTAGCGGGAGTCTAAAGTCAGAAGATCGCTTAGGAGTCAAAAAGCAAAACTATAAAATATAGCTCTCCCTGCCTCTCTCTCTCTATCAGTCTGTTTTCCTTTCTCTCTTTCGCTCTCCACTGCACACTCAGTTACTCAACAGCTTTGTCCAAAAAAAAAGAAAAGAAGAAAAAAACTCCCTGGCATCGGCTAAGAAATACACTATTGCCGATCGTGCAATCAATCGTGGTACTACTATAGAATGCCCACCAGAGGGCAGTAAAGTCCTGCAAACTGACTTATCACAAATAACACTTGACATGTGAGTTTGTGTTATGATCTCAAAACAAACCTTTTACATTAGAGATTATTGAACCTCAATGTATGCCAGCAGTAGATTAACACATGTCCTTTTCTTCTTATATGAACAGACCAAGCAGATGAAACAACATTTGTTTATTTGGTGTTACTGTTTACATACAGTATATAATAAGTCTTTTGTCACTTGTCAACTGTTTGCTTGTCATTTAAAATAGCAGGACAATTAGTTTGACTCAATATAACATTAGTAAAGCTGTTGGTCTAATTCAGTGCAGATAAATTACATTTACTTGTTACTGGTATACAGTATAGGGAACCATAAGGGCTTAACTGTCAACTTTTCCATATCTCAATGGACATTTCTTCTTCTTCCTCCAGGTGTACATGGAGCGCTTGCTGACCTACGCTGAGCTGGATATCTGCCCCGCCAACTGGAAGCGCTGCGTCCTGGGAGCCATCCTGTTGGCCTCCAAAGTGTGGGACGACCAGGCCGTGTGGAATGTGGACTACTGCCAGATCCTCAAAGACATCACTGTGGAGGACATGTCAGTTGGTTTGTCTTTGTGAAAACACTGTCTGAAAATGAGCGAGATACAGAATCACATTGAATTTCAGTGAGGAGAGGCATCTGTAGAAAATGTTGTTAAAATCTTGCATGTTATTTATTTAATATTTAGTTTAATTCGTTTATTTTAGCTAGATTAAGCCCTTTAGACCCTTTGGACTGAGTTTGACATTTTAACAAAGTGGTGAGGAGCCTTGAAACCTTCACGAAGTTTAACAAATATTAAAGGAAACGTGGGGTCTCCAAGGGGCAATGTTGTGGAAGGATTGAAACACCTCTACACATGGACATCCTCAGGATGGAGTGATTTTTTTTAATAGATTGCAGCTGGACCTTTTGATTTATTTTGACCAGATGTATTTGCGTTCACCCACTCTAGAACTGAACTGAATGTAGCAATACTTTGTCCTAAGTAAAGGTGAAAGTTGAGGCCCTCTGACTGTTTGTTCACACTGTCACATTCGTGCATAACTGAGAGTTCTACCTGTCTTGCCAGACGAGCATCTGTGCCTCTGGCTGTTTGCTTCAGCAGACCACAACCTCCAGTGTGCACTGCAGTGTTTGACAGCCCGGTGTGAAGTGGCTGAGCTGAGAGCTGGGGCTTGGGTAAACTCCATAACAAGTAGGCCCTACCACTCTCTGGAAATCAGATGTGTGGAAAGTGCTGGATTTTCCCATTATGGTGCCTGCCTGCTAAAGCAGCTCAAGTATCTCTGGGTCTGATGATACCAGGATATTATAGGTACGAGAATACCATTTGGTTTTTCATGTGCAGGGTGTAAATTGAGTTAGAACACCTGCTCCCTCCTGTTGAAAGGGTCCCACTTGAGGTGCTTCTCCTGGACATTGCAGACACAGATATAAGCAGATATATATAATCCTTTGCCAGTCCCACCTGGCCTGGGAATGCCACAGGGTGCTAGAGGATGCTGTTAGTAGGAAGAACATCTGGGCTGGTTTCCTGCCAGCATGAGCCAGACCCATGTTGTAATGATTTGGATAGACACATAGAGAGAGGACAACACTCTGTATTTAAAAGTGTCCTTCTCATTTAACTACTGCAGCAAAATGAAAATGCATGGTAAATTGTTGATCCTGAGTTGGTGCTGACGTTTCTAATTCATATCTCAATGTTAGTTGTTGGTGTTATTTGGGTTTCTGAACTCCACACACTTATTATATATAGAAAAAGGAGACTCCTACCAGATACATTAAGGTTGTGGCACTACAAATAATAGGAGAAATATCACAACAACAAAGATGCACTTAAATCAGACAGGAGAGGGGAAGTGCTCTGGTAGATGGAAGCTGTAGCATCTCTGCTGTCTCTCGGGGTAGAAGCCGGTGAAGAGGCCACGGGCTGCACTTGGAGCGCCCTGGCTTTATTTCCTACAATTGCTTTTTCCTGTGTGTGTGTGTGTGTGTGTGTGTGTGTGTGTGTGTGTGTGTGTGTGCCTCTCCTTGCTTTTTGTGGTTTGGAAAGGTGCGTGCACAGCCTGCATGCGTCTGTGTTCTCTCTCCGCCAGCCCCCATCCCTCCCCGACTCTGTCTTTCTCTCTTTCCGCTTGTATACGTCTGACCCCCACTCTCTCTCTCACTGCTCTGTTTTCATTGCTGCCATTGAAGTCTCTTTGTGATCCTGGTCGGGTCTGGATGGAGGGATGAGGAAGAAGGGTAGAGACAGACAGACAGACAGAGAGAGAGAGAGAAATGCAGGGGAGGGTCTCAAGTGCTCTCAATGCTTCTACATAATGGCCCTGGCTCTCGCCCACTCCATTAGTTGCCCCGGGAGACCAGACATCACACACACACTCATGCTCACTCTCCCCACCTTTGCTGACCAACAAAGCATCCTAGATGCTGTCTCCCTGGCGACCCACCTCCCTCAGCTCTTCTTGTGGCTGGGATGATGAGCGGGATGGATGATGGAGGTTGTAGTCTAGAAAAGTGTGTGTGTGTGTGTGTGATTTTTATTGTAGACATTGTATTTCCATCACCACTTGCTATGTTGGATTTCAAAGTCAAAGCACTCTTTTACAATGTAAACATTTCTTAAGGGAAATATTACGCCATTATGCAAAGCTCAAGTCTTGAGTAAAGTTAAAGGTGCTCTGAGGAACTTTCAGTTTGTGTTAATTCTTGCACCCCCATTGGACAAAAGCGGTAGTGTTTTTACTCTGCCAGCTGTACTTCCTGGGTGAGCTTACACATGACAAAGGCATTGAGAAAAACTATATTAAAAAAAAAAAAGCATTCTTTGCACTGATGGTCTCGTATCGGAGGAAACATGAGACTGTTTCAGAAATGTAATAAAGTTCCTGTAACACTTTTTAAGAAAGTTTAGTATTGTGCACTAACCTATGGGCATCTTTCCACCGTGTAGGAATGAAATGGAGCGCCAATTCCTGGAACTGCTCCAGTTTAATATCAACGTGCCAGCCAGTGTCTACGCCAAGTATTACTTTGACCTGCGGCAGCTGGCTGATGACAACAACCTCAACTTCCCCCTGGAGCCTCTCAACAACCAGCGTGCCCAGAAACTAGAGGTGAGCTCACACCCTCACACCTCCACAACAAGGTTCACTCTGTCTCATGATAAGGCATCTTATCCATTGATGACGGCTGCTGCGCAATGCCACATTGTATCTCCTGCCTGATGCTGCATAGCGCAGCATTGTTACTTTATCTAATTTCCATGGCGCCCGCAGCATAGAATGCACCGTCATTGGTTCAAATTTTCATGAGGTGGGGTTTGTTGATTTTTTTAAGACCACGTGACCACCCAAAATGTTGTGTGGTTTGCCGAAAATCACGTCAATAAAAAAATACGCTGGCTGTGTCGGCGATAGTGTATTACAGAACAGTTAGTGGTGTTCGGAGCGCAGAATCTAGGCCTACTATAGACTGCTGACGAAAATCACACAACACATTGCATCTATTTATTAACAATATTTATGAATTTAGGCTATATTTTGCTGCTCCAACTCAAATTCAGCCCAGCCAGGCGATAGTTAAGTTTCAGTTTCATTTTCATCTCAGTGGTATACAGCCGTTTGGACCAGCTGATCGGCTCCCGACAGCAGGAGTCAGTCTGCGTTCCAGTTGAACTGGGAAGTCAGATTTATGGTGCAAGTGATAACTGAACTAAATAATAAAATAAAGCTATCTCCTCCTTCCTATATCTGTCTATCTTTATCCCTCCACTACTGTACACTCAGTCACTACTATACATGCTAAAAGGAAGCAGGATTATAACCTCACAGTTCGGAGAGACAGAGGTGAAATTGGGCAGATTGGGGAATGACATGCAGAGAACGACCACGGGACGGTTTCACCGCCCCACCCCCCCCCCCCCCCCGCCACCCTCCTCATTTTTCTTTCCTTTATCCTGCAGAGTTATTGAATTTAAACACAACTCTGATTTGAAACTTGCTTACTATTTCTATCAAAACTTTCCACTAACACATAATGTTTTTCTTCTGTCCAGGCCATTTCAAGACTATGTGAGGACAAGTACAAGGACCTGAGTCGAACAGCGTTGAGGCGATCCTTCAGCGCAGACAACCTGATAGGTATACGACACTCCAACGCTGTGCTGTCATAGGTCAGACTCATCAGACACAAGTCCAGCTAAAACCACAGCCAACCCCCCCCCCCCGGACTAAAACAATGGCCCACGTCACAGTGTCAACACAGCCAACATCAGACAGGATTCAACCTCCCATATGTCGCTGTATATGACCGGCCCCCAAAATGGCTGCCAAACGAAACTTGAAATTGAAAAAGGTGTTAACCTAAAACTTCACCACACTACTATTGATTTTTTAGGAATCCCTTATTTATTTCTTACTTGTCCCTTGTTTCCCCAGGAGAAAAGTGTTGAGAAGGAATTTGCTCTTAGGGTTTATTCTTTAAAAATGTACTGTAATCTTTTTGAAATATATCTGAAATAATTTCATGCCTGTTTTTAAAGGAACAAGGCTGGTGTTATTCTATATTTTGTTATCTCCAAATAACATGAACAAAACCAACAATGTGTTAGAGGCTGTCTCACTGTACTTTGACGTGTCTTCCCTTCAGCCTAAAGGTTTGTAATGAAGTCATAAATATTTAATATCATGCACCACAAAATATATTACTTAATCGATTAAACGTCTGAGTAGTGTTCCTACTACTGCATTTTTTTTATCAATAACTTAAAACGGGAAGAAAATAAACAATGTACAGTACACTCCTACTATTACTACTAATACTACAGTGTGTGTTTTAATAGTAATGTGTGACTCGTTTGTGTTCTTAGTAATTTAATAGCACAAAGGTATAATCAGGTTTTTGATACCCAACAATACTTGTAACTTTGATCGGTTCATTGTTTGGTTTTTGATCTTTTTTCATGAGATTTGTTGACATTTAAAAAAATATATAGAATATCACCAGACGTAACCCTTTAAACAGGCACATCCCATTTAATGGCTGTTAGTTAACCCCCAAAAGTCTTGTTTACTGTAAATGACAGCGGCGTTGGATTCTATTTCAGTAAAATGATCTTCACTTTTACTACGGAGCCTAGAGCATGTCACAGATTAAGTATTGAATGATAAATATTCCACAAGGTGTTGACTGAAGTCAGCTGATGTTTTGTTGTAGTGTGGGTCGGTGTGTCACTTTTCAGGTAACACTTCAGGTGGTCAGAAAGGAGCAATTCACACATGCATGATCAGTACCACTACTATGTACTGAGGAGTTAGGTTGACATGATTATGAAATTAAGGTTGGGACGGGCCTGCCTCAGTATTGTGCCCCTTCAAAATCCTGCCATCCTGACCCCAAAGACTTTGTCACCAGATTATTAAAAACACCCAAGCTTTTCCCCAGGTCCTCCTGACCAGAGCTTTCCAACCAACTGCATAGATAATGAAGGGGAAAAACAAGACGGATACTACCCTCCTTTTTGCTTACTATGTAGGCTACTAGCTGTGAAATTTGTCTTGTTTTTAATCGATTAAAAAAAAAAAAAACATTTGCAGATGGAGTATTTTAAATAAACACTAATCATGTAACAAAAATATGTTGTGGTCACTTCATTCAATTGTGTTTGTATGATGTTTGTGACCTTTTTTTAAAGGTGATGAGTGTTATATTGTATGCTGGTCTATGAGTGTACTATAGGACAGGACCCTTTGTGAAGTTAGCTACAAAGTTTGTCAGGTCCCCTTAATGCTGCTTTAGGGGTTATTGCAGAACAGAGGGGCGTTTCTTAGTTTTTAGGGACTTAACAGTCACTATGTATATTTGCAATTTTGCTACTTTTTAAATGAAGTTATTTAAGAAATGTTATTTTCTTATAGTTTAATAGCCTACAAGGCAAGCACACATTCAAATGTAATTCAAATAAACATCAACAGACTGATTGAAACAAGGAACCAACCGCTTAAGTTCTCTGAAGTCTAGCGCCCCCCGGTTAAAATAGACACAACATATATTCTTCTATATAAAGTTAGACATGAGACGTGCAACAAACTCGAGATCAACTCTGTTTTAATTCCACAATATGAATCCAAATCTACAATAGTTTTTTTTTTCAATATCCTTTGAGGAGCTCTATCAATATGAAATCCAATTTACATTTAAACAAATACACCTAAAAATGTCAGGTTTTGCCAACACATTCATCATCATGCAATCACATTCACTCACACAAATCAGGCTAATAAATTAATTGTATCATCTTAGCATGTTGACACACACACACACACAGGAGTCTAAACAACACAAGTGGCAAACGGCACTGAAAGGAAATATCACAGCAGGGAAGGGGACAGCAGAAACATTTGAAAATCTCACACTTTTATCACACAGTCATGTTAGTTTCTGGTCATGTTGAGACACTTAATCTGTATTACTCTTGAACCACTGACACTGAATGCCACCTCAGATGCCCCACATTAGACCACAGATCCCAGCTGATAAGATTTTGTTCTTTAGAATTTTGCCGCATACAACTCTGTACAGATTTACATAGAATGTGGATAATGTGAATGAAGTCAATTAGGATGAAAAGCCGCATCTTCCAAAAGTGCTTGTCTCCATGCTGAAGGGGAAGTTGTCATAAATATTGACAAATGTTGGAAGTGGACTTTTTAAGTGCTTATTTTGTCAGATTTTTATTTTTTTTAAATGAATATCAAAGCAGCAAATCCTATTATTTTAGAAGGTGAAACAAATGTTGTTACCTCTTATAGCTTTAAAATTCTTATCATTCTATCATTTATTCCTATGTATTACTAGAGTGAGTAATTGAACCTGGTTCGAAAAACCCAAGAAGTTTAAGTCAAAATAACATTAATGGCATGATACTAAAAAATAATGTTCTTATATTTAAGAAGCTGAAACTAGTACGTTTAGTCATTTTTGCTTAAAATCTCTTTAATAATAGATCGATTATGCTGCTTAATCTTCTGTTCTTTTTGAACTGATGAAACAATCTCAGAGGCTCTGGATAACCAATAAGAATGTTTCACATAGTAGATTTTCACAATTTGTTCGTAATTCACACGTTTTAAAAAAAACGGATTTGGTGCAAAATCATATTCACCCAAGGGTCTGTCTGTCTGTGGTCTAATGTCTGTATGTTTAGGTTCTGCCAAGATTTAAATGAGTAGTTCCACTGTGAACCAGCAGGTGGGGGTAAAGGCCACAGTCAGTCTCATCCTGCAGCTTTAACCTGATCACTGACTAAATATATAGTTCAGTTTCAGTGACAATACATTGTGACGTAACCCGACGACACAGTTCAAAAGGTCACAACGGTACCAATAACAAAGAATGAAATACTTTAGTTTAACTTCCGAATCTGAGAACAATTTCTTTGTGCTCTTTCAGTTTGTATTTTTACAGAAAACTCCAAGATATCGCTCAAAACACTGACATTAAACAACACATTTATATACAACTTCATACAATTCAAATCGGGTAATATTCTTACTCTTAACCTGTGGCAGTGGCTGGTTACAAACTAAACATATCACACTATACACCTAATTTTTCTTTAGTTTTACAGCACATTTATACAATATATACATAAATAAATAGGGTTTTTCTCTCTCAGTACTCAGGATGGGCAGATATGAAGAAGCATGTGTGATTTCATTATGGATCACTGTTACTTCATGGGGTTTGAGGTGAATTTTTTCAGCCCAAAAGCTTTGAAGAAACAGTTTCAGTTGTTGGCGTCACACTCTTTCAAATATTCAGTTTTTCTTTCTATTTTATGGTATTACCTCCTAGGAAGTTTTTAAATTCTTCCCTTATGAACCTCTAAGTCTTTTGGTGCATTTCATATTGTCACAGTCGTCTAGTTTTTGTGAGAGCTGGAACGATGTGCATGAAGCGTCCAAAGCAGAGGAGGTCCCTGTATTCACACCAATCCTCCTAAAACATTTCACCTGTTCATATATGGGACGGAGCAGCTTTATGGTAGATCCCTGACGTCAGCCCGGTCCCAGTATGTCCCGTCAGAGCGGTGCTGACCTCACTGTACATGGAGGGCGGAGCGGTGGGCTTCTGCAGCCAGCAGGGGCAGCACCGCGCCACAAACCTCCTCCAGGACTCCACAGTTTTCCCTGACCAAATCCACACTCCTGAGGTGATGCCCACCACCAAGCACATGAAGTACTTCAGCATGAAGACGGCGTAGTCCGGGCCCACTCCCAGGCGCTGGCGCTCGGACTGGCAGGTGCAGGCCAAGGCCCGCTCCCACCCGGGCCGGTAGTGCTGCTCGTAAACCAGGCAGGCCACCACGATGGTGGCTGGCACCGTGTAGAGCACCGTGAAGAGCCCGATGCGGATCATCAGGCGCTCCAGCTTGTCCGTCTTGGTGCCTCCCTGTTTGATGATGCTCCTGATGCGGAAGAGAGAAACAAAACCAGCCAGAAGGAACAGTGAACCGGTGAAGAGGTAGACCACCAGAGGGGCTAGGACAAAGCCCCTCAGGTTCTCCAGACTCTGGTTCCCCACGTAGCAGATCCCACTCACAGGGTCTCCGTCCACCGAGCTGAGGGCCAGCACCACGATGGACTTGACGCTGGGGATGAGCCAGGCAGCCAGGTGGAAATACTGGGAGTATCCTGCAATGGCCTCGCTGCTCCACTTCATCCCCGCGGCCAGGAACCAGGTGAAGGACAGCACCACCCACCAGATGGAGCTGGCCATGCCGAAGAAGTAGACCAGCAGGAAGACCAGCGTGCAGAGCGCCGGCCCCGTGGTGTCGTACAGGATGTGGAGCTGGTCGCCTCCAATGCTGCTGCTGGAGCCGCACGCCACCCGCTCGTGACCCGCCACCAGGCGAATGATGTAACCCATAGAGACGAAGAGGTAGCAGGACGCCAGGTAGATGATGGGCCTCTCCGGGTACTGGAAGCGCTCCATGTCGATGAGGAAGGTGGCCACCGTGGTCAGGGTGGACATGAAGCACAGCACCGACCACAGTCCCACCCAGAAGCTGGTGAAAGCGCGCTCATCGGCCGAGAAGTAGGGCTGGTGGCAGGGCTGGGCGCAGTTGGGAAGCAGGGGGCCGGTCGTCTGGACCTGATGGCGGTACAAGGTGTGTGAGTCCCTCTTGATGGGGACCAGGGGGTCTCGACAGCGGCACTCCCTGTCACACTGCGGAGGGCTGGGGGGTCTGGTGCGGCCTTTAGCGGTGGGCTTGGGGAACGGCGGAGCCAGGGTGGTGGTCTCGCTGCTGTTCTGGTCCATGCACAGGGTCTCGTCACCCAGCTGGGGAAGCTGTTCGCAGCTCATCCTCTCGGGCCACTCGAAGCCGTACTGCCTCATGAGAGGGGAGCAGCCCTGTTTGGCCCGTTCACACACGGAGCGGCAGGGGGGCAGGGGCTTACGGTAGTCCGGCAGGCAGATGGGGGTGTACATGCTGCACAGGAAGAAGAGCAGGTCCGGAGAGCAGCGGATCCGGACCAGGGGCCAGAACTGGTGCACCTCCAGGCCCACCTCCTCCTGGGTGTCATGGTTGAACTGGTTGGGCATGTAGGTCAGGTTGTAGCCGATGCCCCGGCACATGGGCACGGTGATCGGCTCACACACCAGATCCTTGGAGGCTCCTAACGTCAGACCAGGACACCGCAACAGCAGCAGCAGCAGCAGCACGAGGGGCACCGGGCTGCTCGGCGCGTGCCTCATATAGATCGTAGATGCCATTTATGCAATAAATATGAATTATTATAATTATGAATATGAATTCATTAAAAAATACTAGAGTAGATTTAGGCCTATCAGCTTATTTGATTTAAGAGTTCATCTCGGAAACCTGGATAAAAACTGATCAGGACCAAGAGAAGAAAAAAAGAAAATTTCAGCCTCTTAAAGGTTATAATAACTGAACAAGTTAGACTGTCGGTAAAATCCAGTTTTGTCCATGAAGGTCCACAGAGCGCCAGGCCGAGCCTCTCGCAGTCAATCATTTACCAGAAGCTCCCGCAATCATTACGGAGAAAGTTCATCTCCGGTGGTCACGTTCCAATAAATTTAACGACCCTGCTGTAACATTTTCACCAGCCCTGCTCGGTCCCCACAGGTCGCAGGCGCGTGAAAAAGTCGCATCGTGAGACTTCAGGGTCAGAGAAAGGAGTAACACTTGTCCAGAAAGGTGTAAAGAAAAATCAAATATCACAGTTGAACTGTTCAAAGTGTCTAGAAGTGTCCGCTTCTCTGCGCGCTGAGCCCGGCGTGTAAAATCCACTTGACGTCTCCTTAGGTTTTCTTTTTTTTTTTTTTACTCCTTCAGTGACATGGCCACTTTTTCTTTTTGCTTTAAAAAGTTTAACAAGTGTCAAACCTGCTGCTGAAACAAAATAAAACTCAATGATAGTCCAAAGGAGAAACTTGTCCCGTGTTGACAGGTAGAGTAGAGTAGAGCCGCGTGCGCCTCCACCGAGCCCCCAGGACGGAATAAAGTCCGTCTGAAGCTGCAGCACCTCCTCACCACACACACAGGGACCGCTGCGTTCAGGGGCGGTCGGAAATGTCACAATGCCATCATGTGAGAGTTTATATACTGTACTATCTATGGTGAGTGCACAGAAAAGATTTCTGGTGAAGAAAAATCTGGATTGTGTCAATTCAAATGATATAGAAAAGTGGTTCATTAATAGGCTACATATGATTGAGGAAAAACACTGAGGCATGTTTATTATTTGACATCTATTTCATTGTGAATCTTTAGAAAGCCATCATTAAGTGTGTATACATCACTTTATATAAAAGGCAAACTAATACAATATGATGACTACACATAAAGAGACAATGACAATACAATGAAGTGGAATGATATAGCACAAAACTAAGAAACTTTAGGCAATTTATGCAATAGCATACATTTAGAAGAAAAAAAAACAATGAAATGTAGGACTAGGTTTGGATTAGGAAATGCACTGGTGCTACATCGCCACTGAAATTATTTATTTAATTCATCATAATTCTGCAGGAAATAACAGTGTAACATTAAGTATCTTCATTTTATGTTGATGTTCATTTTGAAAAATTCTTGACACATGACTTAAACAGTGTCAGTAAATACACTTTATTATTAACAATAAACGTAATACATTTTTTCTGCAAACCGACTAAATGATCAATAGAATGCTAGTTTTGAGATTTAATTTACAATATATGGTCAAAATTACATCCAACTAAAAAAATCAAGCACCTTTAAAATGCTGATTTTAAATTAATGCAATAATAAATCAGTTACAAACAGCCAATAAAATGAACCTACTTAAAGCAGTCTCCATAGAGAAAACTGCTTTTTAGTTTACTCAGATGTTGTGCTTGTCCAACAGCACCTGAACGCACCAGTGAGATTTATTTATGACTTCCTGCACAAGGAGGTAGGAGTTTTCCAGGAGAGCTTGAAGGTATCGGATGATGGATAGCCCACACACACACACACACACATGTACACTAATTTTTTTTTTTTTTTTTTAAATGTGTTTTATTGTGATTGTTAATATATATTGTCTTGACTGGTCTATTTAATATCATTAGATGCTGCAGGTGCTTATATGCCTATATAGAGGAATATTAATATACAGTTTGTTCCTGCTATCTTCCACCTCACAGCTGCGTCCACACATTCAACTTGCATATCATCCAGCAAATGCAAAATAATTCACTTCAAAAATCTTTTGTGTTCAATAGCTGATCTTAAGACTCTGCTCTCTCTCTCTCTCTCTCTCTCTCTCTCTCTCTCTCTCTCTCTCTCTCTCTCTCTCTCTCGCTTTACACACACACACACACACACACACACACACACACAGCCATGTCGAACATCGGCCAAAGGTCACAACGCTCTCTGAGGGACAAAGGTCTGAGAGGGTGTGTTTGTGTGTGTTTGTGTGTGCTCAGCATATCAGCCAAGGCAAGTCTTTCTCAGTCTGATTTACCTTCACCTGAAAGCAAACGGAGAGGAGTTCCTGTGTAAATCCTGGACGGCATCAATCTCTGTTGAACACAGTTTACACACACGCACAGGCATAATTACTTGTGGTGATTTTCCCAGGTGCCAGGCCTGTTTGACTAAGACTCAAGGAGACGCAACCTTCATCCCTTGCTGATCAGGTAACCACGGGATACACACACACGTATGTACTTCTATACATGTGACGACCCTGATTGACTATACTCTGTTACCTTAACTTTCCAATTGAAAATGTTGACCCTTAAAACCAAGTCAGCAACCTCAAATAACCTAATGCCCTCAAAATCTAAATCTAAAACCCAAAGCCGGAACTCACTAAGATGAATAACATAATAACACATCAGGACAAAAATGGCAAAACATGTCAATTGTGTCCAATGTTTGAAGGAGTTTCTCCTTGGCATTAGGACTCCATGTGGGGTCATCAGATCCTCACACAGGGTCAAGATGTTTAATGAGTATTTGTGCAACCTGACACTACCCCCAGCAACAGGGGTGGAGATTCAGGTGTTTTATCTAAAGAGGTTGATTGCATTGGTATTTTTTTATGTAGTGCCTGATACTGGCTCTTGACACCTTAGTGGCAAAAAAGTATACGCACAAAATCTGCAATAAAATCCACGTACATTTTTGTTGTTGCTTAAATCCCTTAAACAACTTCAGTCCCGGTCAAAACGATCAAATATTAAATCATTTTCAGGAGTTTAGATATATCTTATTCAAATATTGATGTCAACAGTACAAACAGAAAGGAAACAAAATGAATCTGTGTCTTTTAGGTGCACACACGTGCCTTTCCAGCGACCTGACGTAATCCTGCTCCCTCTTAAACCTCTCTTTGTATCCAGTCTTAACACACCTTCAGGCTGTGTACTTACAGATGATTTAAACCTTACTACATAACTTTTTTTTTCCTTCTCCAAAGCGTACAGTAGATTGTGTTTTTTTTTTACATCTTTCCACGCATCGACTTTCATGTCAGCGCTGCATGAGAATCAACATGCAGAGACTTGGAGGCTGGTTTGAGTGAGGCCATCCGTCACACTGAACAAACATGACGTCAGCTTGAGTTGTTGTCAGTTACGTTACCGTTGTGTTGTGTTGACATCAATCTGTCCTTTACATCTGGTTAAGTATCATCTCTGCGAGTTAACTTTAATATGACATAGGTACAAAAAAGACATATAAAAAGTCCTCAACAGCAGTGATTTGCAGTGAATATTTAAAGGCGCTCCAAGGAACTTTCAGTTTGTGTTAATTCTTGCACCCTCTTTGGACAAAAGTGGTAGTGTTTTTACAACGCCAGCTGTTACTACTAGGTGAGTGTACCCATGACAAAGGCATTAAAGGCTGTGTTTCTGCGACTTTTTTTTAAATTTGGGGCTTAATAAACTGTGAGAAATGTATTGCTGGTGAAAAGACTTCTCCAAAAAAGATAATACTATAGAATTATGACTCCGTTCATTAAATAAGTCTATAACATTTTGTTCATTTTGGCACCTCATTTTTAAGTAAAGATTTTTAGTATTGTGTAGGAAAATGTCTAAAGTTGTAAACACATTTTAGTCAAAAGATTTCTGTTAATTTCCTTGTAAAATGAGTATGAAACATGAAACACTGTATTGTAACTGGGCACAAAGAGAGACCCCACCACCAAACTGTCTGCTTCAGTCCAGAGGTATTATAGAGCTGTTAAGCGTCAAAGCCTTTTTATGAAAACATCTGTTCCTCTGTGGTTTCATTTCTCCTCCCTGTCGGCTCATACAGGTGTCTGAACAAAGCTGTGTTCCTGCCACACACACACACACACACACACACACACACACACACACACACACACACACACACACACACACACACACACACACACACACACACACACATATTATTCTCTTGGTTGATAACACATGCCAAATGTTTGATTATGAATGATTGTATCTCTTATTAATCATTCACTGCTATCAGTTCTATTTGGATTTGAGTTTATTGTTGATAATGTAGTTGCATAATCCATTATTAAACTCAGTTCCTTCAGTCAGTACTGGTGGGTGGAACACAGACATGATTTTGTCCTTCTTGATGTTCAGATCACAGACAACTTTAGATTGTGTTTTAATATCAACTAATTCATCCTTTAGATTTCAGATCAATAATTTCATCTATAAAATGTCAGAAATGAAAAATGTAAAATGACTCCACCACTCAAAGATATTTAATTTACAACCGTTTGTCACATTTAAGAATGACTGGAAAGATGCAGCGCCCCCTTGAGGCAAGTAAAACTAATTCAGGGAAACAGTAGCCCATAGGCGTAGATTTAGGGGGGGACGCAGGGGACGTGTCCCCCCAATAATAAGGAGAGATACATTTGTCCCCCTCAAAAAGTAAGGAAGACAACCCTATTCTCCCCAAAAATAGGTAAAAATTACAGTTCAGGATGTTGAAACACTTATATGTCTTTCCTAATTGCTAAAATACATATAAATATGTTAAAATACATATTTCCCAATGATTTCATACACACCTACAGCAGACCGAACCATCTTAAACTTGCCGATGTTCGCCTCTTCTCTGCCTCTAGTTGAAGACGGCTTGTCAGCCTCGTGCAGTGCAGAGAGTGTAGCTGGCCGAATGTAAGTTGTTAAGCCCAATACATTTTGAATTTTTTTTCTTCTTCATCCCAGAATCAAATCCTTTGGTGGGTATATTTGCATGACATATGTTAATAAGTGGAGTAAGTTTCATGAGCGTCAGACTTTCCTTGTGGGAGATAGCAACCCTAGCCCAACCCTAACCCTACAGAAAATGAATGGAATTCAATGTAAATAGCCCCAAATTGGACTGGCTTACTGTGAAAAGCACCCCCTCTCAAATTCGATTTCTCTTCATCCGAGAATCAAATCCGTTGGTGGGTATATTTGCATGACTGATGTTAATAAGTGGAGTAAGTTTCATGAGCATCAGACTTTCTTTGTGGGAGATAGCAACCCTAGCCCAACCCTAACCCTAGAGAAAATGAATGGAATTCAATGCAAATAGCCCAAAAATGGAA
The DNA here is from genome assembly GCF_949987685.1 of Ammodytes marinus. NCBI lineage: Eukaryota > Metazoa > Chordata > Actinopteri > Uranoscopiformes > Ammodytidae > Ammodytes > Ammodytes marinus. Next base: position 25,974,161 of record NC_137216.1, read on the forward strand.
TGGCTTGCTGTGAAAAGCACCCCTCTCAAAATGGATTTATCTTCATCCGAGAATCAAATCCGTTTGTGGGTATATTTGCATGACTGATGTTAATAAGTGGAGTAAGTTTCAGGGGAGTCAGACTTTCCTTGTGGGAGATAGCAACCCTAGCTCAACCCTAATCCTACAGAAAAGGAATGGAATTCAATGCTAAACCAATATGGCCTGATGTAAATAGGTGGAGTAAGTTTCCTGATGCTCTTTAAACGTACTCCACTTATTAACATCAGTCATGCAAATATACCCACCAAAGGATTTGATTCTCGAATGAAGAAAAATCAATTTTGAGTTGGGGTGCTTTTCACAGCAAGCCAGTCAATTTTTGGGCTATTTGCATTGAATTCCATTCATTTTCTGTAGGATTAGGGTTGGGCTAGGGTTGCTATCTCCCACAAGGAAAGTCTGACTCCCCTGAAACTTACTCCATTATTGACATCAGACATGCAAATATATAGGTGGCCCTATAAATGACTTTACATTAGTGAGCTACACAGCTTTTTCCAAGTCAATCAACACATCGTGAGTGTTTTTAGTCACGATTTGCGATAAAATCATATACCTATATTTAAATCTTTTATCCAGTTGTTGTCCTGTCGGGTGAATTTGAAGGCCCGTTTATGACCCCGGCTAGTGAACGTGTTTTAGGCTTAATTGCTATGGACAGAAAAGACACATTTTAAGAAGGATTTGCCTCTAGAAGAAGAAAATAAAAACAGTGGATCTACCCTTTAACACTAACAAAAGCGCACACACACAGAGAGACAATCTGCTCGACTGAAACCTGCTGAAAGCTTCAACGTGGCCAAACGAGCCTCTGAACAACCAGGTCACAGGGAACACTGATGGGGCCCTGCCAGCTTTTGTGTAGCAGCTCGCTAAATGTCATGGGGGGCACAGTGTGTGTGAGTGTGTGTGTTTGTGTTAGTGCATAAGTAAGTCTGTGTGTGTCTGTGTGCGTGTTTGTGTGTGTGTGTGTGTGTGTGTGTGCTCTCATGTTGGGAGAGCAGAGGCCTGGCCCTCCACTCCTCTGTGTCCGTTGTGTCCCCCCCCCCCCATTCTCCCCCTCCCCTTCCCCCTCCTGTCTTATTCTCCTTAAACTGTCTTTTGTTTTCATTTTGGTTGGCATTTCTGCTCCGTCGTTGTTTCGGTGCCTAAATGAGTCTTGACTGTCCCGCGGGCCAGTGGAGAAGCACAAAGGACTTGGTTCTACTCGCTACAGTTGAGCCATTGTGGGCGTCCCACAATGCACTAATTGGCGATGACAATTAAGCGCGGTCGACACTCAGCTTCAATTTTGCCCACTGCCTCGACATACATCACACAAGGCGAGTGATTCAGCATGCTGTGGGCTACCGTGCTCGCTCAGACAATATGCATATTTAAACTGGGGCAAGGTTCACATGCACCTTTTTCTCTGTGCTGGGTTTGAGGCTGAGCTCATAACGTGACAACAGGCAGGCAGCAAACTGACACGTTAGTTACCACATCGCGTCTGTCACCCTCAGCAGATCATGCCTGACCCTGGAGCCAGGAGCTGACACAACACTCTCAGGACATGGGCCGTTACGAGGCTTAATTGTAGTGAAATGTTCAAATGTCTTTGTTGACTGGACCAAAACAGATTAAAGGGCTCAGAGCAATGCAAACACAGACACCAACATTGAAAGACAATTAGGAAAAACTAAGAAGATCTTGGTTTTCAGATGCTGCTCTTCAATGACTGAAAACTGCTGAGGAAGAGTGTGTTCTTTAAGTTGTCGATAGCTCGATCTCGTAACAATTCAATGTTTTATATCTGCAGAATTTAAAAGTTCAAACATTAACTGATACTTTTCATAAGCTCATGTTGTTTGTTCATGCCTTGACGAAAATGTAGTATATGGCCCAGATAGATTTTTTTTTAAATAATATTCACGATTTGAGTTGTACTTTTTTTGTTTGTCTTTTTACACCTACACAGTCTTGCCATAATAAGGGGTTGTAAGCCGCTGCCGAGATATGGCAAAAATAATATACACAGCAGCTTCCATTTGTAGCTGCTAGCGCCCCACTGTACAGTAAAGGCTATTTAAGATGGATGAAGCAAAAAAAAGTTAATTTATGACATCAAAAAGGATTCAAACACTTTGACTATGAAGAACTTGGTCTTTATTGGCATCAGTGGCTAGCGGACAAACTGGAACAAAACCAAACAGGTGGAAAGGGCTGATCGAACCAGAAAATAAACTCCCTGTAAGTTGCATAAGAGTTTGGCTGCGATGAAAAGAAACAATGATTTAAAAAGAAAAAAAAATAACTTAAAAAGTGCAAAAGAAAAGATTAACAATCCAGTTTAAATACTGTACAAGATATAGTGCCTGCATCATAAACAACATTTCTTCTTGGATACACAACAACAACATAAATACCATGAGGTTAAAGGTGCTATGAGAAACTTTTAAATATTTCTGAATCAGTCTCATTTTTCCCCTGACAATCATAAATTACATGTAACAGCAAACAAGATCATCAGTGCAAAGATGCTATTTTTATGTCGTTTTTTCTTAATGCCTTTGTCACGAGTACGCTCACCCAGGAACCAGTACTCACCCAGTATAAACATTAACACTTTTGACCAAAGGGAGCACAAGAATGAACACAAACTGAAAGTTCCTCGGAGCACCTTTAGGAAAGAATAACCCTTCATAACAGATTATTTAACATGTTCATATGGAAGGGGAAATGAGAACAATTGTAGGACATACAATAAATAAATTTAAAAAAATCCACACAAAGCTGCACTTACAAAACAAGCAAAGTAAAGAAAACAAGATTAAAACTGATCAGAATCACAAAGCAGCTCTGTTAGCAGCTACATACATTAGCCTCAGAGGTCAAACTGCAGAGCCCAGCAGGTATCACCCAAGAACTACAGCTGGCGTAGTAAAACCACTACCGCTTTTGTCCTTATGGGTTTCTAGAATCAACAGAAACTGAAAGTTCCTCGGAGCAACTTTAAATAAAAATAACAGCAACCAAAAAGAAAAAAAAAATATCAAAATATGCATTTATAATACTTCAACCAAAGGCGTAACCAAAGACTTTCCATTAGTTTTTTTTTATGCAGCAGGTAAAATCAGTCAACAATAACTTAAACATTTCAGTTCTAATATCACCTGACATGGTGTGACCTTCACTCAAATAAAAATTAAAATCAGTGCATTTCCCTGCCAAGTTTTAGATGACACAGGGTTACCAGGTTTCCCCCCTACAGTACCACACATGCTTCATTAACATGAATAACTGTCAAAAAAATAAAAACATATTCCTGAATAAAACCAATAATGGAGGTTCAGTGGGTCAGGTGCATCTTGTGTTTTTATGGCTCAAATAAGCTGAAAAAAAGAGGACGAAGAGGAAAAGCATTAATACTGAAATGAAGATAAACCCAGAGTCCGGTTGGAAAAAGTAAACAAGTAGCAAAATAATATCAGCTACATTCCCATCCAAATTATTACAAATTTGAAAGTGGACGGAAACTGGAGTGTTTGGATGAAAAAAAAAAACGTAAACTAAAAAGTGTTTCCGGACCTTTTACACATGAAAGCAGTATAGGGTAATAAAGGCAATCTAGGTTGCATAGAGATACTAAAAAGCTAAAGCCGCTATCAGGTTTGATAGATTCTGTTTATGAGTAAAGCACAACATGAAGTAGAATCACAGGGGACGAGAGGAGAGGAAAAGGCAACAATGAACCAACCAGTATATTATCATTATTATTATTATTATTGCCCCTTGTATCATACAGTTAAGAGAGATGGAGGGAAGAAAATGTGCTCAGACAGACTAGAAATTAAAGTTTGTTTCCAAAAAAAAAACAGATAAAGTGAAAGTAAACATCTGTCGTTCCGCATGTACAAGAGAAATAATTTTAGTTTAAGGAAAAGGGAGAATGAGACCTGATAAACAGAGGAGGGATGGAGCGATTTCTATACAGCTTTCATTCATAATTATACCGGTACTTTAATTATTATTATTTTTTGGTAGGAAAAGGAACCCCAAACTTTTGAAGAATTTCTCTTTAGAGAACTACAAACCTTACAGTCACCTTGCAAGGGCGACGCAGCACACAGAAAGCTTTTGAGCGCAGTATCCCTTTAACAAGAGAAGGGCTGCATCAATGATAAGTTTCATCATAGGTTACTATTTATTTATTTTTAATCTCAATTAATCATTCATTCTGTAAACAAAAACATAAAAAAAAAACATAAAATGTTCCCAGAGATCAAAAAGACATTTTCAACTTGTGTTTGACAGACAGTCCATGTTCACATTATTTTGTATCTTTAATTTTTTTGTTTTTTGCAAATTGATTAATTGTTTTTTTAACTTCAACCCTTACATTAAGTTAAGCATGACTTTAAGGTGGAAGACTAAGGTAAGAACAAACCACCAAAATGTTATTGTTGTAAATAATTTATTTCTTAGTTCATATCAGCTGTGATTTTACGCATTGTGAGCCCTGGGATGAGTCATAAGTCAAGGAACAGGAAGTGATGCGGTAAAGGGAGGAAGGAGGCGGAGGAGGTTTGACTACAAAACACAAGTCGTTGAGTCAGTAAAGCCTGGTGCAGCAGTTCTTTAGTTGGGTTTGTCCCTGCTCTTTACAGTAGGACAAAGGGGGCTTAGCTCAGGTGTGTGTGTGTGTGTGTGTGTGTGTGTGTGTGTGTGTGTGTGTGTGTGTGTGTGTGTGTGTGTGTGTGTGTGTGTGTGTGTGTGTGTGTGTGTGTGTGTGTGTGTGTGTGTGTGCAAGCAGGTACACACACACAAACCTGGCGATGCATCAGGTGCTATGACATCATCCTCAAGTCAAAAAAGCCGTCATAGGATTCTTCCCGAAGACTCACATCCGACAAGCAGGCCCTCTTACTGCTTATCTGTCCGTGTGTGTGTGTGTGTGTTTGTATGTACATGTACAGTGTGTGTATGTGTGTCTCAGGTATCTTGGTAGGGCAGGTGGAAGCATCCGGGGCTGTCGTCGTCAGGGGACCAGAAAGAGGACGGTCTCTTGTGGTGCAGTTCTCTGCGGACGCAGCGCGGACACGGCTGAGCTTTCTGTCGACACTCGGTGTGGAACACGGCGCCGCAGCCGTCACACCTGCAGACACACACAGATAGACACATAGGTGGGCCTTGGTATCAAAGTTCCAATACTATATGTTCGTTGCACACACACACACACACAGCGACCGAAATGCCTCAGTACCATGGAGTATCGAAAAACTTAGGGTATCGAAATGTAAAGTATTGAAAAATGCAATCAATCTAACAATGTAAAAGTACTGGTGATTGGCTGAGTGGAGCTGCAGTGGAACAAGAGATTGGGAATGGGTGGTAATCTAAAGGGAAGTTACTACAATTGTAGTGAAGTTTGATTTATTGATATTTGTATGTTTTTTTATAATAATGATTGAACATTTTAACGATACCCAGCCCTACACATGACACGTGATATGGACGGGATGGACAAATTAATAACTTTTTAATGCATTGTTCAATGACCTGCATGCACCTGACAAACTGGTGTACTGATATTATCCATTAATTATAGAGGACGGCTGTTTACATTGAGTCATTTCATAATTTCCTGTACCATCAGAGTCTGAGTAACTAAGTCAACAGCTCTGTTCCAGTAAGTATACAGTAAGATACCGCTGTTATCAGTTAATACTTCCTTCACAAGTTATACAACACACCTCAGCGAGAGAGAGGTGTGTGTGTGTGTGTGTGTGTGTGTGTGTGTGTGTTGTGTGTGTGTGTGTGTGTGTTATCAGAGCCTTTTAAGAATCAGTGGTGATCAGCTCTTATCGCTCGTCTGTCTGTCACTCTGAGTTTCAGTGAAGAGGACCAGGCTCTGGACTGTGTCAAGTGTCTATGTCGAGAGTTACCGTTTCAACCTTCACACACACACACACACACACACACACACACACACACACACACACACACACACACACACACACACACACACACACACACACACACACACACACACACACACACACACACACACACACACACAGTGCTCTCATGCCCAACAGTGTCACTAACAAGCGCCAGGCTCACGTACACTTTTCATCACCTATTGGCTTCAGTGCTTCTATCCAGCCTTGCGTTCCAAATCTTTTTATTTTTTCTATTCTGAATAATACATCTGACTGGTCCCCACAAAGCCAGAATGACACACACACACACACACACACACGCACACGCACACGCACACGCACACGCACACACACACACACACACTAAACCTAACGCCTCTAACAGAAAATAAATCTACTACAATCCTTTTTTCTGCTTATGTCCGCTCCCTATGGCTGAATTTTTGATCAAGTCTTATCGAATCAAAAATCAAATCAAAAGTAAAGCTTCACATGTATTAGAAAGGTTATGTGGAGGTTGTTACCTCTTGGTGGCGTTCTCCTGGAAGGGGTAGATGACCTGTCCGTTGTGGCACAGCTCACAGATGAAGCCTTTCTCTCGACACAGACTGCAGCTGAAGACGTGGGAGCTGGCGAACTTGATCACCTTGGACAGGAAGGGAGCCAGCTTACCATCAATGACCTGGAGAGAGAGGAGAAAATACATGATGATGGTCAACAAAAACAACTAAGACTTTAAAGTGAAAGTTCACAATACAGGTGTCAGACTTTGATAGAAACAGGATTGGGCCTTTTCCGTTTTTAGAAAACTTCGGAGCCTCAACTCTTCCTTAATGGCAGAACTAGTTTACCTTTTTTGTCCGGTTTTCCTTTCAAAGCCACCATTGAAATGATCTCTCATCTTAAGGGGAACCATTCCAATTCGATACAATTAAGTTCATACAAGCTAATGAATAATAGTCAAGCAGCATGCACCACGGGGTCAAAAAATTCAGTTTGACCAAAAAATCTGGATGGAATCAGTGATTGATTGATTCAAATCTGCTGAACAGAATTATTCAAAAAGAGACAATGCCAATAGCCTGATGCAGCTGTCTGCACACCAAGGGAAACAAGTAATCATTTGCAACTGGCTTTGATACTATTAAGAACGAATCACAACAAAAACATGTCTCTGTGCAATACATTTTTTTTTTAATATCAGCAAAGAAATAAGGAGAGGCACTTTGAAATGGACTTCAAGAAAGCGTTCTGGTTCGGAAGAAAGACGGGACACACAGGAGGAGAGGAAACTAAAGGGAGGAAATGGGAAGACAGTAAATGAGGTGAACGCCTTTTAATGGCAACGCTTGGCCAGTTCCTTAAAGGAGTGGTGGGGGTGTGTGGGCTTGGGGGGGGGGGCTGTGTTGTATTGTGGTGAATAGACAGTGGATGACTCACTCACAGAGGGAAAAACTGTTAGGGGAAAGTAGAATCGTACAGAGGTAAAAAAAAAAAAAAAACTTGATATGGTCGCAGAGCCTTTTTGTCTAAGGGACACATAGCTATATGGGGCTAATGAGAGAGAGTGCATGTAAGACAGAACGGGAGAAAAATAAGAGTAAAATAAAGTAAGAGAGAGAGAGAGAGAGAGAGAGTGGTGGTAGTGGAGGTACAATGTTCCAGAGAGGTCTTGAGCGAGAGAGCCTGCTTTCAGAAACAAGTGGTTCCACCTGGCAGAGCTCTGGACCTCCCAATTATAACCTCCTTCATGCTGTTTGTTACATGGTGAGGAGGATAGCATGAGGATGGAGAGAGAGGAAACACACACACACACACACACACACACTGCTTACACCATGCAGAGTCTATAGCACTTTAGGTCGAGTTTTCCACAATCTATTGTACAGAAATGATCAGGACTCAGACCAACATAAGGCTGATCATTTAGACCAATCTCTGACTGAATAAAGATCTATTCCAGTCTGGGCTCGGGACATTTGCACTAAAATAGTTGCTGCGACCAACCACTCCTTATTATTCTTTATATGCTCATGCCTGCACACATGGGAAAACAAGCAATGTGCTATGCACGCTGAAAGACTAGGAGTCTCAATGTTCAGTTGGTAGAATTGATCATTACACATTGCTATGACATGTGTTTGTGTACGCAAACTTTTGTTGTGCATACGGGGCAGCTCGTAAAACAGTTAATGAGGTTGTTCCCTACATGTTTTGATAATCAAGCTAGTCTGCACAAAACAGGAAAACAATTTATTAGTTATATACTTAATATATTAAACTGCATATATTTGCGCTATGTGATAACATTGTTGAGTATTATGACGACGATATTACTTGTGATGATTAAACAAATACTTGAATATACATTGTTAATGTCTTTCTGCATTAGACTCTACACACTAGCATATGCCCCGCCCCCTTCAAACAAATGTTCTGCTAACCTGTATCTGATTGGACAAATATATTGACATGCAGAGCGTGAATGCATGGCACATGGAATACACTACCATTCATTGCAGTTCAAGCAGTCTCGGCAATAAGTATAGCTCAAATATTTGTATCGCGCCGACGATAAATTTTCGATACATTGTGTGCATCCATATAATAAAGGCCAACTTTTATTTCAAAAACGATCTCAACAAAAGGTTTGATCTGGAAGCAGTATGTTGGTTTGGTCTGAGATGTAAAGAGATGGTGTTGTTAACAGGAAAAGTCATACCTGTAAGTAAGGGTCCCTAATGTCATATTGTTCTATATATGGAGGGAGGGAAAAAAAAGATCAGTCCAAATGAGAAATAATTCTAGGCAGTTACTGAAGGTGACAAACAAATATATATGTGTGTGTGTGTGTGTGTGTGTGTGTGTGTGTGTGTGTGTGTGTGTGTGTGTGTGTGTGTGTGTGTGTGTGTGTGTGTGTCCTCTCCACCACCAAAGCCATAGCAGCCCGGTCCAGCCCGGTCCACATGACGAATGGCCGTGCTGATGGAGGCTGACAGGCTCAGTAATTAAGTCCCTCTATAATTGGACTGGGCAGAATCAAACGACTGGCAGCACACAGGCTCTGGTGGCTGGGAAAGATGGATGCAGGGCAAAGTGACAGGCGCAAAAGAGCAATAGGGAGGATAATTAAAAAAAAATTCTCAAGACTCTTTGTTTACGACATCTGGATGCAATCGTACATTATTAATGCGGAATTATTTAGAAATTCCGGATTTTTCAAATGTGAAAATGTATAAAAGTCGTGAATCTTCCCCCCCCCCCCCCATTATTTTACCGTTACTACTTGCTATAAATTTCCAAGTGACCATTTTATTAGCTGCTGGCAGGCACTGGGACAATCATTGAGGCAGTAACTTACAACTTTTCAACCTCCTTTTAATTTCGCCAAACATCCAACAGGGACAACATAGAAGCCAAATTGTTGATGGCTGCTGCCCTGAGTGTGTCTGGGGCCCAACCATTAGCTGGGCGGGCGGTCCAGGTTGGGACTTGAACTTTTGCCTTCAGAACAGACGGAATGGCTCGATGCAGATTTTTTAGAACAATTCATTCCTTATGTGGAGGACACGAAAATAACTCTCTTTGGTTCAGATCAGGTCCCAAATCAGAGTCAAATGCAACATGTGATGAGGGGCAACACACACGCACACAGACACAGACACTGCTTCTTTTTTTTTGCAGTAGAAAAGGTTGGGAAAAGCACAGTACAGTTTTACGAATTTAGTTTCCAATTGTTACTGCGCAGATTGTCTACTTTTTTTGTTGGCATTTTCAAGCTTTATTTGACAGTACAGAGTTAAAATGGGGAGACAGAGAGAGAGAGAGAGGGGGGATGACATGCAGTAAAGGTCCACAGGTCGGATTTGAACCCGCGACCACTGCAAGGAAGGCCAGAGCCAATATAGTACTCGCTCTATCCACTATGCCACCGGAGCGCCCCTAGATTGTCTATTTTGGAGGCAGGTGCTCTGGAGTTTTGACTTGTCCTTTTCATCCATCTTATACAGGATGACTTTGTGTTGTTATTTCTATAAAGGTCAGAATTGTGTCTCCGCCGTCACGGTTATTTAATTCTTTTTTAGTTTTCCAGATATTCCATACACACAATCACATGAAAACAGACTGATACTTTGCTGGTTGAATACCTGAATTTAGTTTTGGAACTAACCTTGTTGATTTACACTTATGGACATTGTAAGGATGAGCTGTTAACCAAAGCAACTAACTACTTGACACTACTGTACACACAAAGCAAATTCAATATCTGTGTGTCAGTCTGAAATGGTAAAAACAAGGCACTTTGTAGAGGACTATTTCAACAGAATACGTTCGAACTTTAAAAAGGTTAAAAAAAAAAACTATGATAGAATATATTTATAATATTCACAATATGATTGCAGATGTATTCATAACCTTTACCCTCTTTCCCTCCAACCACACAAACACACACACACACACACACACACACACACACACACACACACACACACACACACACACACACACACACACACTCCATCCTCTTAAACTCCTCCCCCTCCAGTTCAACCTCTTTCCCTGCTCCATGCAGAGTCTTTGTGCTCCAAAACCTCCTAATCCCCTAAAACTGCTGTTTAACAGCCGCTCGCCTGCCCTCCTCTCCCTCTCTCAAACACACACACACACACACACACACACACACGCTGACTACCACAGCTCCATTGAGGAACTAGAAAGCCAGCTGGGATTACATGGCTGGAAAGACCTGGGTTAGCTGTGTTTGGATAACGCTCTCCTCACACACACACACACACACACACACACACACACACACACACACACACACACACACACACACACACACACACACACACACACACACACACACACACACACACACACACACACACACACACACACACACACACACACACACACACACACACACACACACACACACACACACACACACACTTAGAAGACTTGATGTATGTGTGTTGTCAGTGTATGCATGGTGGAGTCTGTCTTCTCAGGGGGTTCCCCAAATTTCTGAGTAACCTGCCAGATGAGTAGATGCAGGAAGCAGATCTGCAGTATACCAGTGTTATGTTGCACAAACGACTTCATATGAAAAATACAATCTTGCCTTATGGATACGAGTACAAGGACGTATTCCTTTTTCCTTAGACACATGGGTAGACCTGATAACTTAATGATTCCACCACTGAGGTTTGATAACTAGTCCTGAACTAGTCTAAACCATATCTAACTCAGTTTAGAAAAATTATCTCAACATGTGTAGGTCCTATTGGAAACATTCAGAAAAATAGACAAGATATGCCCAAACTGATCAATCACAACTCTTGCTGTCTGTAGTTGCTGCAGCTGTAGAGTACAGCGCAATGTATTTACTGGTCTTTAAACCAGAAGATTTGAATATGTTATTATCTATATTGCTGTACATTATATTCCCATGTTGTCCTTCTTTTAACTAATCATATAATATCTCAAAGCCTTGAGCAGATCACTAGAAGTCTTTCTGAGAACTTTTAACATTTACTTTAAGAGGCCTCTTCTGTGTGTGTCTGGACAAGTGTATGAGTGGAGAGAGGCATGCCTGGCATAGAGGGAATGCCAGGGGTGTCACTGTGGGAAGCACACACACACACACACACACACACACACACACACACACACACACACACACACACACACACACACACACACACACACACACACACACACACACACACACACACACACACACACACACACACACACACACACACACACACACACACACACACACACACACACACACACACGCACACACACACACACTTTCCTACTCACACAAAAACCCTAGAAACAATCCTTAAAGCCGGCAGGAGGAAAAGGGCAGAGTGTCCTTAGACAAACACATATGTTTTCTCCTAAATGAACTGGTTTCCTAATGGGGGATATGGGTGGAGGCTATTTGTCCATGGAGGGTGAATAGACTAGTGTGGTCCAGGGTTTGAGCCAGGAGGGGGTGGGGGGGTGGGGGTTCAGCCTTCACTGACCTCTGGGCTGGAACAAAAAAAGCCATGTTGATTAAGAGCGTCATTTTATATTCAGGAGGTGAATCAAAAGAAACAAGCTTGTTAATATGGAAAACCAATTAGGTTCAGGCAGAGTGCTTGAGAATCTGCAAGAGGGGGAGAGAGAGGGTGGGTGAGAGAGAGAGAGGGTGGGTGAGAGAGAGAGAGGGTGGGTGAGAGAGAGAGAGGGTGGGTGGGTGGGTGAGAGAGAGAGAGAGAGAGAGAGGGTGGGTGAGAGAGAGAGAGGGTGGGTGAGAGAGAGAGGGAGAGAGAGAGGGTGGGTGAGAGAGAGAGAGAGGGTGGGTGGGGGTTAGAGGGTGAAGGAGAGAGAAGAGGGAGCAAGCTCTACCGAAGACGCCGCCTATTGTTCAAATTACTACTAAATCGCCAGTTTGGGGGGTTTCTGAGTACATCCCAGAGTTTAGCTGGGAAAGAGAGAGTGGAGAACGGACACACACACACACGAACGAACACACACACACACACACACACACACACACACACGAACGAACACACACAAAACCCACATGTGTGCTGTGAGCGTGTGTGTGAGGCCAAGGGGATGTTGGGAAGAATGGAGGGATGTCAACGCTTTGTTTTTCTGCCTGTTGATTCTGAATGTGACCAATTAGTGAAGCAGAGAGAGAGAGACAGAGTGTGGGAGTGGAGGAGGAGGAGGACGGGGTGGGGGCAAACTCTTTCACCGTGAGAGTCTGTCTGTGGCCCAGCGACAGAGTCACAGAGAGGGGACAGAGAGAGAGAGAGGGAGAGAGACAGAGAGAGAGGGGGGTAGAGAGAGAGAGGGAAAGAGAGAGAGAGAGAGAGGGGGTAGAGAAAAAAAATTGGGGCAGGGTTCGAACATAATGAACATACTGACAAACAAAAGGACTTTTCAGTCATTTGTGGTCGCTTCTGTAAGACCCCCCCCCCCCCCCACACACACACACACACACACACACACACACACTCAGTTCAACGACTAGATACTGAACTCCTTTTTAAAGGATCTCTACTTTCATACTAGGTTAAGTGTGCACTTTGTAGCTGTATGTGTGTCAGAGAAGTAAACATTTTCTAAGGTATATTCTCATCGCTGAAAAAAGCTAACTTTACTTACAGGAAAATTGGATTCCTGGAAGACTGTCTTGAAGTTAAAAAAACTTCCTGAAAAAGTTACTGTTTCACTGTTGTTGTTCACAGCAGCAGGGCCCACAGTTTGGTTTACAAGCACATTCGAGTCTTGCTTTTGGTTCTAGGTTCCTCAAAATAACTTTGTTTTGATTTATGATGATAGATTCATTAAATACTAACAATTACACTTAGAGTAAATATGTTTTGTAAATTACCTGCAGGCTCTGCTAAGGTACACAAATCCACCTCCTCTGAAACTGCATACTGCACCTTTAACACATTTCAATGTTCCAAAATAAATTCTCCTTATAACTAAGATTAAAACATACAGTAGTCGGTGGTGGCCAATGATATTAACAATGATTTAGGAAAACGGTTCACTTCAATTTGATCAGACAATCTGCGGATGGAATAAGCTATAATGCACAATGGAGGTGTCTTTATATTGGAAGAATAACGGACGTGTTAAAAAGGTTTCCACGGTGCCAGATATGAATGAGTTCTTTCCACTGAGATCATTGTTTTCCTGGATCAGGACCCTTGTAAGACCTAGCCCTGCTCTTCTGATTAGAGCTTTGAGAGGGCATTACCCTCTCTTATCACTGTTATGACATGGACACTTGCCAAAGAAACAAAGGAGAGCTTGTGTTTACCTTAAGGATAAGGTGAGCATTATATTCTATGGTTTTTCCTATTGTCAACAAAGCCAATAAAATCACCCACGACAACGTGTTAGTTTGTATCTTAACAGTTTCTCCTCCAGCCAGTCAGTCTATTGGTTCATATTTAAGATGAGGTCATCATTATATAGTTTTATTTTCGAAAACAAACATGCATTTTGTATCGACACTTTCAGCAAAACGTTACATTAGCATGAGCTACCGTTTACTTGAGTAGGCTACTACTACAGCTCATGTTGTCATTTTAATGTTGCACCGTCTAGTGCACTAATGTTGGTTAACATAACTAGCTAGCAAATGTTTGCAAGCGAGCAGAGCCTGCTTGGCTTGTGTTGGCTCTAAAAAAATTAGAGTTAAACAAATTTAAGATGTGGGCAACGCATTGAAAATCTGGAAACTACAGCTAGAACGTCTACACAAAAGTGTGAATTTGTGTGTGTGTATGTGTGTGTGTGTGTGTGTGTGTGTGTGTGTGTGTGTGTGTGTCTGCGTGCGTGTGTTTGTGTGTGTACCTGCTGCAGGTCAGCCATGGAGTATAGGTGGATGTGCTGTAGAAGGTATTCCCTGGGGAAGATCCTGTGAAAAGAAACACACACGAAAAAGTTTTGAAAAGGTTGTGTGGTGCACCAATCACATGATGAGATACTTTATCCCTCAGCGGTGGGGCCAATCAGAAGAGAGAGAAGCCACTTCAGCATCATAAAACACATCACATCATCTTCCAACTTCAGTTTAAAACCACAATTCCCAGCATGCTTCACCAACAAACAAAAATAAAAGGTAAAATATATTTATTTAATTTCTTCCATTAAGAATCCCCAGTTCATAGTGCAACTGAATTATGATACAAACAGTCAAGAATAGAGTCAAATGAAATGGATGTCGGGCAAAGGCAAGCAATCTGTATTTGGAAATAATCAGGTACAATTTCACATTCAAGGACGTTCCCTGTTTAAATTACTTATTACATGCTAAGTATTTAAAATATACTGCAGATTATTATAGACATCAGACTGCATGGTATTTTGTATTGGAAACAGTTATGACGCCTTGCACCATCACAATACCCTTTTAGACAACAGTGTTTTGGTGACCTGAGATGGACACTGTGTCCCTGTGTGCTGCCAGAAGCTGTTGAAGGTCATTTAGCTATCTGACTGGCTTATAAGGTGGCGCCTGTCGTGCAGAAATCTGACTTTGATTTTGTATTATATAAGTACAACTGGCTCCTATTGGGCTCACTGCTGCAAAACTATAGATATGGAACAATCATCACATACTGTAGATAATAGGAGCATATACGGTCCATGGTGCCAAAGTAATGATATCAATAGTCGAACATTGAGTGACAAAACACAGACAGGAGAGCTCTGGTGAAGTGTGAGTGTGTGTATGTGTGTGTGTGTGTGTGTGTGTGTGTGTGTGTGTGTGTGTGTGTGTGTGTGTGTGTGTGTGTGTGTGTGTCTCTGTTTGTCTGTCTGTGTGTTCTGAGGCCTCCTCTCAGACCACTAAGATGGATGGCACCAAGTTAAATCCTGTCTAAGCTGTGATGAGTGTCACCAAAACACAAGTACGTGTGTGTATTCCTGTGTGTGTGCATGTGAGTATTCATATGTGTGTGTGTGTGTGTGTGTGTGTGTGTGTGTGTGTGTGTGTGTGTGTGTGTGTGTGTGTGTGTGTGTGTGTGTGTGTGTGTGTGTGTGTGAGAAATCCAGACACCTCATGGTGATAGGCACCACTGATAAACTACTCTGGTACTGTTTGGTATGTTACTAATGGTTACCACATCAGCATTCAGAAGACAACACACACACACACGCACACGCACACACAGATCCAATAATCAAACACACACTGGATCCTTGTCGATTGTGAAGTCAGTGCCCAGATGAACACGCCCTGAAAGTGTGTGCTGATCTTGATAAAAGAACTCAAGAACCAACACATTTATGGATTAGATAACAAACAGAAAGATACACAGACTCAGGTATGAAGGCACACACACACACACACACACACACACACACAAACACACACAAACGGCAACAACTGACAATATTTGTGTAAGAACAGAGTGTATTTAATGGCATATTTGATTTCATTTCCTCTGAGCTCTTTCCAGCAGACACACCTTTCATTAAAATCGGTCCCTCAGTGATTGTGATCGTTTACTGAAGGAGGGTCTGACCCAAGTAACATAGTGTGTGAACCAGCAGATGTAGGACGTCCTGCAAATATATGTGTGTTTGTATTTAAGTGCGTGTGTGTGTGTGTGTGCGTGTGTGTGTGTGTGTGTGTACACGCGCATGTTTTTGCGTGCCCAGGGGTGGATAAACACATTACAAATTCTAATGCAAACGAAAAAACAAAATATCTTTGCAAAAACTCTTATCTTTGTCAAACGATCAATCTTTGTTGACACAGTGTCAAAAATGTTCTGATACAACTTTTTGGATGTTGTAAGTGTCTGATGTAAGTGCTTTTAATGATATGTCAAACCTCATTTACTCACATGATTACATGACATCTTGAAAGTGTTCGTTACGTTTTTAGGAATTATATATATGACCAAACCAAGAAATATTGCATAAAGAGAGACAATTACTCTATGGAGAAGCAAAGAAAAAATATCTTAGGCCTATGTATTTGATGATCTGAATGAGAAACATACACACCTCAACACTAATACTGCAAGAATAATGACCCGGAATTCACGAAATAAAACAATTGTTCAAATTCTTATTGCAAGCATTGAATATGATTAAGCATCCACCTACTTACACATTAACAGCTAGAGATCCTTACCCTCTCACCTTAACACTTACAGGCACCTTGGCAAAAATTAATTAACACTTAGCGACCTCCTTCTTACCCTGTACAGCATGTTAATAATTACCTACTAACACAGCAAACTGCGAACAACAACCTAACAGCCACTTCAAATGATCAATTCACAACTGATTAAACTTTGACAATAAAATAATAGAAGAGCCTTTATTCTGATCTGCACATTAAGCCGGTCAAAGATTCCTTTGCAACGTGTCATCAAAGATCCACAGTAGCACTGTCTGCACATTGAGAAATTACACTCGAATGTACAGCCACCCTTTGTGCCTGGTGTGAATGTGTATGATTTGGTTTGATTGTGTATCCGCAGCTCTTTGCCTGTATGTACCACCAGACATTTCTCTTCAGCTCCCCCCCTGAAGGAGACAGATGAGCAGGGGAAGGTTTTAGCGCCACGGCCCTCATCAATCCTGCAGTGTTTGGAAGTGTCGGGGCGCTAGCCGGCACGAGCTAATGGGACAGAAGTAAACACAGAACCACGCCACCATGCTGCTAGTCTCCTCGCTGCTGCAACAGGCTACGACTAATATGGGAGTTTTTTTTAGAACTGATAAAAATAACAGTAGTTTCAGTTTGAAGCTACTTGGCAAGCCCAAGAAAAGATATTCATTGAGAAAAACAATGACTGACTACTAATACTAATTAGATTTGAAGTAAATGTCTTGGTTGCCATTACCTGTCCGGCTAAAATCCAAGATCTGTAGTCTTTGACATTTTGCCTCAGACACATGTATTTACAAAATAAATAGTAATAGAAATAGTATATTGCAATATAAATAAATCAAATATGTACTAATAGGCCTGGAAGTAAAAAATGGGTTGAGCATTATTTTATGCAGCTCAAAATTAAAAATCAAATATAATACTTTGGTTTTTCCGGTTTTCCACTTGCATCTACTGTAATTAAAGGGTTGGTTCGTCCAAATGACAGAAACAGATGGTGAGGTGTTTGTGGTGGTGGTAGTATTCAATACTCTGGATAATTCTCAGACCTCATTGTGAACCCTCCTAACTTCTACTAAAGAATACCTCTCTATAATTAACCCAGATGATGTAACTGCTAAGTGATGAATTATGCTTTGTGCCAATGATGATGTTATAATATTATTGAGTATATTTCTGTCTGTCTGTCTGTTGAGGTGGAGGATTCCCCTTCACACATATAGTGGATCAGAGTGTATTAGTGACCTGCGCCGGGGCGAGGAGCATCCATCAGCCACCAGACAAGGCTTTCAGTGTGGGACCTCCACTCAGATAAACAGTCAAACCCCCCACTCTGACCATCACACACACACACACACACACACACACACACACACACACACACACACACACACACACACACACACACACACACACACACACACACACACACACACACACACACACACACACACACACACACACACACACACACACACACACACACACACACACACACACACACACACACACACACACACACACACACACACACGCACACACACACACGCACACACACACACGCGCGCACACACACACACACACACACACACACACACACACACACACACACACAGCAGGAACCCATTTTATGTATATGCAGGATATATACACACACCGGAATTCATGCAGATAAAAGTTATGGCAGCGTACATGCATGCACTCAAACGCACACACACATGTAAACACACACGCATGGATCATACGAGGGGATGTTACCAGTCTGTGTAATGTGTAATCGAGGACTCTATAACAAATATTTAGTGCATCAGTCAGTGTGACTGATGTCTCCTGTGCACAGAAAAATACCTTTGAAAATAGTTGAAAATCTCCTTTAAGAGGACCCTCCCCCCATGCAGATAGTTTTGCTGTGTTTATTTGTGTAATTTCAAGTGAGTCTTTAAATCTGCAGGAGTAGAGGACTAAACTCTTTTAGACATCTTTCTTTTGTCTATTCTACATACTACATCTGACCATAAAAATAATCTAGTTAGCATGCAGTAGGCATACAATTGGGACACACTTACTTATTTATTTCATCATAACACTGCGCCTTGATCTTGCCTCTTGCTTTTATATCCATCGCAATCCCCGTTTGTTTTCATACGGAGGCTCCGTCGATGCGACGTCACTTCCGGCGCGCACTGGATTGTGGGACAGAATTTCCCCAAATAGCATGCTGATTTCAACACTAAAAATCTCGGAAAAGATGTAGTAGACATCCGGGTATTTCTAACCATACTAAAATCTGGCCACAAGAATTGGAACATCCTAAATCTTTTTTTTCTCTACCATACTAAACAGCAGAAAGTATAGGGGATTGGAACGCAGGGTACACTTTCCCCCATGACAGACAGACAGTCACTTCCGAGCCCAACCTACCTTCGTCTGAGGTCTTCGGCGATGGTTGCCCGGCAGCTGAACAGGTAGGCCCTTAGCGACTGTAGCTGCTGGCGTAGACGTAGCACGGTGCTGAGCGGCTCAACGTGCTCGTACAGACACGGGTTGAGCTGCTGTACGTCCAGTAAGGGCTCCTCATACACAAACTCCAGGAACTCTTTGGCCTGTTTAGACACCTAACAAGGGGACAACAGAAGAGTTTTAAAGGTGCACTGTGTAACTTTGGGTGTGTGAGAGAAGTGAAAATAGTCTCAGGTATATTCTCATAACTGAATAAACAAATGTTCCTCACAGGAGAATTGGATCCGTGGAACACTGTTTGAAGGTAGAAAGCTATGAAAAGTTATTGGTTCACTGTTGTTGTTTGCAGCAGCAGGGCCCACTGTTTGGTTTACAAACGTATTCTAGGCTTACGTTTGGTTCCAGGTGTCTCAAAATAATTTAGTTTTGATTCTTGATGATAGAATTATTCAATACTAAGAATTACATGCAGAGAATATCCCTCCTCCCAAACTGCATAGTGCATCTTTAAGTCTGAATCAGTACAACAAGGACAACAGCGACATAATGGCTACATGATTGCAGTGGATAAATAAAAACAACATGTAACACGATATATTTTTTTCTCTCTCCCATGCCCGGTCTTTATTCTAAGCTAAATGTCCTGTGCCTGTAGCTTCATATTCAGGGGACATACCCAAGAGTGGCATTTATATTCTCATCTAGCTCTGGGCAAGAAAGCAAGTAAAGTGAAAAATTTCCCAAAAATGTCCTACTGTTTCATCTGATGCAATTTTGCACAGTACACCATGAAGTAAACATGTCCTGGGTTGTTGGGGATGTGGTGTGTTCTCAACTGTGATCCAATATGTTTAGTTTGATCAACAGTAGCAGGTCTGTGTTTTTTTTAAGGTTTATCAGATTGTAAAACACTGCTACTACTGGGTTTGCTAATAAAATATAGGATTTTACAACACTGAAAAGCTTTCACATTTAATCTTTCATAGCAAAAATTTTAAAGTGAAAAGTATAAATACACCAAATGTATCACTATGAATGTATGCTTGGAACCAGTTAAAACAAAAATGTTTTAGCTGGGGTCCTCTACATTGGCTGTCTTTCCGGATCTGCTCCATTCGGGGCAGACCTTTTTCTTGCAGGGACTAAATCTCTCTAGATCAATCTCTCAAGAACTTAAAACTATCAAGCCTTCATCCTAGGACTTTGATTTGTATATAAGTAAGACTTCATAAACATTTGCAGATTGCCTAGAATTTGTTGAAGGGTGGAAAACCTAACGACCACATGAAATCAGGACTTTCAAAGCTAGTACAATAGGTATGTTGAGATGATGGGTATTTTCATATGAGTAGTTTCATATAGTGTGTGTGTATGTGTGTGTGTGTGTATGTGTGTGTGTGTGTGTTTGTCCACCTTGTGCTTGCTGGTGTCCCAGTTGTGCAGCAGCCGTGCTGGGATGAGGAAGGAGTTGTCCTGGTGGCAGCTGGTGCAGTAGTACCAGCCGCTATAGTAACAGACCTTCGCTTTGCCTTTGGAAAGACCAACAGGACGCTGACAACCTGAGGAGAAAATGATCATCAGGTTAAGTATGATGATCTGTGTGTGTGTGTGTGTGTGTGTGTGTGTGCGCTAAAATCTCATTATAATCACATACTGTGTATACGATAAGATATGACCTCTGTTATCATGAGGAAACCAGTTCAATCACTATGAACGTGTCAAAAGTTGGATTCAAAGCAGCAATCTTCTCCCTTAACGTGAGACACTAGTGCACATTATCACTGACTTATTGGACACTCAACATGTCATCAGATGATGGCTGCAATAAAAAAAGATCCATAAAAAGCGCTGTGTGTGTGTGTGTGTCTGTTAATGAGTCTAGAATGGATAATTAGGGGTTGCACAAGTTTGGCTTTTTGGTGTCAACAGTCTGCTGGAGATCAGGAGAGAAGCAAAGGTTGTAGAGCAAAGAAGTTGGGAGTTAATATGTGTCGTTTTATTGCCCCTCACTAAATACCAGCGTAATCCAGCCGAAGAAAGCCTCTAGATAATAAGCAAGCGTGACCCATTTTAACCACACACACATAACAGTTATTATCAATGATTAGAGAGTTATATAGAGACAGTTTTGATTGTTTATTGCATTTGCATGTGGTATTTCTTTGGTAAAATGACCTTGAGGGATGCATAAATGATGGTATGTTGGACTACAGAGACCACTTTCAATCTGATTGATCCACTTACTGGAAATGCAGCAATGACATTAGGTGTTCATTCTTTTTTTTTTTTTTTTTTTTTCAACCTTTATTTATACAGGTAAATCCCATTGAGACCGAAGACTCTTTTGCAAGGGAGACCTGTTTTCCTTTCCCACGTTACCATTCACACACACATTCATACATCGATAGCAGGCTAACTATCGACATTCACACGAGGCAAGGTGGGTGAAGTGTCTTGCCCAAGGACACAACAACTATGACACAGGTGGCAGGGCAGGAATCGAACCTCCAACCCTTTGATCATCGGCCGACCCGCTCTACCAACTGAGCCACAGTCGCCCCACAATTCTTGCACCCCCTTTGGACAAAAGCTGTAGGGTTTTTACTATACCAGCTGTAGTTGCGTTCCCATGACAAAGGCATGAAGAAAAACTATATAAAATAGCATTCACTGATGGTTTCTTTTGCTTTTACATGTAATTCATGATCATCAGAGGAAAAATTAGACGGTTTCATAAATATTTAAAGTTACTCATAGCACCTTTAACCCGTTTTATGTACGTCCTTTAGTATGTCAATAACTGGGACCAATATTTGACTTTCATCTAAAATTCCCTTGCATCTTCTTGTTTAGTACATCATCTAATACAAATATCTGTGCTGCTAGCCGATAAATATACCTGCTGCAACTTCACAAAGAGTCTTGATTCTTCCAATAGTCATAATAACGCAGCGGACTTCAATCACAAAGTTGTTTCATGGTCCTAAAAAAACCAACAGATCCTCCGCTCTATTCAGCCTGATATCTTCCCCCACTGTATGCTTTGTCTCCTACACTCTTTTAAGTCCATTCTTCACCCAAACACCCGGGCCTGCTCTATGAACGCGATTCGCAACACACACACACACACACACAATCAGCTGAGCGCCACAGCACTGCGACAGGTGTCCCCTTATCCACACCATCTAGGAACGGACATGGGGCCTCGCAGAAAAAAACAGCAAAACCAAGAAGAAAAGAAATGGAAGATTGTTATCGTAAGGCACAGAAAGCTACAGAGGAAGAAAAAAGAAAAGAAGGGAACAACAGAGGTAGAGAGAGAGAGACGTGTGTCGGCCTGTTTTAGTGAGTCGTGCTTCAACACAAGAATCCACTGAAGGGGCTGGAAAATAAATAGGAAATAGAAAGAAAGAATACAGAAAGAGTTAAAGGGCGATGGAGAGATGAGAGGGAAGATGGAATTGCATGAAAGAGAAGAAAAATAAAAGAAAACAAAAGAGACAGATGAAGGCAGAGGATAAAGGAGAAGTTTAGTCCAGCTACTTGTCTATTCTACCACAGACAAGAATCAAAAACGTCTGAAAAACAGACAATGGTCTAATCAGTGCTGAGAGCTGGAAATCTGTTTCATCCGACCAGAAGAAAGAGCACCAGCCAGTCAGCCATATATAGAATATGTGCAATATGTGTTTGGTCTGGCTAAATGACAAATGTCTTAAAAATGTGTTTGCTTGATTTGTACGACTAGTATGTATTTTCTTTGTTTTTACTCTCTTAAATGCAATTTTTTAATGTCTACTCTTTATGCCCCTTTAAAGCACTTTGAATAGCCTTGCGTCTGAAATTGTCCTATATAAATAAGCTGGCCCTGCCTTGAAGTCCAAAACCATAATGATATTTCTGGTTTATTACAACTGTGGGTTTATTTTCTTTTGGACGTCCATACATCGGTTAGAACAGTGCAGATCCCAATTTGAAAATTGTACGACAGAAATACCTTTAGTATAGACATATTTTGAGGTAATTTAAACGGAAAACAATGTCACACACATCAGCTTGTAAATTACATTTCTAGATAGAGTATATTTTTCAATTGTAAAATGTCCTGCTCGTTTTGACAGTGGATTAGGGACCTTCCATGACACGCTATTTAGGGACTGCTCTGATCATATTCTCGATAGCAATGCTTTGCCATTTCTACTGTATCCCTAAAAGACCTTGCTTGTGCAGAACATGGCATTTATCGTTTAAATGATCCATTTTCACCAGTTTTAAATGTTTAAACAATAAATATTGTTTTTTTCCTTTGCTTGTGGATACGAAAAAAGACACAAAACCAAAGTCTTATCTTTTTCTGAAGGAGCCATGATTAAAGACATGTGTGTGTAACTCAGATTGAGGCTAATTTGAGCAGTGAGCTCATGGCTGCTGTTTGGGTGGATGCTCTTTCAACACAAACCACAGTGCACTGGTCTGAGGCCAGCCGGGCAAGAGGGGGGACGGTCAACAGGCAGAGAAACACTGTGTCACTTCGAGGAAACTGCTGACCACTAAGGCCAGGGTTTGGGCCAACTGTGGCCTCCATCTGGTCAGCTGCTGCTGGAACGGAGGAACAAAAGAGGCAGACGTATATGTAGCCCCAAAAAACATTCGCCAAAACTACGCAACCTTTCACTTTAACCTCAAATTCTATATCATAAGGACGAGAGGAGAGAAAAAAACCCACACACACACAAGTAAAAACAGTACTTCTGAGTACATTATAGGAGGGTAAATCAGCAGAATGGTTAGGGTTAACCTTGACCTATAACGCATGTGGGGCTATGGCAGAGGGAAACCGACACCAGGCATATAAATCTGATGCTGACCTGATCCAAAACCTCAACAAGCAAGCAGCAAAACAAGCTCAAAGCAAAGAGAGAGAGAGAGCGAGAGAGAGAGAGAGAGAGAGAGAGAGAGAGAGAGAGAGAGAGAGAGAGAGAGCTCTGCAGGAACTGGAGAGGTCATTTCAGTAGAACTGAACCAACAGGGACAGATGGGGATGTTGTATAAATAAAGAATGAATAATAGTACACTATGCATTTTCTTTCTTTCTTACAGATATCTAAAATGGTATGTTATTTTTTATTCAAGGGTCATTTAAGAGTTACAGTGTTTCCCCTACCATTGTACAGGCCTGGCGGGGCCGCCAGGCCAACGGGACCCCCGCCAGGCCAACAGCAGCCTAACTTTAAAAAATAATAATAATAAAAAAAAAAAAAAATTATCAAATTTTCATTGATTCCGTAATAATAATATGCGAGTGTCTGCGCGGCACTGTCGGTCTACCCCTCGTGTGCGCCTGTCTTTACAACCTCTCGTTTGATCATCCCATCAGCTGATCTATGTGTCTGCGTGTGTGTGTGTCTGCGCGCGGCGCGATGCGCGTGTGTATTCGGTGCGGGTGCGCACTTGTTAAAACACGGAAGCCAATGAGCAGGAGCATGACTAGCAAGCAAACGTTGATCTAGTGGCGAAAATAAAACCAGCGCCTGCTCTATGGAGATACTAAGGACTCAGTAACAGGGACGTTGAACAGGAAAAAGTGCTGCGCAAAGTTTAGAAAGTTAAAATCGCTACGTCGCCGTGGCAACACAACCAATCTGTATCAACAGCTGAGACAGCGCTGAAAAAAACGGCATGCACTCGTTTCAGTAAGTTTACAGAAGTGCCACACTGGCACTGCTACTGCCTTTGACATTCTTCTCAGAAAAGCATTCATTTATTTTCAAGGGACATATTAATTTATTTATTGTTTTAACTGTCAAGTTATCTTGAAAACAGCAGGCTATTGTAGGCCTACAAGCTTTATGTTTTTGTATTTTCAATGCTACTTTATTTGTATGTTTTAAATTGAGAAATAGGCTAGATGAAATATAATGGTCGGAATAGGGAATTTGCCTTATGTAGCACACATGTTGATAGGCTAATCATGATGTGTAGCCTATGTTAATTCATTTATTTTCAACAAGGCTATTTGCACTAAAAAAAAATAAAGAACATTTTTCAATAGGCTAGCTTCAAGGTGAGGTGATTCAGATTATTCCAGAAATGAGTCTAAACAGGACCTGTCTATATTAGATCTTAGTGTTTATTGTTTTTTTATTGAAATCCATGTGTTTTTCTTAAATAGTTTACGTGGCTTGTGTCTCCAAATTATTACAGAAAATAGTTATAGGCAGGGCATATGTTGTTTACAGAGCACAGAATTAATCAGATTTCGCCTCTCAAAGTGCACCAGATTGATGCATTTAACTTTAAAAAGGATAAGGTTTCTTCTGCAGGGGCATGCCCCCAGACCCCCCTAGAATGTCCATTCTCACCCAGCAGAATCTAAAAATCCTGTGAGAAACACCACATGTACAAACGTACTGAATGTGAAAGCATAACCCGCCCTCATTTTTAACAGGCTGTCAAAAGAGGCTCATCCCAAATGGGGTTCGTTTTGGTCAATTTCTTCTAGAAATTTGGTACGCACGCGGCACGCATACTCTTTATCAGCTCTTACCACCGGGCCTAAAAAAAATTCTAGGGGAAACACTGAGTTAGTAAATATAGTATACAATAGTAGACTAAGTATACACACATTTACTGTATATCGAACACATTTATTTAAAGTATATAAAGTACATATTTACATTGAGCTAAGTTTACAAAGTATTTGTTTAAGTAAGTATATCTAAAACGTATATATACTTAAGTAGGTGTTCTCACATAAAGTTAAAGTTTAAGCAAGTGGCCATTTAATGTAAGTAAGTGTATGGTAAATGCCAAGTATAGAAGTATTTACATCAAAGTCATTTAGCAAGTGTATACAGTTTCTCAGATTTTCTTTCTTGACCCAGAGGAATGTCTTTCAAAAGAGCTGTATAACCTCTTGGGACATTGGGACGTTTGTCAGTGGCAGTTTTCATCAGGTCAATAACATGGCCACACAATTTCATCGATGTGAAGCACCTAAAAACCAGGCCTAGCCCAGGCAACACCATCCAACTTCTGCTATTTCTGACTTTCAGTTTGGTGAATGTCTAATGAGTAAAAATCCATACACATTCAAAAATCTTCAATTTACAGTGAGTATACACATATTTCAAATTTGAGTTTACAACCACCACTACTTTTCCATGTTACACTACCAGCACCTTAATTCATGAATGCTACTTTGGCTCATTCAAGAAGTAGCTATTAAATACTTTCTAGCGCCCACTACATCCTCCATTATCAGCATAGAGTAACTACTGCTTTCTCTACTTGTCTCTGATCTATTATGGGCCGAACAGAGAGAGAGGGACAGAGGGAAAAAGATGAATGGGAATTCAAAAACGTAGCTCAAAAGGTCTACCGATTGTACTGCGGCTCTCTGTAGTGAGAGAGGGTCACGTTGACCTGCCCGGGGTGAGCGTACGGCGCGGCGAGAGAAGGTAGAGAGACAGAGAGATAGAGAGAGAGAGAGGGAGAGAGACACAGAGATACAGAGAGCTAGAGAGAGAGAGAGGGAGAGAGACACAGAGATACAGAGAGAGAGAGAGAGAGAGATGACATCAGGGCAAAAAAAAAGGGGTTCATCCTTTCATCTGCCCGCCCGCCGCTAGTTTTTAAAACCACCGCACCTCAGAGAGGACACCGGGGTGTGTGCATGTGTGTGTGTGTGCCTGTGTGTGTGTGTGCCTGTGTGTGTGTGTGTTTGTGTGTTATGTGAGTGAATTAAAAATGAAAAGACAAGAGAAGCATGAGCTTTGATGTGTGTCTCATTCACACCCACAAAACACTCAAATGAAAATGTGCACAAATGGAATGGAGGGTAGTATAAGAAAGTGTGTGTGTGTGTGTGTGTGTGTGTGTGTGTGTGTGTGTGTGTGTGTGTGTGTGTGTGTGTGTGTGTGTGTGTGTGTGTGTGTGTTAGAGAGAGAGAGAAGGGATGGAGAGAGAGAGACTGTCTGTATCTTTTGATGTGAGCCCACCTACTACCTCCTCAATTCTCATATCTACTGATTCCCACTTCACCCAGAAGCCCCCCTGTCCAACAGCTTCACATTGCCTGTTGGGGGCCTGAGAATGTGCTCCAGTGCAACGACAGGGGTCACAGTGTGTGTGTGTGTGTGTGTGTGTGTGTGTGTGTGTGTGTGTGTATGTGTGTGTGTGTGTGTGTGTGTGTGTGTGTGTGTGTGTGTGTGCGTATGTGCGTGCGTGCGTGTGTGTGTGTGTGCATATGTACAACTATTTTTGTGGGAACCAATTTGGGTTTTAGACCTTAGGAGTGAGGACATTTTGGCCTTTAAAGGGCTGTTAAAGGTTACAGACTTGGTTTAAAGGTTCAGGTTAGAATTAGGTTTAGGTTAGGAATAGTGTGAGGGTTGGGGTTGGGCATTTAATTATGAAGGTAAGGGGTTAGGGGTGGGGCTAGGGAATGCATAATGCATTATGTCAATGAGTGTCCTCACAAGTATAGTATGTGTGTGTGTGACAAGGGTTGAAGGGGATACATGGTCTTCAAACAAACAGTATAACAGGTTTCCTTCAAAAGGAATAAAAAACGCAGCATTTCCAATGTTTTAATGAATTGAATACATTTCACGTTTTTGATGTTAAATAACCAATCACTCGATATGTATAGGTGGACGTAGCATGCATATGCAAAAGGCCAGACTTGAATCAAGTTCAAAGACAAAGCAGTGGATACTAAAGTAGCATACTGACCATTAGGGCACCGTGGCCGCTTCCATCAAGAGATGTTGTTTGGATCAGTAGCTTCATATATGAATAATCCCAAATGCATTAAGGTTAACAACAGAAGATTGGATGTGTTTGATGAATTAGGCTCATGAGGGGCCAATATGAGTGTTTTCTGTGGACAGCGAGGTCTGTAGGTCAAATAGTATTCTGTTTCTCCAGACTTAAACTGCTGCAAACCCATGACAAACTTTGTGATTAAAACAAATAAAAGGTCACACATCTGAAGTGAAAAGGGAATATCATACTAGCAAAAGAGAGGTTAGTGGATAGGCAAACAGAGGGAAGTAGGTTGTCTACTATTAAAGATGGAGGCAGTAATTTTGGAGAACGCTTGTTGTCAAAATCCCTTCTTGTCAAGATCAGTGAATATCTCCTCACGATCCGCTACCTGTACGTAGTGTGTGTGCGCTGAAAAAAAATGATTGTGTTAATACACAGCCTAGGCTCTGTAAACAAGCATGTTGCTCGCTGCGGTGGGCCCCCCTTTTGTTTACATACCCTTTATTCACATACTACTGTAGTTTACAGAGCCTTGGCTGTTTATTAACAACAGGTGTTTTTGCAGAGCATACGGACATGTAGCTCGGATCGTGAGGAGATATTCACTGATTTTGACTTAAGGTGATTTTAACAACAAGCGTTCTCCAAAATCGCTGACTCTACCTGTAAATGTGAGATTCTTACATTGCATCTGCTGCTGAGAGTAAAATGCTAAGACCAATTTATTACCTGAAAATAGCCATAAAAATCAACACTATAACCCTAAGAAAGAACTATAGCTTGTGGATTTTGATGCCATTTAAAAAGGTCTTTCTACAGGACCTGCTAAGTAACACAGCAGGAGACTAAGAAGGGATACAGTCAAATAAACGAGAGGCGGACAAAAAGGGGTGGGGGGGGGGGCTATGAGTGTGAATGAGCTTCTGAATGGGGGAAAAAGGGAAAAAAGGGGGGAGGAAAAGGAGGGAAATAAACGGCCCGAGTGAGCAGAGGTGTGTTCTGCAGTGCTTCCGTATAGAAAATGCATGTATCCAGCTGTCCCTCCCATGCGGCTCCAACCCAGAAACCCCTTCAATCAAACAACACACGATCAAGCCTGACCACTGTAGCATCCCCGGGACCGCTTTCACTCCCTCTCATTCATTCATTCATTCATCCATTCATCCATTTTTCCCCTCTCCTCCTCCGGTGCTCTAAGCCTACCAATTATCATCAGTTGCCCCCTGACGGCCTCTGTCCACTGTTCCCCTGTTTCAGCTGGCCTTTCAAACAGCCTCTGCATTAATAAGCCAGTTGTTACAAATAAAAAAAAAGGGGAGGTGAGCGGTGATTATTCAAAGCACTCTCTCTCTCTCTCGCTCTATCTCTCTCTCTCTCTCTTTTTAAGAGAGTGAGAGAGGAAGCCCACGTTTCACACCCAGCACCGCCTGCCATTTATGGGACTGTCCAAGCCGTGGGCCAGTGGCAGGATGAATTATAATAGGAGGAGGGAGAGAGAGAGACTGTAATGGTGCAGCACACGAACAAGGGAAAAGGGTTAAGACTAAATATTGGAAAAGCACACAAAACCTGCTGACTAACAGAAATAGGTTGATGCATCTAAAAGAGACACAATATTTCAAATATATCTGTTTTTAACATGACCAAAACTATAATAATACCACACCATGTATTTTAAAGAAGCACTTTTTTTTCCCTGTACCGTTGGCCACGCCTCCTTCAGTTTCACTTTCATGTCTCTGCCCAAACACACATTACCACGTATCAGAACAACAAAGTGAACAACATCTAATTAGGCTAAAAGGAAACATCTATAAGTGTGTGTGTGTGTGTGTGTGTGTGTGTGTGTGTGTGTGTGTGTGTGTGTGTGTGTGTGTGTGTGTGCGCGCCTGCATGTGTGTGTGTGCATTTTAGTGTGTCTGCATGTTCGTGTGTGTGTGTGTGTGTATTTGACTGTGTGTGTGTGTGTGTGTGTGTGTGTGTGTGTGTGTGTGTGTGTGTGTGTGTGCGCCTGCATGTGTGTGCCTGTGCGTGTGTGTGTGCGCCTGCATGTGTGTGCCTGTGTGTGTGTGTGTGTGTGTGTGTGTGTGTGTGTGTGTGTGTGTCTGTCTGTCTGTCTGTCTGTCTGTCTGTCTGTCTGTCTGTCTGTGCGTGTAGTTCATTTACCTGCACACCTGAAGCTCTGCGTGGTGAGCCCCTTCTCCACAGCCAAACAGCTGAGGATACTGAGGAAGCTGGTGGTGACCGACTGGCGCTTTGCTCTCTGGGCCTCCCGCTGCCTCCTGTCCCTGGACGGTTTGGATCTCAGCAGCACCCCCTGGAGGCCTGGAGCTCCGTGTCCCTTTGCTTCGTCTTGCGCGGTGGGCCTTTGCGCCGCGACGGCCTCCCGCAGGGCCTCCACCCACTCCTGGGCCTTGAGCTGATCTTCCGCCCGCAGTCGGAGCACCTCTTTGGGGAAGACGACCTGGAAGCAGCCCCCTCTGTCTCTATCTGTCCACGGCTCTCCTTTGTCTAAGTCACGGTCGTGCTGCACGGCCACGCAAGAGGCCAGCGGGTGATTGAGGACGGGTTTGGACACGGAGCCGCGTCCCTCTGTGGGGAAGGCCCGCAGAGCAGACCGGGTCAGGACGAAGGTGAAGGCGCGCCAGTTGTTGTGGTCCATCAGCTGGTGGAGCAGGCCGGCTCTGAGGACGTCCTGGCAGCGCTGGGTGAAGAGCGGCAGGGTGGTGGGTCTGCTCAGGAGGACCACAGCATGAGGCTGAAGCAAAGAGAGGGAGGCCTCCGCCGAGGTGTCGCTGTCTCCATCAGGTCTGGTGTCCAGCGCCGAGGGAGAGGGCGAGGACGAACACGGTGACATGGGCACTGTGGGGAACTTGACCACCAGCTGTTGGTTTTCCACGGCGGTTTTCTTCCGCTGCCTGATGGCGGGTCGGGCCGCCTGCACCTTCTCCCACAGCAGCCGCCTCCACTCCACGGCCTCCCACTGGTTGGAGGCTCTCAGCTGCAGGCGCGTGCTGTTGAAGAACAGAGCCTGGAGCGTGCGTGGGTCGGCGGGCTGGGTGATCTGTCCCCCCGCCTGGCTGCAGCCGCAGGGGGCCGGGGACACCACGCTCTGGCAGTGGGACAGGGAGTAGGCCGTGAGCAGCTGGCGGTTGGCGCTGCTGTCCAGGGTGTAGAGCCGCAGCTCGCAGGGCGTCAGCTCCACGTGGCAGGTGCTCCAGCGGCCGCGGGGCCCCTCGCGCTGCTCCAGAGGGCCCTGCTTCACCACCGCGCTGCTGCTGCTGCTCTTATCAGCTGCACAGAGATACACAAGAGGAGGGGGAAAATAGGGAGAAATGATTTAGATCAATTTGACTTGATTTCAATAATGTTCTCAGTTTTTTTCTCTTTCTGTTATTTGTGTGTTTATTGTGCTCACCATCAGACCATGGCAAATTCCTTTTTAAGGATTTTAGGATTAAAAAATATATTGTTTGAATATTAAATTATTAGCCTGTTTTTACCTGTTTTTTTTAACCCTAGTTTGCCTGAATCCTTGCCACTCTAATTGATCTCAGGAACTGTAATCTAGATGAGCAAGTTAACTACACAAGCTTATCAGGGGCTTATTGGAGGCTTGTAGAGCGTTGGTATTTTGGTAAGAGATAGCCGTGTGTGACTGCTCCCCTTCTTGTCAAAAAAGGAAGAAACAGTATTGTTATGGAGGCCACAAGGTAAACTGGCCCACTTTCTAATCTGAAGGCCGGAGAAACACCCTCTCCCTATGTTATACCTTTTTTCTATGATGTCATGTTCAGGAGGTCCATCTGACATGTATGTTTCTCCTCTCTCTGTCTGCTCTTGGGATTATTATATTATATTTTCTAGCTGATGAAAGAGGGTCCAAGCTCCAGTGGACAAAAAGGTGTGACCTCTGGCAAGTTCAACTTTTCAGCTAATAATAAAAACAGGAAGAGTTGCTGTGACAAGCTGGATAGTATGAAACTGCTGATAAACAGACTCATCTTTAGAACTAAATTGTGAACCATTCCTTGAGCTGTCAAAAATATGTGTATCTAAAATAATAATCTGTGTGAAGAGAAGGCTTAGATGTCTAGGTTTTAAACAATGATAATTTAAAATCGTTCCATCTACTATATTTCAACATCAATTTGAATTTGTTACTTTGAAATACTTGCTAAAACGTTGTTGAAATGAGGTTTAAAAAGAGACCTTCAAATAATTTTCAGTATATATGTTGGTTAATGTGAAAACCAAGCCAAAAATAAAAGCGAAACTGCCTAATGAATCTCACAGTGATCTAATTGTAGACCCCTGGCAGTAGCATTCTAATGGGCAGATATTGCATTTTGTTTCTTTAAAGTGCTCAATCACTCACAGGAGGAAAAAAACAGTCCTTCTGTGGCGAGTCAAGTGCTTCATCAATCTTATAAAACCAGCAGTAGACATGGTGTCACTCTGGGTCTCGGACTTTGCATGTTAACAAACCTTTTCGCTAAAAGGAACAAATGAATATGCAAATAAGTTTTTAGGCTCAAATCAAGTCGGGGCCCGACTGGCAGTCTCCACGCATGGGAGGGTCCAGATGAGAATTAAAAGGCATTGTGGCGCGGAGAGCTGCCCGGTTCAATTAGCCTTCATCTCCACCTGGTAGGGTTCTGACATCACACTAGTAATACTTCGACACTCGTGCACGCATATGCACACACACCCACACACACACACACAAGCCTTCAACCAGAATTAACACTTGACAAAGCTAACTATCAAGTACCGTTGCCTTTTAGTCTCCACTTCAGCCTTGAACATGCAGACCAGCCCCGCTGATTAGGACGCCAATCATAATATTACAATCTAACTCCCACAGCTTCCTGAGGTGCATGTATAGACTGCAAATGAATAAAAAAAACAGGAGAATGCACCAGTGCAGCCGCATACACACACAGAGGCACACGATTAAGTCTGGGCCGAAGCTAGGCATAGGGTTTGGTTAAGAAACAAATATTTTATCATATGATACACGTTTTTGGGGTATGTTTGTGAAAAAAAATTCAACAAACTTGAAAAATTAAAAAATTTGGTTGGGGATATGATAGCAAAGCCGAGCCTTAAACCATGGTGACAAGATTATGATTACGAAATGAGTAGGGCAGAGTGGGCAGAAGCAATACAGACACACATTGGGTGAGAGAGGTACAGTAGGTTCACACAATGGACAGGTCGCAATGCTTTCAAATTAATGTCAATTTGATTGATTTTTTCCAAAAAAAACAAAAAAAAACAGTCAACTTCTTAAAACATTGATGTCTGATGCTGCGTGACGCAACATGTATCTCATGTCTGTCGTGCAGCATCAGGCATCAATGGGTTAAAGCTGCATTCAATTCTGTGTGTTTGTGTGTGCATCATCTGGAACAAAGTGCAGTGGTAAATGTCTCAGAATTGAGGTAGTCCAGAAATTTGAGGTCATGAACTAACACACACACACAGGGAGCATGAATGAATGTAAAGGCATGAGAAAGACAGAAGAAGATTGGCTGCAGGCAAGCACTCAAGTGATGCATCCTTAAATCTCAAAATTCGAGAAAAAGTTCTATCATTGTAAAGTGGAAGGAGAAAAACCAAAATGTGGGAATGTCAGTCATTGTTTGTGCCTCGGTAAATATTCACACTGATATTGGGAGGGAAACCACATGCCCATTGGCTATTTGTGGATAACTAACACGGACCAAAGAAACTTGCATGAATACATTGAGAGAAGCAATATTATTGCTGCTTGCTGTTTCTGAATACATCATTAGATGGGAGGTCACTTATTTATGCCTCTGGGTTACCGTCATTGGGGACACACAATAACACATTGTTAAGGTTTCTTTCAGCACAGGACTCTAGGAAACTACTACTGTTTTTTAGGTTCTGATCTATGCTCTCTCTTTGTGCAGCTGAGAAGTCAACAATCGTCACCAAACACCATTAGCCATATTTCTACATGTTTTTCATTTTTATCATGACATATAACACCAGTTCGTTAAAACAAGACGGTTTTTTTATTTTATTTACTGGTGCCGCAAATCAGGTTAGTTTTTCAATGCATCTATTACTTATTTGACAAAATGAATTTATAGTAATTGAGACCTGTATTTGTTTAGTGAAGTAATTAATGGAGCTACAAAGTCTGTTGTATATTACATCAGGTTGATAACATAGAGCTTAATCTTTACATTTAACATACTGGTACATTAAAACTGCCAACACAAGCTATTGTCTTGCATATATGGACCTTACAGTTTAATGTACATAATGTTATTAAGGGATGCCAACCATAGACCTGT
This sequence comes from Ammodytes marinus, assembly GCF_949987685.1. NCBI lineage: Eukaryota > Metazoa > Chordata > Actinopteri > Uranoscopiformes > Ammodytidae > Ammodytes > Ammodytes marinus. Next base: position 26,008,351 of record NC_137216.1, read on the forward strand.
TACTTATTAATAAAAACTCATAAGATGAATGCAACATGTTGGCAACATTACAAAACATAATGCAGCTTTAATAAAAGCTTCACACCCAGCCCTGTTTGGTCAGATACATCCATGTATTTATTCTGTTTATATAATAATGATCATTATTTTCATTCACCATCCAAACATGCCCAGCTGTCGCTAATGGAAAGGCAAACAGGCCAAATTCAGTTTTTCAATGTGAGTGAAGAGACGTAGACGAGAGAGAGAGAGAGAGAGAGAGAGAGAGAGAGAGAGAGAGAGCGGAGGCCTAAATCACTCTGCCTTCTGCTTATTACCGTCCTCCTTTCCCCACTGCGTGTTTCCTTTCAGTGCACACATCGATCCAAACAGCTAAGCAGCCTGATGTCTTTTCACACATATGCTAATACTAAATAATCCCGCTGCCCGTATCAGGGGCCGGGTAATTGGGTTGCCTCTTCTCTCGCCTCATTTGAGTCCATTTGCTGACAGGATTACAGGCTATTATCCCTCAGGATCCCATAGGATCTCCTTAGGCCTAAGGACGGCCAAAACACACACAAACAAATGGTGCGTGTGTCTGCGCTCGTGTGCGTGTGTGCGTGTGTGTGTGTGTGTGTGTGTGTGTGTGTGTGTGTTTGTGTGTGTGTGTTTGTGTGTGTGTGTGTGTTGGGCTCTCATACTGATTGTCATAGCACAGCTGTGTCATTTCAAGTTATCATCATCTTCTATCATTATTGCTTTCTCTGAGGATGCTTCAACATAAGTAGAGCATACGCCCCGATCGGCAGCAACAAAATAGCCCGAGACTTCTTCTTCTCCTCCGAAAGCCTCTCAAAAAGACAGGAGCGCAGGAGGTGAAGGAGTGTGTGAGTGTGTGTGTGTGTGTGTGACAGGTAAGGAGTGGCCTATGGGCACGGCAATTACTTCACGTTTAATGAGTTGGTCACCAGAGAAAATGTAATGTAATAATAATAATAGCTGTAGCGGTTCTACACGCATCAAATGCTCAATTAGGCAAATCCAATGCGATTAAAAAAGGTCAGGGAAATTAGAACAACATATATTTTCCCACTTACCTCTTAATAAGTGATAGCTTTTGCACGAAGAGGTTTTGGGTTGTGTTTGCAAGGTTTTGATTGGTCTTTCGCCATCTCAATACAAATGGAGGGGTTACTTTGTATCTGACATTAAAAGTTGCTTCTGGCTGAGCCGGATTTTTTGGAGAAACATTAGAATTGATGAAATATACAAATGAGAGAAAACACAGGAATTTATCAAAACTAAGTGAATTTGCAGCTTATACATTGGAAAAATAAGTATTATTTGCCCATGATAATAAGGTATAAAAGGCGGTCAAACTCTTTTCAGCTCTATCATAAAAAACTAAAGATTTGGTCATTCATAGCACCCACTTCCTAGATCAAACTGAAAGCACACAGAATCTCACTAATATGAACTCACCGTCCTGCTGGTGGTTGAGGATCATGTTCTTCAGAGTGTTGCAGTCCACGGCGGGCAGCCCGTTGTCTGTGAACATAGACGGCCGGTAGTGGACGTCCGACCGGGAGCGGCTGTGTCCCTTCTTGAAGGCCTGGTTGGAGGAGGAGGAGGAGTTGGCTGCTGCTGTGGTGGAGGTGTGGTTGGTGGTGGTGGTGCACTCCTTGCTGTGGGCGGCCAGGTCGTTGGTGGACCGCGCTCGGCTTCTCTTGCCGTGCCTCAGACCGACCCCCATGCCCAGCCCCAGCACGCTGAAGTTATCGGCCCAGGCCAGGCCCAGGGGACCCACCTCGGGCTGCTCACCGGCCAGCAGGCTCCACACGCCGCTGGAGCTCAGCTTCCCTAGCGCCGCACTGGATACCTCCTGCATCTGTTTAGGATAGGATAGGATAGGATAAGGTTCAATTCAAAAGGGGGAAACTGGTTTGAAAAACGGTTGGTTGGATGGCCTAGAGGAAAGTGGGCCGACCAGTAATCGTGAGGTTGCTGGTTCGATCCCCGGCAGGAGGTATTATTTGTAAAATTAGTGGTGGCTGTTATTACAGCTCTACCATTGTGTCCTTGAGCAAGAAATGTTACCCCAAAATGCTCCAGGGGCGCTGTATTATGGCTGAGCCTGCACTCTGACCCCCTCCGAAGTGTGGTAACTTCAGAGAGGATATGCAAAGAATTAATTTCGATGTACCGTGTGTAAACTGACAAATAAAGAAACTTAACAAACACAGAAATACAAGAATACAAGAATACAAGGACCAATTCAAACCCAACATGGTCACAGAGGGGATACAATGGTCCACTATCATAGTAAAATGATAGCAGATTAAGAGAATGAATAATAAATACATGAACAAACAATATACTATTAGAAGATTGTCTCACTTGTTTGGGCTGCCTGGGAGGCTGGCGGGCCCCTGTTTGAGCCTGGCTTGGCCCCTGGCCTTGTATCCCGTCCATACAGTGGATGAAGTCCTCGGTGGCCTCCAGAGCCGGGCTGATGTCGCCCACCACGTCAAGCTGCTCCAGACCCTCCATGACTGGGGCCTTCCTCCTAGGAGCTAGACGTCTCTTGATTAATTTGTTTTCCAAAACAGGCGCGAATGCCCTGTTAGCAGCATCCACATGTCCAAATACACACCACAAAACTAGCTGTCAGCTCCAAGTACTATCCAAGTTGACAAAATAGGAAGTGGTGAGGACAGAGCCTTCATCCAGGGTTACAGTCTTGGCTTTTTAGCTGCTGTGCGTCCTGTCCCGCTCTGGAGGAAAAGTCGGCGACCTCTCGGGGAGGGGGGGGGGGGGCTACTGAGGCTTCATGCCAGAGCTACACATGACTCCAGGCACTATTCTGGGACTCCCCCTGAATGGAGCCAATTTGGGTGTCAAACTACACTACGTACTTTGCCAGATACACACACTTTGCTGGTGAGACTCGAATACTGGAGCGTGTGAAAATTATCCTTTTTGGTGTTCCATTGGCCCGTCAGGTGGCTGTGATGTCATCAGACGGGGACTATATGTGACTTCACTGTAAGAAAGAGAAGAGAGAAAGAGGAACTAGTAAAAGAGGAAACATGCCGAACAGATGCAGATAATAGAAATACAGCTGACAGATGAGAACACAGCGGTTATCTTACACACAAAAACCCCAAGTCACGTTCCGGGCTCTTTCTTGAAATTTAAAATTGCCGAGAGAAAAGTTTCATAAGATGATTATTACAAAGCCTATACAGTTAATACAATAACTCCCAAGTATCAAACTATTGACCTACCTACTGTACCTACAGCATCTTCACACTGAGACCGGAGAATTAAAAGATTCCTCGTAAATAACAAATAGAAAAAAAACGGTCAACCTCCCTCTCACACATGTCACGAAGAAATAATACTTGACTTCCTGCTCGGCCGCTTATCAGTGGACTGAGGCAGGCAGAGAGGAAGCAGGCCGGGGTGGGGTTCTCCCATCATCCATCCACTCTCTCTCTCTGTCTCTCTCTCTCTCTGTCTGTCTCTCTCTTTTTCCTCCCTCTCTCTGTCTCTCTCTCTCTGTCTGTGTGTGTGTGTCTCTCTCTCTCATCTGTGCTCTCTCGCTCTCATTGATTTTCCTCCCTCTCTCCTCCACAGCTCAGCCCTCTTTTACTTTTCTGCACATATAAATTATTTAAAGGCCATTACATCACTGCCATGCAATTTGTAGTCGCGCCAGGCTGCCAATGCATTGAATGTTTACAATTGAACCATGTTAATTTGTTGGAGAGGATACAAGGGAAGGGAGGATATTGCCATTATAGTTATCAATGCGATCTTGATGCTCTTAATGGTTTTTATTTGGGCATTTATTAACTTATATGCATTATGCGCATGGCAGGGTCAGGCTTTACAGTCCACTCTTTCACAGCACCAGGACATTCAGTGCCTGTAAACTGCCTCAACATTAAACTGAAACTGCTGACCTGCTCAAATGCTATTTTCTAAATGTTGATCAAAATCAATTTTTATTTAAATTTGATTTATATAATTTAAAACGTAATTCCCATCTAATTTCACAAAATGATAAACCAAAGAAACAAATGTTTTGTAAAAAAAATAATAAAAAAGTCCTAAAAAGTGCACCTTACTAAGATGACATATCGTTAACAATGTGTGTTTTTGTGTGTGTGTGTGTGTGTGTGTGTTATAGGAGAATACAGGGGCCAACAGTTCGATTACATCGAACATTGTACAAACATTCTATCTATTCTATTCTATTCCCTTCTTACACACACACACACACACACACACACACACACATATCAGATTACATGTACCAACATAATGACCATGACATCATCCGCCTGCAGGCACAGCTCTGACCTAAACAGCGCCTCGTCATAGTTAGTCATGGAGCGTCCCACTGACCTGCTGCTGACTATATACACACGTCACATATCAAGCCAATATTAGAATACTTTCGATCATAGCAGGACTGATTTATCCTCTTAAAAAAAGGAGGGAATTATAATTTGAAATTTTTAAATACTAGATTGCAGTCATGACAAGAGACCCATTAGTATGGCAGATTTACATGCAAAATAATATATTTGAATTGTGTGTATAAATCTAACTGAAACAATAATTTCCACTGTTAAAAAGTAGCCAAAAATATATTCAACCATTTATAATTGGTAATCATTTTGCCCAATAGTGTCAATATACAAACACAGAATACAAGATCATAACATAGCAACATATGCATTAAAGCTACACTTGCGCGAGAGTTGTAAAGTGAAACGTTTACGTTAATAATACTCCAAATGAATCTTAATAGAACTTTTCAAATATAAGTTATATATATATATAATATATAATTGCAGCTTCAACATGAAGACTTTGAACGCATCACTGGTCCTCTGCCTTTAACTCTTACCTCATCTTTAAATCTGACGTAATCCAAGACAATAATGAAAAAGTGTAATAAGACCAGTAGGTTCAATCACCAATGAAACGCAGCCTCAGCACCTTCATCTATAAACACACAGTCAGCACATAGAGCAGTAAACAACACTGACAGAGGTGAAGCCACGGTCAGTCTGTCGGATAGCTACATTAGCTTAACTCGCTAATTACTCCTGTTTATCACCACAAACATGCCGTATATAATAACATATACAACATAACGAAATGCTGTGAAAACTGACAGAATAAGGCCTGTGATTATCCCCCAGGCTAATGTGATGTGATGGAGCCGGGGCTAGTGAGTTAGCAGCTAACGCTAGCCTCTCTCCATCCTTGATCAATGTCACTTTAATAGGTGATAAAACTATTCGCTCACTTGAAGCCGTAGCCTTCACACAACCGGGGACCTGTGCTGATGTTGTCTTGTGCTGAAACGTGTGCCGTTGACGAGCTTGAAAACGTAAACAGAGACTCACCTTTTACTGTGTTTACCACTATGTCATTTTGACAGTCCGTCAGGGATTAAGTCCCCTGAACGCAACTGAGGCTACGGAATAAAGGTTCCGCCTTATAGATTGGTATGCCAAAAACTGTACACAATGTTATTGGTTTATTACACAGTAAGTATACACTATACACAATGTTATGTATTTAGACTATGCATTATACACAAAGTTATGTATACATTAAACAGTTTTCAGAATACACAATAGTTTAAAAACATATTTTTATAAAATAAGTTTTTGAAGTTCCACAAACTGACATACATTTAGTGTGTATAGAAAAGAGGAAAAAAACAAAAAAAAACAAAACAAGAATGACAAAAAAAAATTGCAAAAACTATAATTCAAGGAGAGAAAACATTAATATTATAATAAAAATACAATAATAAACAATAGTATATATTTGTTAAACAGTATACAGTAGACACAATGTTATCAATGCATTACACAGTATATAGGCCTAAACACCATGTTATTCAGTTAGTGACTTCAACACTGCAAGTGTATCAAAATCATTTAACATAATCGTATTATAAGCTTTTTAAATTTTCCCGACACACATTCTCTGCCTCTCACTAATGCCTTTCTGTGTAATGCGATTCCGTTAGGGCTTTATCTATTATTTTCATTATCGTGAAATGGGATTTAGATTTAGAAAACCCCTAAAAGACTTGATCAATACCCCGGTGGATAGCAGGGGGTGGTGCATGTATTTAGTCTGACAAAGAAAGGTCGTGACACGCGTCTTTACAGACAAATCTGACCAAGATGGGAAAGGACGGGAGATTAGAGGACAAAGCAGGGGTGGAGAATAGTTTCCCCCTAATGGGCTGCTTGAGGCTGCCCCATGCACCCAGTGAGAGGGACACAGTCATTCCCCTCCAGCCTGATGTGTTTGGCCAATAAAATACTTTTCAATATCAATATTAAAAACACTTTGCCTATAGGAGTTCAATTGATTTGATCTGAATGACATCTGTGTCCAGCAGGTATAATTAGCACCACTCTGGCTTTGAGAAAAATTAAGAACACTAAATAGGGGTTATACTATGTTTGGATGTATTCTGCACTGCTGCACCCTGAGATCAGTATTGCCATGTGCTGATATGATAGATTGCAGATCTGTTTATTTTATATGCATCAATTAAGAACAATAAAGACTGAAGTGGACTAAGGTGGTTTAAGGTCCTGTAATAAAGATATAGCCTACATTGTACATCTAGTTTCCATTTCATCAAGTGTTTATTATAAGCCTTTCTAAAAAAATTATTTTAGAACCAACAAGATTAGGGATGGATTATTTAAAACACTGTATTTTGGTATGTTTGTTTAACTAACACATGTTTTTGTCTAAAAAAAAGTCCTTATAGTTCTCATCCAGCAAATTTGAGATTCCAAATATCAGTACAAATTTGTGAGCATCAGACGCTCCAAACCAAGATTATCAGCTTTCAAAAGCCCATTTTGAAAGCCCCAGTTGGACCTCCTCCTCTCTCTCTCTCTCTCTCTCTCTCTGTCTCTCTCTCTCTCTCTCTCTGTCTCTCTCTCTCTCTCTCTCTCTCTCTCTCTCTCTCTTTCTGAATGCTCTTTGTCTGCATTTGTTTCCAAAGTTCTCCCAGTGAAAGAGAGGAGGGCCAGGTCGCCCTAATGGGCTCCACTATGTTACTCTGCCTGCAGCATTGTTGCAAGATAACAGACCTGCATGTCTCCGATTTAAATTGGTAGATTTCAATGATCTCCTGATATTCCTTTCCTCTGTTTCTTTTATTTTTCAATTTGTTGAATCACAAAAACAGCAAAAGCAAACAAATAAAGACAGCAGCATCTCAAGATGCAGTATGACCATGCATTTTATATTCTAATAAAAGCAAATATGTTTCTACTTCCATGGTGAAAACAGAAAATATAATTGTTTATCGGAGAAGACTATGTTAGATTTTGATCCTTTCTTCCATTCATATTTTGTAATTTGATTTGTCATAATAGTTCATTTAAAAAAAGGCATGAATGGAAGTCCAGGTATCACTGGTTATTATGACCGAGCCCACTGCCTCTCTCTCTGCAGCAGTGCGTGGCTGCGTCTGAGCTTTAGAAATCCTTTTAGACTAAGTGCCTGCGCCTGGATATACAGGGATTGATGCAACAAATAAGCATCAACTTTAAGAATAAGACCATCTCTGTCCGTGAGGCTCCATCATTTTCCATCCAGCAGCAATCTCACCCCCCCCCCCCTTCCTTTCCCTTGACTCGTGCACTCAGGTCTCTCTCTGTCCTGTCACTCTTGCCAATGTCCTTCTTTATTTTGATCATAGTGATGACTAAATTATGATTAGATTTAAGGACGTGCAGTGCTTTCATCTGTCTAGTGCGTTGTTTAATATTGCTCCCCCCTAACCCCTCTCGAACCGCCACCGCGACCCCCCAAACACACAGCACACAATAGCCATCTACCTCGACTCACTCACTCGCTATTGAAGAGCAGAGTGGCTGCTTGGTTCCCATGGGAACCCCTGCGCGTGTGCGTGCGTGTCCGGTTAATGTTTCTCCCTCGCTGAGATGAACTTGGACACGAACACACACACACACACACACACACACACACACACACACACACACACACACAGGCCAATTTTTTAATATGCAAATAATCTGCTCTCCTCTAAAGGTACACGTGTGCTGCTGCATAATAAATCTTTATTTGAGAGGTTTAATAATAGGGACAATAATTGAAACCATTTTCAACACCGATATTCAATAGATGTATTTGTGTAAGAGAAAGAGCGCTGCTGTTATTTACTGATTAAAGGATGGGTTTCATTTGTTTTAAAACAATAGTCAGGTTGCCCATGTGAACATAGAACAAGGTTTTGCCTGCTCTGATTATTCCTCCTGTTCATACTGGATCAAATATGCAGACCTCGTTTGCTGAAAATATATGTGAAGCTAGTATAAAGTTTCAGCAGAACACTTTACAAGACTTTACAATAGAAGTTACCCACTTGATTTGTCCAACTTGAAAAACTAAGGCCCACTGAATATTAAACTACTATAACTTTCTTGGATTCGAGATATTACCGTTATTTGAGGAAATAAGATAAAAATTGATGCAGCAAACCTTAGATAGTCTGTGTGTTCCTATAACCATATTTCTATACTATTTAGTATGCCAGGAAAAAATATACTGTAGGATGGCCCAGTACATGTTTGTCAAATGCAGAATGCAACAGAAATATCTAGATGCCCTAATTTCATACGGTGGCCTTGTAACCGTATGCAAGCCAGCATGCTTTCCCTTTTTTGGGGGGAATGTTCTGACCCAACTTCATCTGCACAGCGGAAGTTTAGTCATATCGACTGAGCCTCCAAGAGAGAATAACAATGGACTGCGACTGAAATACATAAGCAAGAAGGTCCATGTTCAAGGAGCAAAGTTATGATGACATATATGTTCCAATTGTATCCATACTCTTGCACGAAAGTAAATACTTTTTACGGGCAGCTGCAGTATGTGTGTGGTATAGTAAAAATAAAAAGTATGCAATTTGGGTTGCAGGGATTGTCATTTTAGTCTTCAGATGTGTTATGCTAGTAGAAGTGGCAAATGGAACCTTGAGGCTATCCATTAGGGTCTGATGCAGTAGCCTATCATTCACTCATGACATGTTTGGCACTTCTACAACTGCCACAACAGGTAAGTGAAGGGAGAAAATAACAATGCATTTACAACAGGCCTGGTCTTTGCCCCTTGTAATCTGTCAATGGACAAAAAAAATGGACAAACCCCAGCCATAAAAACATCAACCTTTTAAGATTGATTGATTGTTAAGCCTGGGGTGAAGCTAGAAGCCTGAAAACTAACCCAACCAGGACGGGGCTGCTTTAAGGTGACAACTTCTAATAGTGTCTTTGTGACGTTGCATCATGAAACATTCCTCTCTATTGTGTGTTTGGATAGAAATTTCAGATTTATCTGGATTCGTGCTGACACGTGCAAGTGTAGCCTATTTGGTGTCTTGCGTGCGTGCGTGTATGTGTGTGTGCGTGCGTGCGTGCGTGTGTTGAGCCCACACGTCTCATTCACACCTAATGATCGCAGCCTCTCACTGGCAGCCATCTCTTCTCCCAGACCAAATCCAATTATCCTGGACAATAGAAAGCAGCTCCAGGCTCCAGGACTACATCAGCTCCTGTGTGCCGCTGCTGCTGCTCCCTGCTCCGAGGCTCCTGCTGCCTGGACCCCTAATCATGTCGAGGGTCCACAAGGGCCACAGAGTATACACCTGTAGGCCTACACAAGCACACAGGCAGAAGCACAAAGAGAAACACAAATACAAACACATATCAAGCACAAGAATACACAAGCAAATATATATATTAAAAAAAAAACATGCAATGGATATGACCAGAACAAGAAAAACAAAAATGAAGCATAATAAAGTAACACAAACAGATCAAACGCAAATAAAAAAAAAAAAAAAACATGCAAACCCAAATATAGGCCCTACACAAACCCACGTAAATACGATACTGACTTTTTTTTTTAACTTCCTGCACAATACACCAAATTACTGTCATATGTATGAGAATATCCAACCCTATTTTACAGCTCCACAAGATTCACGTCTCAATGGCTCCATCTAGTGGCAAAACATAAAATAACATCAGATTAATTCAGAAATTCTAGCAAACCTTTTTGAAAATCCCAATGGATTTAGTAGCTGCTCTATAGCACAATTCAGACTTGATGCATGTCAAAGATATTTACAGGGGCTAAGAAATAGGCCTATAAAAACAAAAATAAGACATCGTGGTGTAGTGTTTAGAGCGCACAGCTTTATTTTGAAAATGTTACAACCGGATGTTCTGTGGTTACCCAATCATAATCGCGTGACGTTTGAAGCTGAGGCAACATGGCGAACACCGGCGGAGTGACCGTGGATGGAGGAGACACCATGCGATATCCTGAATATGCTGCAAGAACAAACGCCAGGAGCGACGCAGATATAGACAGGCGGCTGGTGAGTGTCTGTTTTCAACCTGAGAGCTTTGTGTTGTCATTCAAATTAAAACAAGTCGTTTTATAACCTGCTAAAGTGCGTGTTGAACCGCAATGACCGCTAACGTCACTGCCTTGCATCAGGTGAAGCAGCCGGCTATTTAAGATAACACTAGGTAGCAAATTGTGTTAATTTGTAGTCCTCTAAACAGTTTGACATGAATTAGCCTTCAGGACATTTTATAAAATTCTTATATTAATGCGTAACAGCTGAACACGTTGGAGCTAAACTAAACACCTATCTATTTATTGTAGCTAGTGAGTGACATGATGGAAAGATAGACTGTTGTACATAGTTTAAGATTCAAATATATAGATGGCTAGATAGATATATCTGTGTAATAGGAGCTGTGTAATCCAGTATGATAACTGTGCTGAATTATTATTTTGTGGGTGACAGGGAGGGACTCTGATTGCAGTCGGTCTTGGTGTGGCTGCTGCAGGTTTTGCAGGTAAGAATACTGATACAACAGTCATTTACCAAGACAATATTTATATAAGTATTATTATTCTGGCTTTGAACACACAATGTTTCTGGTCTCTAGGTCGCTATGCGTTCCAGCTGTGGAAGCCTCTTGGACAAGTCTTCTCTGAAACGGTCAAGAAGATGCCCACAGCAGCAGTGAGTAATTACTTAAAGGGATAGTTCAGTAGTTTTGAGAAGGGGTTGTATGGGGTACTTAGGCATAGTTAGTGTGTGTTACCTTATGGAGTTTAGGGGAGACATCGTTGTAGCAGAAGTCAGCATTGTACTGTTGCAGAGAGGGCCAGAAGAAAAAAATCTTCCAATGTTTCTATGGGAATAATGTAAAATGTAACAAAAATCTGTGTTTCTGGGATGGGCCCCAAGACTTTAGTGAATTAAAGCTCTAATCTCTTTCTGTCACCCAAGGGTTTCTCATCGTACTACAAAGGAGGCTTTGAGCAGAAGATGTCCAGACGAGAGGCCAGCCTTGTGCTAGGCATCAGGTAATACAAGACGTGGTGTAGTAGTTAAAATGTCTTTAGTGTTATCTTTGAACTTATAGCCTTGTTCACAGTCCTTCAGTATTTCTCAAGCTGTTCAGAGGACATTGATGATTGATGTGTTAATTTGTGTCATGTATTTCAGCCCAACCAGCACTAAGGCCAAGGTACGGGACGCTCATCGGAAGATCATGGTCCTGAACCATCCAGATAAAGGTAGGCTTCATCTGTTACCCTCCAAGTGACAACATTCAGATGGCTTTAAGACTGCAGATAATGATGCTCCATAAATGAATCAGAATTCCTGTCTTTGTGTGAGGATGTGTACAATTTCAATCGCAGAAAATGAACTTGTGAGAACATCTGAAATGTTATTTTTTACTAAATAATGTCACTGACTAAATTCTCGATTCACAACATTCACAAACGATGACATTTACACTTCATGCCACTGGATTGTAGGTCAGAATCAGCCAAATAGCATGCTGATTTTCAACACTAAAAAAACTCAGACGGATGTAGTTGACACCCATGTATTTTCAAACATACTAAATCTGACCACAATAATTGGGACATCCTAAATATTTTTCCTACCATACTAAATAGCAGAAAGTATGGGTATTGGAAAGCAGGGTCAGTGTCCTAAAGGAGGGACTGTAAATATAAAAGGCATGATACACATGTGTGCAATGTACTGTAGAGTTAAAACCTAACAAGAAACAAATGAGTAATATTAAGAACTAAAATGTGTTTGTGTTTGCACAGGTGGGTCACCGTACCTGGCTGCAAAGATCAACGAGGCCAAAGACCTTATGGACGAGTCTAAGCGATGAAACTACATTCTGAATGAACACTTTAACGACCTCCATCGCATTGTGCTTGATCTCCATTGTACTGCTGGATGCTCCATCAACATCTAAACCACTACATGGCATCAATTCCTGCTCCCGAAGGCAAAACAATATACTTTTATGATAGTTTATTTCCTACGTACAGGGTTACTAAACTTACCTTTGAAATTGTGAATATATAAATATGAATGTTGTCGACCAAGAGTTTTGAATATAGAGTTGAGGGGTTTATAATTGTGTGCATGTGTGAATAAAGTTGGACAGTCGCCTTGAAGTGGAAGGTGTTCTAAATCAATGCTAAAAATCTGGTACAGTACTGAGTGCCATAAGGTTAAACAATGTGTGTGTATTAAAACGTTATTATGTAATGTCTATTTAAGAAACAATAAAATAATCCATCCAAATATTAAGTTAAAACCGTTAATGTGGAAAATGGTGAAACACATTTTGTTAAATAAACTTTTTGAAAAATACAGTAGCGGTGTGTGTTTGTGTTTTGTATTAGAATGAGTGACTGTGGCGGATTGTTTGAGAAGGCCAATTATATCCAACATGAACCAGCTGGTTTACTGGAGAAAGTATTTTTAGTGCTGCCTTGCTGGAAAATGGTATATAATTAGAGATCTGAAAACGGTAGAGGGCAGACTATAACATAATCACACACAGGGTATACATAGCAGATGTTTTATTTGTGTTTTAGAATAACTCTGTTCTTCTTTTAGACTTTTACCAAAGGACAAAGAAATAAAACTCACCCCAGGACAGCGACTTCAAAACGCTTCTTTATTTTAGAGCATGATGTCATACTGATGTCATGAGGAACAATAAAAGCAGGACACAGTATTTAGCGGTTACAGTTACAGCAGCAGTCATTGGTCCAAAAATGTTTTAACCAATCACAGCACGATTTGAATGCAAGAATGCAAAATAAATAGAAAATGGAATCAGTCTTGTTCTGATGCAACCATGTCGGCAAATGAGCGCTAGTTTGTATATTGGAGTGCCATCAAAAGCAACCTATGTTTTTGTTTTTTTTCCCATGATGCCTTCTGGGCTACGTATAAAAAAGAACTATGCAATTCAAATGTATTTAACTTTTTGGCAGGTCTAGAACCCTCTAAGCTGATGTTCCCAGCTGGAATTACATTTTGGTATGGTATGGTTATTTTGATTAGTGCAATATCAGTGTTGGCTGGCACTCAATCACTTTTTTGAGCATACTTCCGTAACGTTTTGCAGTGACGCTGTAACGTATATATCCCTGAATGTTGTTCAAACGTACAGGGTGCTGAGGTGAGTTTTGACAGTCCGGTCATTTGCAACACGAATCAGTATATTTGGACCCATGGAGAAAAGGGCACAAGACGCCCTTCTTTGTATAAAGCAAGGCCAAGCGGAAAGTGTCTGAGAGCTGCCCACGACTCGGCAGAAATAAACTTGAACGTAAAAGTAACAGGAATTCGGATGAGGCACAGACAGAAACATTTGTAACCATGTTTAGCACCATGGAAGCTCCACTCACTTAGGATGAAGTAAAAGGCATGCTGGGAAGAAGGAGGAGGAGAGGATGGTATGTTAGGCGTTACATTAGGCGGACATTTTCTTATCCAAACTGATCATGTTACAGTCGAGCGTCAGTCATCAACAGAGAATATTAATCATTCCAGTAAATGCTTCCAGTATTTTTTACATCTTCTCAATCGCTTTACGGTAGACAAAAAAAAAACGTTAGAGGGCGTTGTTCTTCCCGAGGAATTTCTAGTGGTAAAGCTTTGACAGTCTCTGGCTGAATGGGAGTGAAGAAACAACGGAGAAATATCACATCCAACGAGTTCATCCTCTTTGAGGAGGGGTATAATAAGCAGCGAGGCCGATGGGAACTGTAGTCTTAATATAAAGAGAGATAACCATCAGTGAGAAGAACCTACTGCTGCAATGAGACGGAAGTAGCAACCAAACAATCTCGGGCTTTTTTTCCTGGCTTGGAACATATCGGAGGTTTTCAGGGTGGGAATAAAATCTGCAGCCCATTGGTTAACGAGCTTCGTTAAGGCTGCTCGGTTTGGCGTCGTCATGGGCGATCCATTAGCAGTCCTGCGTAGCCCTCTCCAAGTCTTCATCTTGTTGGCCTACTACCCCCTCTCCCTCCACCTCCACCTCCTCCTCCCCTTCCCCCTCCTCTTCCTCTTGCTCTTCCTCCTTCTCACTGAGTTCCTCTCCGATGGACTCTAGCCGCGCGTCCTGCCCGTTCAGCCCCTCCTCTGTGGGGTCGTTGTGATGCGCCCCGGCCTCCTGCAGCTGGAGCCGCCTCTCTTCCACCAGCATGAGGCGCTCTCTCACTGCCTCCGCCGCCGCCGCCGTTTCGCTGGGACTCCCAAAGTACTGCTCCGTCCTAAAAACCACAACATAATGAGTAGGGAGATTGTATTATATATTGTAAGTGTGTGTGTGTGTACTTGTTTTACTGACAATGAGGGAACACAAGTCAAAACAATGCAAACGTTTCTAGTTTTAATCAAATGACAGAGTTCTGGTCCCACAAATATACTGTTTTGCTTCACTCTCATAGCAGCCGTTTATAGTCAGCAGCAAACGACAGAAACACACAAACACAGTAAGCGACGCGATGTTGAACACGGGTAAGGGAAAGTACGTCAATGCAATGTCCTCCAAAGTGACAGAAACAGATTTGTGTGTGTGTGTGTGTGTGCGTGCGTGCGTGTGTGTGTGTGTGTATACAGTACGTACCCATCAGGGAAGATAACCGGCAAGGTCAGTCTGTCCAGCAGAGTTTTCCCTGTGAAGTCGACTTCATCCAGAGACTCCCCATCCGAACATTCTTGCTGTAGGACCTGAAACACAGTAAAAAATTAACAACTGAAGGTAAATGTATACTTTTAGCATGTCACTGCATTGATGTGATGTACATTTGATCAGCTGCTTTTACAAGCACACCAATTTATTATTATTTTTTTAAAGATTATTCTTTGGCATTTTATTCGTTATTAGACGGGAGAGAGAGAGATGAAATGGGGCAGAGAGGGGAATGACATGCAGAGATCGACAACGGGCTGGATTCGAACCCGTTGACTGCTGCTCCTTCTGAGGACTGAGCCTCTATGGGGGGGGGGGGGCGCTCTAACCACTACACCACAAGCTCTCTCCCCACCCCCCATCACACCAATTTTTACTATCTATCCCATATCAGCTGATAATATAATAAGACACAAATGATAAAGTGAAGTCTCTCTCTTACCCTCTCTGCGGCCGTGTGGAAGTTGAGGGCCAGCTCCAGCCTCTGCTGCCTCTCCTCGGAGCTGACGCTGAACTGTTTCCAGATGCGGTTGAGTCTGGGCAGAGTGTCTCCGGACGAGCGCGTGGTGCAGCGCAGAGACTGACACAGGACCACGGTGGCCTGCAGCAGCTGACGGCCATAGTCATACGTGCTCTGGAGGACGAGAACAAAATACTTTTCAAGGATTTTTTAATAGACAATGTGTAGAGACAGAGGTGAAATGGGGCAGAGGAGGGTAATGACATGCAGAGAACGACCACGGGCCGGATTTGAACCCGTGGTCTGCTGCTTCTAAGGACTGAGCCTCTATGGGCGGCTGCTTTAATGAATGTCATTATGTTAATAATACACTGACTATTACAATACAAATGACTATTAGTAATATCCAGGAGAGTCTCTACCTGAGCGACGTCCACAAACTTCCTGTGTTTGTCCACCATGGTCCTGGTCTCCTGCGCATCGTCTCCCAGTCTGACATGAGTCTTCAACAGGGCGTCCAACAGCTCACACAGCCACTCTACTGACTGAACACACACACACACACACACACACACACACACACACACACACACACACACACACACACAGAGCATCATCTCATTAATACAGGAACTACTGGTGTGTGTGTGTGTGTGTGTGTGTGTGTGTGTGTGTGTGTGTGTGTGTGTGTGTGTGTCCTACCTGTAAAGCGTCTTCTTCACATTTGAAAAGTTGGACCATCTGGAGCATCTTCAGCCTCCTCACGTCCACCATGTCCTCACACCTGTCCAACACAAACACACACGTTAGTGTTTTCATCACTTCCGAGGACATTACGTAGACTTACATTCATTTCCTGGACACTTGCCTAACCCTTACCCTGACCTTAACCTAAGTCTACCCTTTCCTTAAAGCAAGTGTTCACCCTAAAATGTAATTATTACGTTATGGGGATTTCCATTATGTCCCCAAAAAGAACGGTATGTCTCCCCACAATATCACTGTGTGAACAGAAAAATGTCCTTCCCATACACACACACACCACACGCATGCACACGCGCGCACACACACACACACACACACACGCGCACACGCACACGCACACGCACACGCACACACAGTTTAAAGGCTACATTCTCTAACATCCCTATGCTGCTACAGTAACTTTCCCCTTCAGGCTACCGTGTTCATAGCAGCCTCACTGTTTGACATAACCCTAGATGACTCCTTGCTGAACTTTGCAGTAGTGCTCTACTACCTCTGTTTGCGCAGCTGCATCTCCTCCATGACGGCCTGGATGTGCTGCTCGTTGTCCTGCTGTTCTCCAGCTGGACTCTCGGGTTCCTCCAGAGACCAGGTCGGCTGGCCACACATCTGCTCCATCAGCAGAGCCCCCTTCTGCCGCAGAGAGGTCAGCCCTGCCTCTGTGTGGATGGAGGGAGGGAGGGAGGGAGAGAGGGAGGGAGGGAGAGTGGAGACGGTCATTTAGGCTGCGTTTCAAAAGTTCTTCCAAAGTTTGAATCTTGTTAGTAAGCAATTCCCTCTTTTTATATTCCCAAACGGTAAATTTGAAAAATACACTTGACTTTTGAAGTGTTAATCCGCCCTCTACAGCCCCAAATTATCCCAGGCTTCAGAAAAAACTGTCTTGGAGACAAAGTATGTGTTCCAATCCCCATACTTTCTTCCATTTAGTATGGTAGAAAAAAAAAGATTTAGGATGTCCCAATCCTTGTGGTCAGATTTAGTATGCTTAAGAACTACCCCGGATGTCTACTACACCCGGCCGAGATTTTTTAGTGTTGAAATCAGCATGCTATTTGGGGGTGATTCTGACCCACCATCGAGTGTGCACCGGAAGTGTACATATGTATTTAATTAACCATATTTAAAGAGAAAAAACAATAACAACTTTTATAATTCAGGGTCACTAACCGACAGTCTGCAGTTTCTCCTCTAACAGTTTGAGGTTCTGTTGAATGGCGGCTCCGTCGGCTGGAGCCACGTCAGCACAGAGCATGCCCAGTAGACCGTCCAACAGCTGGGACAACTGCACACACACACACACACACACACACACACACACACACACACACACACACACACACACACACACACACACACACACGCACACACACAGTTTTGATTGCTCAGAATAAATCACACAGCTTTTATTTACTGTTGTTGATAAATTAATTTACCCTCCTGAAAAAGCTGCTAAAATTGGAAGAAATACTATTGTTTATGTAATATTTTAGTTTTTGTTTTAGTTTCCTCCTCCCTACAGTCTTTCTGTTTTAGTTAATCTCAAAACATCCTTAACCTTCCTCTGAACCGAACACAAACATATGAAACTGAAAACAGCCCTTGGGTTTCTAGTCTGAGCATTCTGCACAAACAGCAGCTGATACAGATTGTGTGTGTGTGTGTGTGTGTGTGTGTGTGTGTGTGTGTGTGTGTGTGTGTGTGTGTGTGTGTGTGCAGGTATTCATGTGTGTGTGTGCGTGTGTGTGCAAGTGTTCATCTGTGTGTGTGCATGTGTTAATGTGTGTGTGTGTGTGTGTGTGTGTGTGTGTGTGTGTGTGTGTGCAGGTATTCATGTGTGTGTGTGCGTGTGTGTGCAAGTGTTCATCTGTGTGTGTGCATGTGTTAATGTGTGTGTGTGTGTGTTGCTATGTGTATGGTTGTGCATGTGTGTGAGTGTGCTTGCGTACGTGTGTGTACGTGTGTGTATTTGTGTGTGTGTGCATGCATGTATTTGTGTGTGTTATGTGCGTGCATGTGTGTGCATGTGCGTGTATTTTATGTGTGTGTACATGTGCGTGTGTGTGTATGAGCGTGTGTGTGTGTGTGTGTGTGTGTTACCTCCTGTGTGGTGCTGTGGAAGCCCTGTGCTGCCTGCAGGACGTTCTGCCGGCCCTCCAGATGAGCAGCCTGCCTGTAGCAGACGTCACTCAGCTGCTGCTGCAGCGCCTTCAGCTCCACCACCTCCTCCTCCTCCCCGCCGCTCAGCAAGGCAGCGATCTGCTGGTTCAACTCCACGTATACCGCAAACCACTCCTGTACACACACACACACACACACACACACACACACACACACACACACACACACACACACACACACACACACACACACACACACACACACACACACACACACACACACACACACACACACACACACACACACACACACACACACACACACACACACACAGTCAGCCAGATGCTCACATTTACAGCAAGTACATTTTCTTTTTCTTTTTAAAGATTATTGGGCCACTTTCAATGCTTTGTTCATAGTGCAGAGAGATAGAGATGAAATGGGGCAGTGAAGGGAATGACATGCAGAGAACGACCACGGGCCGGATTCAAACCGGGTCTGCTATGTCTTGGTTCTAGGGGGACGCTCTAACCACTACACCACTAGCACCCCCCTCAAGCCAGTAGAACTTAAAGGACCCAAAACATAACTAACACACACTATGCATCAATGGACAAAATCAACTCCAATCTTTATATAACGCTAAAATCTGTTCAGTCCTTGCCAAATGGAGTGGAGTGTGTGTGTGTGTGTGTGTGTGTGCGTGCGTGCGTGTGTGTGTGTGTGTGTTGTCCTTACACTGTGCTGGCTCTCGATCTCCTCATGTTTCTGCTGCAGGGCCTGAGCAGATCTCATGGAGTCTCCGATCTCCTGCTGAGTCTTCAACAGCTCGCAGCCTGGCCCCTGCAGCCAGGTCACCACCTGACACACAGAGAGAGGAAACACTCAATATTACAGACTTATATAGGGATCTCCTATACAGGGAGAAATGGTATGTGGCCCTGAGAGACCAAAGCAGCAAAAAATGGAATTCATGAAGTCATTATTAATTTTATTATTTACACCTGTGCAAGTCAAAAGGCCAACTAGGACCTAGGGGATATTTTGTTTGTGAGGATCTCCTTCAGTCTATATATAGTATAGTTGCACCTCAGAAATTTAAATATCTTTTTCTGTAATTTCTTGCAAAAAGTGAAACTGTCATATATTCTAGGTTCATTACACTTAAAGTGAAATTAACCTACAATAAACAAACTTTGTGAAAGGTGGACATTTCTGTATTATAAATAAGATTCTAGTATTTTGAGACACTGGATTTTTTAATCTCCATGAGCTGTAAACCGTAGTCATCAAAATGAATACAAAAGGAAGGCCTGACGTATTTCACTCTGTGTATTTAATCTAGAATTTATGAAAGTTTCACTTTTGAATGGACTTTTACATGATATTCTATTTGTTTTAGATGCGCCTTTACATACTGTATATAGTCAATGAGCTGCAGTGCATTAGAGGGACCAGCAGGAGGCCCTCAGACTCTACTTCAAGCGCTTTAATGATCACTGACCATGTGGGAGTTGGAGGAGAAAACATTTTAATTGTTTTTAAGAAATGCTGGTCAATGTTGAAGCAGCAGAGGCAGTGGTATCCAGACACTATGAGTCAAGCTCCGACAACAGTGGACCCTACTTTTTATTATGCAACTCGTTTATCACGACAGCTGACTGTTTAACATGTGTCTGACGTGGTGGAGTCTTCCTTCAAACTTTAGGTTTCCCTGATAAGGCCAGAAACGAATGTCAGAATTCCCTTAGAAACATAAAAAAACATATATATATTTTTGTATTATTTACTCATTGTATTGTTTTATCTAAATTAAAAATCTGATCTAAATTAAATATTTATATTCAACAATATTATATATTTCCAACATAAATGACACATTATTGGATATTTTTATTTATAAGATGATACAATTGTATAAAAATGCAGCCTGTGTGTTTTTCTGGTACAATCACAAAATCCTAAAAAATTATTCCGATTTGGTTGAAATGTTCACCACCGTACAGTAACATCTGGGACTGCCTGTCCAGATGTATGAGTTTCGGTATCACCATCCAATTGTATTTATCAGGTCAGTGATGCCACCCACACACACACACACACACACACACACACACACACACACACACACACACACACACACACACACAGTTCGGTCCAGAACTAGGCCAAACCCCCCACACACACACATGAAATCCTCCAGGCTAGCGACAGACATGGTGCCGTTACCGTGGCAACCTCAGGCTTATCTCCAAGACAATGGTTGAACCCCCAGTAACCACAGTAAGAAGACTTCTTCTCCTGAAGTGCTGTGGAGCAGTAAAGTCCACACACACACACACACACACACACACACACACACACACACACACACACACACACACACACACACACACACACACACACACACACACACACACACACACACACACACACACACACACACACACACACACACACACACACACACACACACACACACACACACACACACACACACACACACACACACACACACACACACACACACACACACACACACACACACACACACACACACACACACACACACACAACGAAAGGGCAGTGGAGCTGATCACTGACACTGTTTCTGAGGGTCACAGCCTTGATTATAAAGGAATCAGGTCAGACTGAGGAGGGTAATGTCGGGTGCGTGGGCGACACATTTACACATCACCACTTCTCCTCTGGATTTCTTGAGAAGAGTTCAATGAGAATATTAATGCCTCTAAAAATGACACTGTGCTTTCATTTTTATTTAAACCATGTACTGTAAATTACAAGAGGTTAAAAAAACGTTTTAATATTTTAAGGGTTAAGTGATGAAATCAAGTTCACACACTGCATGTAAGTGTATGTAAATACCCTAAAAGTGACATAGGCAAGTGTGTGTGTGTATGTGAGAGAGAGGGAGAGAGAGAGGGATAGAGACGGACATAGAGATAGAGAGAGAGAGAGAGAGAGAGAGAGAGTGTGTGTGTGTCTAACCTGCATGACTTTAGCGTAGAGAGATAAAAAGGGAGAGTGAGTGTGTGTGTGTGTGTGTGTGTGTGTGTGTGTACACGCGTGCTTGCGTGTGTGTCTGACCTTGTGCGTGTGTGCGTGCGTCTCTGACCTGCATGACTTTGGCGTGGATCTCGTCTAGCTGGCTGCGTTTGTTGCGCTGCCTGCAGAGCTCCTGGTACCTGGTGTACTGCTCCCTCAGCGAGTCCAGCAGCTTCATGACCTGAGGCTGGGCCAGAAGCTCCTCCTCCATCGGTCTCCATGGCTGCCCTGCTCAGAGGACACACAGACAGGGAGGGTTAGTTAGTCTAGTTAGTAGAATGTCATTTTATCCCTTGGTCTAATTATAGTACAAAGACAAATTCCTGTGATGGTGCCTTTTTCAGGACATTAAAGGTGCACTGTGTAACTTTGGGTGTGTCAGAAAAACTAAGAATTTATTTAGGTATTTTCTCATGACTAAATAAAAAAACTTAAAATCAGAAGATAATGTGATCCCTGGAATACAGTTTGAAGTCAGAAAGCTATCTGAAAGGTTTCTATTTCACAGCAGCATGGCCCGCAGTTTTCTTTACAAAGATATTTTAGACTTAAATTTGGTTCCAGGTGCCTCAAAAATCCCCCTCCTCTGAAACTGCATAGTGCACCTTTAAAGGTGTCAGTTAAGGCTGTGCTGTGTACACTACATGGACAAAGGTATGTGGACACTCAAACATGGCAGCCACATGAGATGGTTAAACGTGTCGATCCAAAACCACAGGCATTGATCTGCTGCTTAAAGGTGCTACGAGGAACTTTTCTTCATGCCTTTGTCATGGGTACACTCACCCAGGAACTACAGCTGGCGTAGTAAAAACACTACAGCTTTTGTCCAAAGGGTGTGTGAGAAATAACAATTACTGAAAGTTCCTCGGAGCACCTTTAAATAGCCTTCTCTGTTCTGGTTTGAGTCTATTCAGCAGATTTCAGGTTGGCTCCCATTTCATCCACAGGAGCCTCGGTGAGGTCCGACACTAATGGAGGGTTGGCTCACAGTCGGCGTTCCAATTCTTGCCAAATGTGTTGGACGAGGCTGTTGAGCTTTAAAGCCTTTTGAATCCAGTTACTTCCACACCAAACTTGGACAAAGACTTTCTAATGGATCTGGCATGAAGAAGATGCCATAATGAAGCATAATCTCTATAGGCTACAACATAGTCTGTGTGGCTGCTTAGCAACATACAACTTGCATGTTTCATGTTTAAAAGGTGCTCTGATTTTGTGTTAACTCTTGCACCCCCTGTGGACAAAAGCGGTAGTGTTTTTACTACGCCAGCTGTTGTTCCTGGGTGAGCGTACGCATGACAAAGGCATTAAGAAAAACGATATAAAAAGAGCATTATTAACCCTTGTTTGCTGCTACATGTAATTTATGATCAGAGGAAAAATTACACTGTTTCAGAAATATTTAAAAGTCCCTTGTAGCACCTTTAAGTTAAAATCTTCCAGTATAAACTAAAAGAGGAGCCTGACAACGTTTGCATAAACTGTGATGTATTGTCATCCAGGCCTTATACTCAGTCTGGTGAGGACAGTTTGTTTGTGTTGCTTGTGAGGACAGGGACGGTCTGAGTCACTGTGTAGTACTACGGCTCAGCTGAATGACTGCATTCAACCGCTCATCCATAACAACAACAATCGCTCAGAAAAGAAAAGAAAAAAACCTCCATTCATTACTTCAACCCCCCATCAGTGTAGTGTTAGCTAGAGCAGCACAACAGTCACAGTGACACCTGGGTGATTAACAGCGGCCTCCTCACCTCCTCCTTGTCTTTCCCCTACCCCTCCTCCTCCTCCTCCTCCTCCTCCTCCTCCTCCGCCCTCCGAGCCGTTAAAACGCCGCTGCTGCAGCTCCGACAGCAGCTCGTGACCTGCAGAAAGGACACAGACATAGACAAACAAAAGATGGGGGTGAAATGGTCAATGGACTCCACTTATATAGCTCTTTTCCCTGTTTTTTTTCACAGACCCAAAGCGCTTTAAAATTGTTTCGTAAACATTCATCCATTCACAAACACATTCATACACCAATAGCAGCAGGGCGGGGAGGACGGGGGATTAGACCACCGACCCTGCAATCCAGCTGACGCCAGCCCAAAACCCACTTCGCCAGAGCCAACCGGGTGGGTGTAAAAAATGTTTTTTTAAAAGCCCCGTTACAAAAGCCAGTGAAACAATAAGACAGCAGTGTTTGTGTACATGGCGTTACATGATGAAAGGAGCTGGTAGAGAGGAAGAGGGTGGCACCACGGACAATGACTCCTTTCTTTCACCTCTCTGCCCAAACACTCAAGACACAGGCCGCTCAGTGCAGGGAACACAGACACACATCATTCATCCATCCATCATCCTCACTGTCTGGTTAGCTCCAGGCAGATTAACATGCAAGGGCTTGAACCGTGATGAATTTAGGATAACCCTGTACTTGTATTATTATGACACCCCACTTCCCACCTCTGTAACTAGCCACTCGTAATATTTGTTAAAATATTAGTTTATGTATTTATGTCTAATTAATTATTTATTTTTTCTTATTCGTATATTTTATTTTTAGTGTAAAATGTCCCACTTGACTTGGCAGATTCTGCTGACACTTGTTATAACCCCTTAAAAAAACGTGTTAACCTTTATTTTATACAGGTAAATCCCATTGAGACCGAATAATCTTTTTCAAGGGAGACCTGTTCCCATTTCCACGTTACCATTCACATTCACACACAAATGCATACACCGATAGCAGGCTAACTATCTGGAGCAATTCAGGGTTCAGCGTCTTGCCCACTTCGACATGTGGCAGAGAGACGGTGGATCAAATCACCGACCCTGCAACCCAGTGGACGACCGCCCTATCCACTTCACTGCAGTCTAATGCACTTCGAAGGTAAGTGATCCAACATGCTCGTTCTGTGCAAAAAAAAAATATATATATCTGAAGCTAATATATTCAGAGCCTCTTTGGTATATATCTCCCTCTTTTTGTGAGGAACAGTATCTTAGACACGACATGAAAATGCCTCCACATTTGCGTGCATGCGTCCTAAAGGGGCTTTTGATGTAGGAAGATGATATTTACCGGTCTGCAGGACGGTCTCAGGGTCGAAGGATGGCAAAAGAGCACAATCAGCTGATCTGAAGTAGACAAGACAGACACACAGCAATGAATTTCCTGAGTCAACTGTTAGTACACTAAAAACTGAGTGTGTGTGTGTGTGTGTGCATGCATACTTGTTTTTGTCCAGCGAGCTGCTCTTTTCACTATCATTGATGATCGTCAGCTCGTTCAGCAGCGACGTCGACTCCCTAGTGAACTTTTCAAAAACCTTAAAAAAAATTAAATAAAAAAAAATTCAGATCTGGTGCCAGGACAAGGTTTTTATGATAGATATAGATATTAGAGAAAATTTAAAAAATATACAAATTGTATTTAAATCAAAATATATCCAGACCAGTCTCTTTGCGAGCCAGTCACTGTGGTCGTAGTCCAGACTTCCCCCA
>NC_137216.1:26038376-26088376 GCF_949987685.1 Ammodytes marinus
ATAATAACAGTTAATTACTACTTGGTGCTATTTTTGTTACTTTGGGATATAACTTATTATGAATTAAACATAGCAATTAAGAAGTTGCTGCTTTGTTCTCGGCTCTCAGTGTTCACCTTAGTGAGTGCAGTGTTATCATACCGATACAAATATTGTCCAAACCTATAAAGAGAATAACTAAAAATATGTATAACATATTTTTAAGAAATTGTGTTCAAAAAACATATTATATTTGACATTAATGTATGAGATATTCTTTAAATGCAGAATGCAAGACCAGATTTGTGTTTAGCAATGAACAACTGCGTTGATGTTTTCCAGTCAGGATTTCGACAACACCGCAGCACTGAGACTGTTCTGGTTAAGGTCCTAATGACATCCACTTAAACACAGACAGTGGCAAAAGTTCTGTCTTAGTTTTACTGGATCTCAGTGCCGCTTTTGACACAGTTGACCACAGCATATTACTAGATCGACTAGCAAACTTGGTTGGACTTTCTGGAACTGTACTAAATTGGTTTGAATCCTACTTAAAAGGACAGATAGGCAATTTCACATCTGAGCGGACACATATTGAATGCGGGGTCCCCCAAGGTTCCATTCTTGGGCCTCTTCTGTTTAACATCTACATGCTCCCACTAGCTCAGATTATGAATAAGAACAAATTATGCTACCATAATTATGCAGACGACACACAAATTTACATAACCATATCACCAGGAGACTACAGTCCGATACAAGCACTGAGTAAGTGCATTGAACAAATCAATGATTGGATGTGCCAAAATTTCCTTCAATTAAACAACGACAAAACTGAAGTAATTGTCTTTGGTGCCAAAGATGAACAATTAAAAGTCAGCACACATCTGTTATGCTAGAAACCACACACTAAGCCAGAAATCTTGGTGTTGTCATAGACTCCGACTTGAATTTCAAGAAACACATTAAATCAATTAATAAGTCAGCATACTACCACCTTAAAAACATATCAAGAATTAAAGGACTTATGTCTCTGCAAGATTTAGAAAAACTTGTCCATGCATTTATCTTTAGTAGACTTGACTACTGTAACAGTGTCCTTGCAGGCCTTCCAAAAAAATCTATCAGACAGCTTTAGCTAATTCAGAACGCTGCTGCTCGAGTCCTCACTAGGACCAAAAAAGTGGATCACATTACCCCAGTTCTGAGGTCTTTACACTGGCTTCCTGTCACTCAAATAATTGATTTCAAAATACTGATGTTGGTTTATAAAGCACTAAATGGTTTAGTGCCAAAATACATTACTGATCTGCTGATACGTTATGAACCGTCCAGAGCCCATAGGTCGTCTGGGACAGGTTTACTTACAGTCCCAAGAGTTAGGACTAAACGAGGAGAAGCAGCTTTTAGTTTTTATGCACCAAATATCTGGAACCAACTCCCAGAAAACTTGAGGTCTGCTGCAACCCTCAGTTCTTTTAAATCGAGTCTGAAGACTTTTCTGTTTCCATTTTAACCTGTACCTTTTCATTCGCTTTTAAATGTCTTCTAATGTGTTTTATGTATTTTAATCTTGCCCCTGTAAAGCACTTTGAATGGCCTTGTGTTTGAATTGTGCTATATAAATAAACTTGCCTTGCCTTGCCTTGCCTTGCCTTTAGTACATATTTATAGTGCATCGTTTAGAGAACGAGTCTTTATGTCCTGGGCTTTAACCTACAGGAATTTACTAACAGCTTTATGTAATGCGTTTTGGAGGACATTCATTTGGATGATGAGTTGAAAGCATCTTTACTGCGGAAGTGGAGCAGGGACAGGATCATCTGTCAGGCTGCCAAAACAAATGACCGCTGTCACAGACATGTCATGAT
Source organism: Ammodytes marinus (assembly GCF_949987685.1). Lineage (NCBI taxonomy): Eukaryota > Metazoa > Chordata > Actinopteri > Uranoscopiformes > Ammodytidae > Ammodytes > Ammodytes marinus. The sequence continues at coordinate 26,040,227 of NC_137216.1, forward strand.
GAGACAGTGTGTGAGTATGCAAAATAAAAATAGCTACATAAATAAAATGTAGGATTTTTTAAATTTTGGTTTAATGGAGGTGTTTCCTGATTCACTTTAAAGTCTTCGAGGGCGCCTAGGACTTTTTGTTAGTATCTTGGGGATATTTCCCCGACAGGATCAGTCTAAAAGTGTTTGTATCTTGAAAAAGATGTCAGAAAAGGGGAGGGGTCGTTTTATAATCAGGGCTGTCTCGTATTTGTATAAGACCCAAAGTTGTAATAAATTGGATCATCGTTTTACAGGACAGCCTAACATGCTGGACTCTGCCCCTAAAGCCAAGTTACAAAGTACAAATCCAACAGCTCTGCAGTGACAAGTTTGCATGTGACATGTGTGTGTGTTGTGTGTGTGTGTGTGTGTGTGTGTGTGTGTGTGTGTGTGTGTGTTTGGTGTGCGTGTGTGTGTGTGTGTGTGTGTGTGTGTACCTGGGGATGCTGAGCAGGTAGTCCAGTGTGTCACTGAGCTCCTCCATGCTGGTCTGGTCTGAGCTGAGAGGGATGGTGAGGATCAGACCACTGCGCCGGTCTTTGCCCCCTAGACAGAGAGAGACACATGTGCAGAGTGAGGGAGACATCCGGCTGCATGTAAACTGAGATGACACAGGAAACACACATGCATCTGATCGTGTGTGTGTGTGTGTGTGTGTGTGTGTGTGTGTGTGTGTGTGTGTGTGTGCGTGTGTGTTTTACCTGACAGAAAGGCCAGCCTTTTCTTCAGGACGGGGAGGATGTTTGTCGCTTCCATGCTCGTGTTGGACATCTGTGTGCACACAGTACGCAGAGGTTAGACTTGAAAAGATGTGACATTCACACGCTCATATGTAAGGCAAGATCAAGGCGCAAAGTTATGATGAAATAAATAAGTAAAAGCACAATTGTATATATACCTACTGCATGCTAACTAGATTATTTTTATAGTCAGATATATATAATCTGTAAAAAAGAGTATGAGATTTGGAAACGCAGCATCATTCACATATTCATACCATAAATAGTGATTCATACATACTAATCCAATGAAATTTAGCTCACATTCTCAGAAACTAGCCAACATCTTACTTCTTGTCCACTTGCTATGTCACTCACGACTGAATTAGAAAATGAATGTCAAACTCTGTATGAGCTGCTGTTACTGTAAGAATATCATGGAATTTACAGTAATCTCACTACTCAGACGGCAGACACATTGTTAGTTTAACAGTCATGATGTCATAAGGGATGAGGTCATCAATCTAATACATGGTCATCACCAATAAAAAAACTGTTGCAGCAGTATTACATGAATATTACAGGCATATTAAAGAGACAGCACGGTGATTTTCCATGGAGGATTTGTTCCGTCAGCTGGCATCTCTCCCAGGCGATTCAGATTCAGATTCTTGGCATTACATGGAGCTCGGCCTGTGATTTACTGTCTGTTTGACTGTGTTGCTGCCGTTTAATGTCCACACTAAATCAGTCAGTTCAAATTTCTGTTATTTTAGTTCAATAAATATGTTTTTAATAGATTGGGATGCAGGCGGAAAGGCTCCATTTTGCTGTCATATTGTTATTGTATTATCTTTAATGTTTTATACTGCTTGAGATTCCAATTGTAACTGTTGATTTGTATACCTATGTTGTTTTTCATAATCCTTATGTAAAGAGTGTTTATTATTGCTGATTTTAAAGTAGCACATGAACCTTTCTGTTCTGTGCAATCGCCGACACAGTAAGCATTGACCTTTCTTTGTACTTTACACCTGCTTTTATATAACACTGTTTCTATTATCTTACTTGCATTTTTTTTTACTTAAGAAAGACTACATATAGTCATGTATTCATCATCAAACTATATACTGTATTCATTTGAATATGTATACTGAGCTGCAGTCCACATACACACACATTACTTATTCTGACACACTCGTTTGTGTTTAAAAACTGGATTACTGATCTAGGCTGTTTAGTCATGTTATGCCCTTGGCCTTCACTGTTTTTCCAAAACATTCATCTCTATGCTCCTTTTTTATTAGTCAAGACCTTGAAGACATATTTTCTCAATCAGCTTCTTATTATGAGTACTGTGGCTTTGCACGAAAACAAACATTTTAGCCAAAGTTGCACCACATGACAAACATGAGAAAGGCATTTGCCATCTCACTCTCACTCTCCCCTTTTAGGATTTCACAACTGTTGAATTTAATACTTTGATTGTTGCTTGTCATAAATAATTTGGCTACTTATAAAAGTAAGGAACACACTATTTGTAATAAACATTAACGTTTGTCTTCGACTATTCTGCTAAACTTAGTTTGAAAACAACAGCTCTATCTTTCCATCCGAACGCTTTCTTTATTATTGTTATCAGTGGGCTATTATTAGTGGTAGTGTGTGTGTGTGTGTGTGTGTGTGTGGTGCTAATGGAGTCTGGTTACTGCAGCAGCATCTGTCCTGCTGCAGGGCTTCATCGTCACCCTCCTCATCCTCCCCCAGCCTGCGGCCTGTGTGAAGCTGTTGGACGGGTTGGCCATAGCATGCCATGCCCGTCCCGGTCCGGCTCGAATCGGTTTTATATGGGTTCGGTTCGGCTCGGCCCACAAACACAATGACCTACATTCAGCAGCTTCGGGCTGCGGCGCTGCGGCTCAAACCCCCTCCCCTCCCCTCGCTCACCACAGCCTCGAAGCCACACAGACAGTATCGACAACTTTGGGATCAATCGGAAATAACTATTGATCAGGCGGATTTTTCTTACCTTTCACTCAAATTTGCAGCATTATACTATCCCGTTTTTTCTTCTCTCTCTCTCTCTCCCTCCCGATCCTCCGTTTCTCCTCCTTTTCTCCTCTGTCTCTGCTTCTCTTCCTCTCGTCTTTCTCTTCCTCCTCTCGGGCTTTTCGATCAGCAGATGTTAGATCTGTTTTCCATTAAATCAAAACACTGCAGACCTCAGTTTGTTCCTTTTGCTTAGAGACAACAGTAAAAACCAACACAGAAGGCAGGCGTTGGACCTCGCTGCTCTGCGCAGACTCAGTAAAGCCCAATAAAAAATAACATCTTCCGGTAAAGAGACTTTCAAAATGAAAGCCTGGATGTTTAGAAGGACACGTTTCTCTGTCTTCAAAAGTATAAAGGATGATCTCAACAACAGTGTTAATACATATATATCTAAAGCTAATATCTGTTGCCAATGACACTTATTAGGCTATCTAGGTAAACGTACAGAAGTGTAAATATTATGTAGACCTACATACTAATTGCTGTGGAGTAGAAGTAGGCTACTATACGAGGTAGCATGTCATTTTAATTTTGAATTAAACTAAATAAAAGTACGTCAAAATAGTACTTGAATAAATGTAACCTGTGGTGTAACTTCTACCACTGAATGTCTGCATCAACTTTCCTGGTTATCCATCCAACATGTTGTTAAGACATTTCACCCTGAACCACAGGGTTCAACCTCATGGTGGCGTGACATGCAAGATTTTTTATTTATTTTTATTTATGCTGAGCAAAAATGATTGTCCTGTAGTTGCAGCTTAGATTGGCCATTGTCAAAGAATAGTTTGATACTTGATTCTGATTAATTGCTTGATTTTAACTACAATGCATCAATCTATAGGCCTAACAGCATTTCATTGTCATAGTGCAAACTTGTATTGGGCTATAATGAGAAAAAACATTTCAACCATTGACTCCACGGTTTCTCCCACTCTCTTTGCATTGTTTATGAATTAGTTAGAAAAATAGCTTAGAAATAAAATTAAATAGATTAAATACTATGAGGTAACTCTATTCTTAGTTTTATTTTACTCACATACTTACATTGATATTTTCAAACATGTTTAGTTTTCTGTACAAAAGTACTATAATATGTAAAAGATGCTTTGAAACATTTTTTTTTTCATTTTGTTTGATGTCCTATCACTCCACTGCTACACGTTTACACTTTTCGTAAAAACCTTTTATATACTATCTATGGTAAAAACGTATCGGCAATTTTCCATATGCTTTGAAAGTTTAATTGCCTCTGTTCCGGTGAAACCCTATGCAGCTTCGGCGGGGCCACGGCGCCCAGACCACGCCCCTTTCCAGTTCAATTCCACTGAGGCGTTTACGTGCCTTCAGAAACTGTAACTCCGACGCTTAGATCAGATTGATGCTCAAATGAAAAATATAAAAGCTATATGAAAACACCTGAAAACAAACAATAAGGCCATTCACAATAAATACAGTTAGAACAATAAATACAATGTTTAACTAATACATAATTATTATTTAAAGAGATTAGTATCAGCAAACAGTATAGGCTACTGTTAAACAATAACTATAGAGGTTTTGAATGAGTTGAATTTAGATTTATTCAGTTATTCATAGCAATACATATGTACACAAGTATACGTTTATACTTTATCTTACTGGTAGAAACCTAAAAATACATTATTTTAGGTACACAACTTACAATTCAAGTTTAAATGACCAGTTCTGACTCTTAAATGTTAACACAATGCTGCTGAAAAATAAAAACATCTTATTTCCTGTACAGACTTCACATGCAAATAAAAAAATTCACATTCACCTTATAAATTCGGAAATGCGGAAATACACTGAACCATTATTATTATTCATAAAGTGTCAGTGAATGCATCCTCTCCCTCTCATGCTGAAAAAAAAATTAATTATAAAAGGTTATTATAAAAAACAACATTGTTTTGGAGCGTTTCAGGCAGTGTTCTTGACGTCCCTAGTTCTGTTTTTCCATCCTTTCTTTGTGTGTCCAAAGTCTTATCGACGAGTTGTGCAGAGGACTTGAGGTGCAGTCATCTGTTCTTTTGCTAATTTCCCATCATCCTTTTGGGGCGGCGTGGAGGCCCATGGCAACCTGAACCTGGAAGAAGAGGAGAGGCTGCATTATTCAAGCTGCAGTTTCAACAACCGTTTTTTTTCAAATCTAATTTTCAATCGTTTTACATTGTAGATATCTTGTTCTATACATTTCTGTATTAGATGTGTAATTGAAGTTGTTATATTTTCCCCTCGTACATTTTTCAAACACATTATATTTAGATTTTTCTTGGTTCTTGGTTCATGGCATGCTGTCTATTATTTGTTCTTTCTCTCTATTTTAAACTAACTGTTGGTCCAGAGTTGGATTTTCCCTATATTGGCAGGCCGCTGCTCTTTCAAAATAGATAGGCACGGCCACGGACAGTCATTAATTACGTCTTCACTGGGCCTTTAGAGTGAATACAGTCTCTACCACTGACCGCCGCCACAAATTGGCCACAATTAGCACACTGACCGACCCAGCCATATACAGTATCTCACAAAAGTGAGTACACCCCTCACATTTCTTCAAATATTTCATTATATCTTTCCGTGGGACAACACTGAATAAATGACACTTTGATACAATGTAAAGTAGTCAGTGTACAGCTTGTATAACAGTGTACATTTACCTTCCCCTCAAAATAACTCGACACACAGCCATTAATGTCTAAACTGCTGGCAACAAAAGTGAGTACATCCCTAAGTGAAAATGTCCAAATTGGGCCCAAAGTGTCAATATTTTGTGTGGCCACCATTATTTTCCAACACTGCCTTAACCCTCTTGGGCATGGAGTTCACCAGAGCTTCACAGGTTGCCACTGGAATCCTCTTCCACCCATTCATGACGACATCACGGAGCTGGTAGATATTAGAGTCCTTGCGCTCCTCCAGCTTCCGTTTGAGGATGCCCCACAGATACTCAATAGGGCTTAAGTCTGGAGACATGCTTGGCCAGGCCATAACCTTTACCCTCAGCTTTTTTAGCAAGCCACTGGTCGTCTTGGAGGTGTGTTTGGGGTCGTTATCATGTTGCAATACTGCCCCGCGGCCCAGTTTACGAAGGTTGAGTGCACGTGGTCAGCGTCATACACAGAGGTTGGCTTTGGAAAATAGACGTATGAATACTGCCAGCATTGCTGAAGGGCTTGAAGGGGTGGGGGGTCAGCCTGTCAGTGCTCAGACCATACGCCACACACTACATCATACTGGTCTGCATGGCTGTTGTCCCAGAAGAAAGCCTATACAAAAGATGATGCACAAGAAACCCCACAAAAAGTTTGCTGAAGACAAGCAGACTACGAACATGGATTACTGCAACCATGTCCTGTGGTCTAATGAGACCAAGATACATTTATTTGGTTCAGATGGTGTTAAGAGTGTGGGGCGGCAACCAGGTGAGGAGTACAAAGACAAGTGTGTCTTGCCTATGGTCAAGCATGGTGGTGGGAGTGTCATGGTCTGGGGCTAAATGAGTGCTACCAGCACTGGGGATCTGCAGTTCATTGCATTCTAACATGTAGTGTGCCATACTGAAGCATGATCCCCTCCCTTCATAAACTGGGCCGCAGGGCAGTACTGCAACATGATAACGACCCCAAACACCCCTCCGAACGACCACTGGCTTGCTAAAGAAGCTGAGTGTAGAGGTTATGGACTGGCTAAGCATGTCTCCAGACCTAAACCCTATTGAGCATCTCTGGGGCATCCTCAAACGGGAGATGGAGGAGCGCAAGGACTCTAATATCCACCAGCTCCTTGATGCCGTCATGAATGGGTGGAAGAGGATTCCAGCGGCAACCTGTGAAGCTCTGGTGAACTCCATGCCCAAGAGGGTTAAGGGAGTGCTGGAGAATAATGGTGGAAAAACAAAATATTGACACTTTGGGCCCAATTTGGACATTTTCACTTAGGGGTGTACTCACTTTTGTTGCCAGCAGTTTAGACATTAATGGCTGTGTGTCGAGTTATTTTGAGGGGACAGTAAATTTACACTGTTATACAAGCTGTACACTGACTACTTTACATTGTATCAAAGTGTCATTCTTTCAGTGTTGTCCCATGAAAAGATATAATGAAATATTTGAAGAAATGTGAGGGGTGTACTCACTTTTGTGAGACACTATACAAGGTTTTGACCATGTCGTCTGTGGTATAGGTCTGTGCTGTAAGCAACCAAGATCAAACTGCCACGCTGGAAAAGTATGAACATTTAACACAGAACAGCTTGTTAGGCAGACCTGTGTTTGAATAGTTTTGTTAGAGAAGGAAAGATTTGTAGTTGTTTGATCAATTTCTCCCATACCAAACGAGCACGTCACCATTCAAAACATTGCTTCTTTGGTATAGTAGAAGAGAATGTCTGGTGTTCTTGTGTTGGCCATGCTACAACAGCGGCGTGGCTATCCCCTGCAGTGTGCCAGCAGTAGATCCGCATGTGATCAAGACTCTGAAGTGACTCTATGTGATAAAATCAGACTCAACCTGCCCAATGGACAAACAGCATATTGTGACTGTATCACATTTTGTATTGATACAAAAATTTATATTTTTTGATAAGAATAACTATAAGTAATACATCTAGAGATAGAGATGAAAGTTTTATCAATTAAAATATAGATTTAAATCAATAAGGAAGCTGATTAATTTATTATTTATGAATGACTTGAGGTGATATTAACTAAGTTATTCTTCTTCTCACCCCTTTTTGAATCAAGTGTTGGTTGGTGACAGTTTCATATGCTTTATATTGTTTGTAAATAATGCTTTTTTTTATGTCTGTCCACTACTTGTTTGATAATTTTCTCTTGTATTATTTTTTTTCATCTCTTTTCTCATTCGGATAGAATACATGTCCATTCCATTCCACTGTGCACATACTGACCGCTGTATGGAAGGCATCTGCTGGATGGTGTCGGGCAGCGGCCGCTTGAAGGTCTCGGGCAGGAAGACGCAGAGCACAACGCTGAGCAGTGACAGAGAGCCCACTACGATCCACGGCAGGAACTGATTGAAAACAGCTAGAGACAAAACCACAGCGAACCAGTGAGTTTGTCCAATACTTTCAAGATTTATCCTGCACAGAGGATTATTTATTTCAGACATGGTCTCTCAAAACTTCACCAGATGAAACAAAGACTTCATCTATAGTCTTATATTTTACTAAAGGCAAATAAGAGGGGGTGAGGGCTATTGTGTTTATTGTTGTTATTTAGGTAAGCTGAAACTTTAAAAAACAAAACTGAATTCATCGCAAGAGCAGCCTCACAGCCACTACTACAGCTGGTATTGGTGAATCAGCAGAACAATAAAGTCATCAAATGCAGGATTAAATAGTAGATAAAGAATTGGTTCAAACAAATCATACTGAAGTCTTAAATGTATTATTTAAATGGCTGACTTTTTAAAATATATAAATAACCATAGCAATCACCAATGTTTAAATTCTTACAATTTTTAAGTATCTTTTCTTTAGTTTTTATTCTATTTTTAACTTATCACTTATGTCTCTGCTTGTTTATATATCGTGTTATATTTTATTTATGATAATCACTGTTCGTTCATTGTTTATTGTCTTAATGTATGCACCTTATTCACCAAGACAAATTCCTTGTTGGTGTAAAACCCTTCTTGGCAATAAAATCCTTTCTGATTCTGATTCTGATTCTGATTCTGATAAACATTATCCACAGTATTTTGTATGAAGGTCTCACCCATTTGCAGCAGGTAAGGGGAAACAGCAGACCCCACTCTGTTGAACATGGCACAGGTTGACATCGCTGTGTTCCTGATGACTGTGGGAGACAGCTCACCAGTAAACATGTACAACACCCCGGAGCCGGCCAGGATGCCAAATTTACCCAGAAGTACCAGGAACACGGTGACCCCTGGATGACCTGCAAGGAGAGGGGGTTGTCAGTTAGTGGAACCAATAATCCTTCGTTTCAAAATATTACGAAATTTCAAAAGTAAATCTGTGTCCTGGACCTTGAGCAAGGTACATAACCCTAAACTGCTCGAGGGGCACTTTACTATGGCTGACCCTGCGCTCTGACCCACTATGAAGTGTGGTAACTTGAGAGGGGATATGCCATTACAATGTGCCTCGTATCAATTGACTTAATAAAGATAACTTAACTTATCATTGTAAACTGTTACTGAATTACTAAATTAGGTGTGGCTTAGTAAATCATCATGCTGGAAATGGTCAATTGTTTTGATTTTTACACCAAGAATACTAATTATATTCACAAAGAAAGGAAGGAAGGAAGGAGGGAAGAAGGAGGTTGAGGAGGAGAGCTGGCTTGTGCTGGTCATACTCACTGTGCAGAGTGATCTGGATGAGCAGCATTGCTATCGCCCCTAGCAGCGTGTAGCAGATAAAGGACATGCGGCGAGGAAGACTACGTGCCGCCAGCCAGCTGGCAAAGTACGCTGGGAGCTCCACGAGCGTGTTCAGGAAGTGGTTTAGGAAGGGACTGCCATAGAGACTAGACATGTTGAATGATAGTCCAAAGTAACAGACACTCAGGGAAAACCTGCAAACAAAAAAATAGGACAAGACTTGAAATACAAAGTCCTGTTTAGCGTTAGAATAGTGTTGGTGTCAGAATGTTGCTACAGAAGCAAGATTTCAGCAACATTATGAGTTGGTATGTGTAAATGTAAGGTTTGGGACAATGGGAATGTCTATAGGAAATTGTATACAAATAAAATAGCTTATATGGAAAAAACTGAAAAGTTCCTGAATTCCACAGAAATGTTTCTATCTGAAAGAGCACTTTATCTCACCAGATGAGCCACAGCATAAGTGTGATATTTCGAATGTTTGAGGTCCTCAGCAGGTCCAGGAAGCTGAGGGACCTCTCAGCCTTCTCAAGGGGTGGTTTCTCAACCTGTGGAGACAAGGACACTAGTCAGGAACGATGCCCATCGTATTGTGGTGTGTTGAACAAGGCTGAGGCTAAAGAGGTTCTTACGTTGGCTGAGAGAAAGATGACATGTGGAGCTTCCACTCTGTTCTCCAGAGCTGCCGACCTTATCAGGAATTCTGCTTCCTGCAAACGGCCACGAGACACCAGCTAGCGGGGAGACTCTGGAATCAGCCTGGTGGGTCGGACAGACGAACACAAAAATGTATCTTCTAAAATGTATCAGTTAAAAAAACTTTCTGGTCCCTTAGTCTGGATCATTGTTCTGAAAGGCTGATACTAACAAATGCTCACTGGCAGTGGGGGGGGGGATTATGAAATAGTTCATCCTTTCTTTCATGTCATAAACATTTCAACTGGGAATAAATTAATTATACAGATTTAAAGTAAAAGATCTAGATATAAAAATATAAAGTTGCAGATATATCTTGATAGTGTAGTCAGTTAATCTTACCACCACAAGGGCATACAGGCCATCCCCGGCACCGCCATGATCAGTGACAGGTGTCTCCAGTTGGTGACCAGATAGGCAGTGCCCGGCAGCAGCATCATACCAATGGTGTAGAACCAAGGCAGGCAAAGCATGGAGAAGAGAACCTTGGGGGAACCAACCAGGACCTCAGAACCTGTGCAGTTGTTTCAAAGAAATAAGGGAGTGACAATAAGTGCCCCAATTGACCTTTTAATTGAACTGTTTCTGTAGTCAGATTATTGCACAAATATAAAAATACTGATGACTTTGTAAGTTGTTGATGTGTTTACAAGCCATTGGTGGGCCTTTCTCAACAGTTTTCTTTGCTGTCAACACAAACAACTTTTTTGTTGTAAAGATTTATTTAAAGGGGTGGAAAACACTGTCTTTGTATGAATACTAAACTGACCGAAGAAAATGGAATTTCAAATGTGCCCTCACAGGTATGGACATGGTCTTATTCGGTCCTTAAGTGAGACTACATCGAGATCCGCAACGAAACAACAGCACTGCCACAACTGGAGATAAGATGATAAAAGTCAGTGGTGGTTAGAGTATTATGAAAGACCCCATACCCAGCACAAACACGACTATGTAGCTGCCGATCTGTCCCACTCCCATCAAGAAGAAAAGCACAGTGAAGATGGACCATGACGGAGCGAAGGCCAGAGCCCCGCTGGACACACTGAGCAGGGCCGTGGCAACGAACAGTACGGGCTTCCTGCCAAACCTGAAGGACACATTCAACAGAGGGGTGTCAGACACAGCAGCAACAAACATGGTCGCTGTTAAAGGTGCTACGAGGAACTTTTAAGTATTTCTGAAACAGTCTCATTTTTCCTCTAATCATACACAGGGCTGGACTGGGACAAAAAATCGGCCCTGGCATTTTTGGCCATGGCAGCCCACCGTTTATACGATATGCGGAGGAAGGGGTGTTGCACCAAATTCTGGGCCCCTATACAGAAAGTCCTGATGGGCTCTCTGAGAGGCGGTCTTACAATACAAACATGTAAAAGCTTTGTTTGTCTATAGTCCAAAACGTATGAGTGACTGGTCCCTCTCTGAGCCAGATAACAACACAATGTTTCTATTGATGAATGACCAGATTATTACGCGTACTTGAACACATCCCCTGGTCTAATGACTCTTAATAAACATGCACACACACATTGTTTCTCACAGGAATTTGGGAGACTGTGTCGTGGACCCTGGACCTTCTAGGGGGGTCCGGGGGAATGCTCCCCCGGAAGATTTTTTTTAAAATGTTAAAGTAAAATTCATCAATCTGGTGCACTTTGAGGAGAAAACAAAGGCTAAATCAACTGTTTCCTATGTAAGCTATTTAGTACTATTTTCTGGAATGATTCAAAGACACAGAATGACCAAAAAGCAGAAAGAAGAAAGTTTAAAAAATCCAGTCAAAAAATTTTTTCCCTTCGTTTGTATTTTTTAATGGCCCAATATAGGCCCCTGATCTTCATAGCCCCTAAATAAAAAATGTCGGGGCCTTCAAAGATCAGGGGCCTATATTGAGCCAGTAAAATTAATATAAATCAAAAAAATAATTTATTTTTTCTTGGGTGCAGCCCCCCAAGCCTGTCCGCAGTCCGACGGCCCTGAACGTAAAACTGACCATCGTCAGATGCTCATAATTACTGAGTACAAGTTGAATGCGTGATAATACAACTCAATGCAGCCTCTGAATGGGCGGCCCTCTGCTGTGTGTGTGATTGGGCCAGGCCTAGCCTAGAACCAATCATAATGAGTAATGGCCTGGTAACTTTCAGGTGAAGTTGACAGCCTGCACGCACATTTATATGTCCATGGCACTCCCGAGAGGGAAGGGACCTCGGCCCTCGGCTGTGTGACTTGGCCGGGCCGGGCCGAGTCACACAGCCGAGGGTCCAAAAAAAAAAAAAAAAAAAAAAAAAAAAAGATTTTTTTTTTTTTTTTTTTTTTTTTTAACCTCACCGGCCCAAAAGGCTGCCGGCCCCTCGGGCATTTGCCCGGTATGCCAGATGGCCAGTCCAGCCCTGATCATACATGACATGTAAGAGTAAACAAGACCATCAGTGCAAAGAATACTATTTTTATATAGTTTTTTCTTAATACCCTTATGGTACGCTCACCTAACTGGCGTAGTACAAACACTACCGCTTTTGTCCAAAGGGGGTGCAAGAATTTACACAAACTTAAAGGTCTTTCGCAGCACCTAAGGTTTCATTTTAACAGTTAGAACCCAAACTGAAAAGTACCGGTCAGATAGTTGTCCAGAAACTAAGCATCCGGACAATCCTCCCAGGAAGTAGACGAGGGAGGTAAGAGGCTGTTTCCACTGGTCGTCACATACCAAGTTAAACTGGAAGACAACGGACATAACAATATAAAACTGTGACGAAACATATAAGGCAAACTTGGGTATGCAACATGGAATATAGCATTGAAAGTTAAACAGATATAGAACATTTGACTGGAAACCACCAATAAGAGTCTTTTGAGTCCTCTTACCACCTGACCTGTGCATGATTTCTCCGTTACTGTACCTATCCTTAGTCAGTTTGTTCTGAGTGTGTGTTCCAAACAGAAACTACATTCATTTTCCCCATTAGAAGCTACCTTTCTAACTTTCTCAGAATTGTGAAAAAATAAGGCTCTTATTTGTAATATCTTCCAAAACATGGTTTCGCCCCTGCCTCTGAGCCTAGTCCACCACCACCGGCATGGAGGCCTTCTGAGCCAAGTTCTCTAGTCTATCACTCCTCTAAGGCTGGTATTTTTTTTTTTTTAGCCTTTATTTATACAGGTAAATCCCATTGAGACCGAATACTCTTTTACAAGGGAGACCTGTTTTCCTTTCCCACGTTACCATTCACACACACATTCATACACCGATAGCAGGCTAACTATCGACATTCACACGAGGCAAGGTGGGTGAAGTGTCTTGCCCAAGGACACAACAACTATGACACAGGTGGCAGGGCGGGGATCGAACCTCCAACCCTTTGATCATCAGCCGACCCGCTCTACCACCTGAGCCACAGTCGCCCCGTATTGTAGTGATCAGCTCCTCAGATTCATATCCCTTAGTGTCCATATTCTTAGAATTTGTCCTCAAGTGTCCTGCAGCTCTGAGCACATTCCTGCAGACTAAGTTCATGTCTGCCTGGTCCTCCACCGTCCATCTACTTAGAACCAGGTCTTTCAGCAAGTAGATCTCTCAAAACCTTCTCTTTTAGTATCCGGTATCTTAGAGACAGTCCTCTAGTGTCCAATCCCTCCAACCCTTGTCCACCAGATAGGATTGAGATGAGCTTTAGCAAGGCCAACAAGAGCATAAATCACTGTGTGGTTGGGGATTCGATTGTGTTGACGCGTTTGCTGCCATCTGCCTCATCTTCTTAGTATATTGCCTGGTAGCTGTGGTAGTTAAGCCCTCTTTGTTTTGATGACTGCCTGTTGCTTTATTGATTCTTCTGCTCTGATGGTCAAAACAGCAACCACTGTCTGCTGTGTCCTTGATAATTGCATGGATCCCGCTATCGCACCAAACGTGCTTGTGCAAAATTGCATGAAGAAAAGCCATTCTGTTCAATGAAGAGTATGGTCTCAGGTGCTCGAACTATATCAGTGTCGAGGTTCAAGTAATAAGTAACTGGTTCCTCAATGCAGATATCCTGTGGGGCAAGTTTCACAATCCAATATTGTGATTGTTTACATTCTGAGGTAGGCCTAGTCCATAGTATCATGGTTTGCTGATTTGAAGGACAGGTAATGATTAACTTAATGCAGTCCAAGCACACTTGTGTACTGTGTAATCTAAACATTTGAAATAAGTTTGAGTGCTGCAGCGGATGTGGTATTACATAACACATAACATATGCAGAAGACCTGAATCCAGTGATTTCCAGTTTAGCACCTTAATGCAGTCACTCATTGTCAGAGGTCACAACCCCTCAGTGTTTTACTAACGGAAACTGTTCTGACCAGACTGGATCCTGATAACATGCTAGTGTTTTCACATTAATGTACAGTGAAAGGGGTGGAGCTTAATACCTCACTGACTACAGTAGACTGGTAGTACTCAGTACCGTAGATCCATCCATCTTTGCAGCTCTCTTGCCTCAGGCTGGAGAGGAGGACCTCTGGACTGGATCCAAACGTAGACAGGTTCTGCAACAGGTCCAGTTCATACCGGCTACAACTGCTCCTCTCGGGCAGCCCTGCCACCTGCTGAACCAGGAAATTATATAATCCTTATTTTCAATTTCTGTATTTGATGTAACAACAGTGTAACGGGGGGGGGGGGGGGGGGGGTCAACCAGTTCATCACATCAGAACAGTTCTTACTATAGATAGTATGTAAACAGTTCTAACCTGCATAAGGATCACAACTCGCAAGCAAAGCTAAGTTATTATCTGACTGTATCCACCAATAATTTAAATCTTCAGGAGTTCGCTTTTACTGTATACCTACAAACATCGGCCATGGCGTGTATCAGTATTTGACTAAATTTAATGTTTGCTAATTTCTTATTTACATTTGTTGTCAAATTCACTTTCTAGTGAATAGCTCGATTTTTGGTCTCCACTTTTTTCCCCAAGGAAATATCTGGTCTTTTAGCTGCTAAATGCTTGACTATTTTTGCCAGTAATTGTGTCTGTGATGGGTGTTTTTTTCCCAGTCTACTTAAAGGTACGAACACACTGCGGAGTGCAGTGTGTTCGTAGGGGAGAGTGGCCTAAGTTGTGCCGGTGGGCAAGTTGTGCCACCCCTTGTTTCTAGAAAACCATAGAAGAAATTGGAAATGTGACCACATATTTAAGAAGAGCCATCCATTAAACTCATCCTGTAAAGAAGGGAGAAACATGGAATAAGATATAAGCACATTTAAGCAAAAAAAACAGATTTTTGCCTTTCAAAGTAAAATTTCCATGATCAAGGTTTTTTTATTGTCTGAACAATTATAGACACGTTTGAAAACATTTGACACATGTTTTAGTGCTTTAGTATGCTACACTTTGTGTCTATATAGTTAGCACGATGTCATCCCTAAACTGCTGCATCATGCGTATTATCCAAAATGCTGGGGATGGGGTGATTTGTGCCAGAGGGCCTAGGTGAGTTATAAGTAAGTAAGTAAGTAAAATGTATTTATAAAAGCACATTTATAACAGTTTGCACTGTCCAGTTTGCTTTACATAGTGCATTCAGTAGGTAAAAAATTAATTAAGGTAAAATAACAATAACCAAAATAAAAGACATAAAGCCCAGACATCCACATATGAACAAAGATAGTAGTGCAGAGGTAAGATAGTTAATTGGGAGGAAAAACCAGGGTGTACAGATGGGTTTTGAGCCATGATTTAAAGGCAGAAATGGAGAGGGAATTGCATATGCCAGGTGGCAGTTTAGTCCAGGCATTATATAACCTGACCTCTCAAAAATTGCAACAGAAACCATTCCAACTGTTTTTGACTCATGAATATGTAATAAATAACATACTAAAAGTCTTAAGGAATCCAAGTGGTGGAAAGTTATTTTCTAAGGGGTTTCTTAACCATACCTTTATGTCAATTTTCAGCTTCCTAAAGTACTGTTTTATGGTAGAGGGGATATGTGCACAATTGTTAACCTTTTCAGAAATGCTTGAAACTTGGTACACTTATATAGTTTGGGGCTCTGAACATTTTCAGATATTAAGCCATTGCAAAATCGAATCATGGTTGCCATGGCGACTATTTTACTTTCCGCCATAGCCTAATTATGTATTTGTCATCATAACTCCTGAACCAAACATAATACCACTTAACTAGTGATGTCTAACCCTATGTTTTCATGGTCAGGGATTACTATGATACAACATCAGAAACAGTTAAAGAGATCCTATTATACTACTTTTCTGGTCTTCATTTCTTGTTAAAAACTGCTATAGAGCAACCTGACACGAATCACATCACTAAAAACTATGTAGATTTTCGGGACCCTCTTCCTCTTACCCTAGCGAGCACAGCAGTCTCTCTCTACACACTGCTTTGAGCTTCTCCGCCCCTCCCTCCCCCCCCCTGCTGCAAACCCCACTCCGTTGTGATTGGTTACCTTCCTTCCAGCAGCGGGAAATTTTAAGGAAGGTGGGGGCATGCAGCCGGAGCTTGCCTGAGCGGCAGCATTACCATATATGGAAACATGACAGAAACGACCCCAGCGTGACAGACACAACCAGGAAATTTGAACAAGTTTGGCTCGACCGGCTGCCATAGTTTTTAGTGTCTGTTAGTGTTTTTAGTGTCCACCCCAGACGGTCAGCAGGGAATACGTCGAAATGCATGTACGTAATTACTTGATACTCTAGTATGGTTAAACATGACTATAAATTATTCTAACAACGTTTATAGGTCATAAAAGTCGAAAAGTATCATAGGTCCTCTTTAAGGTTTGGCGCCCTTAGCTCAGTTGGTAGGGTGCCCCCCCCCCTCCGGGCCGGGCAGCAGCAGATCCGGGTTCGATTCCCGCCCGCGGTCGTTCTCTGCATGTCACTCCCCTCTCTGCCCCATTTCACCTCTGTCTCTCTGCAACAATGCCCAAAAAATATCTTTAAAAAAAACACATACATCTATTTGTAGAGAGGATAACTATCTTATCAACCAGGGATTTGCAGGGACAGTTGGGGGAGCAAGGGCTTATTATTTTACAATAGTAGCACGTACATTTCTGACTTAGCCCAGCATACCTACCAATTTATTTTGAATAACCACTCACACAATTGTTAGACAGATCAGCGGATCTCTACAAAATAATCAGTTCACACAGAGACATTGTTCTTCTTTAGTATCCACTAAAGCAATCTAAAAGTTTTTTCACAATTTGCACGTTTTCTATGCTACTAGTTTCTGGTATAAGATACATTTACACTAATTCACTGCACCAAATATTGCACTCTTTTGTATTTCTGCACATGACAATAAATCATTTGAAATATTTTGGTGGTATTGTTGAAATAAATAACGCTTAAAAATTAACATCAACAACAAATTCTTCACACAAAAAACTAAAAAAAAAGGCGGTTCTCTACATGAATAACCAAACCAACCTACCCTTCAAAACTATAAAGTTGGCCTATATTTGGTTGCAACATTTAGGCTTTGTTCATTCTGCTCTCATCACTGCAAAATTACTGAAAACATTACTGAAATCATTACAAAAAAGTTCTTAATCTTTGAACACAAATCTGTTCCTTCAGTTATTTCCAACTTCTTTGTGCCTTGTATCTTTCTTTGCATTAAGAACTTTTTAAGGTCTATTTTAATTTGTAATTTTTAGAAACAATACAGAAAGCAGGACCTTGGTGGTTACAATGATTAAAACAGGATGATGCTGCTCGTCAGCTTCATTGTGGTATAACTCGGGTGGTTGGTCAATTGGCCAGGTTTCTGAAAAACTGGTCAGACCTGGCTGGCCGTGTCAACCTGAAGACTTATGTCAAAGCCTTTAGAAGTTATAGTCCCCAAAGGGAAATTATTTTTCACAAAAATGTACGTTATGGGGAGAGAGAATTTAAACCTGTTTGTAGACTCAGGACAATGACAGAGTAACTAGCCTGTCCTGTTTATAAGAATGTAGAACTACAAAAGGTACCCAACCTGTTTTTTCATGGGGTCCAAATACTTTTCACATCCACACCCAGAGACAAGTAGCTTTTCTACTGCTTTTTAAATGGCCTTAAGCAGAGCCACGGCTCTATGTAAACACCCAACTTTGAATAGATATTGACATAAATATCTAAAAATCTAAAAATAAAGGTTATCTAGGTAGGTTCTTGGCTTCCAAAGACAATGGGCCCTGGGCCCCCCAAGTGGCTGGGCCCTAGAAAGCTTTCACACTTTCTACCCCTTATGGGCGGCCCTATCTGCACATACTGTAGATGTGAGCTGATTTTGTGTAGAGATTATGCCCTGATACTGCCATGAAAGGAAGCATTTCTGATATTGTTTCAAGGTGAAGTTCCCAATTCTCAGAAACTTGCAAAATACCAATGGATTTTAAGGATTCAGTTATGCATTTGAGAAGTCATCTTATTCTGAGAATCACATCAGAATGGCAAGCCTTCTCTGCAGACATCGTCTATCAGCTTTGCATAGATTGCAGCAACTTAATTGACACCAGAGTTTTATAAATGATCTCCAGCAGGTATCATCTGCTGATGACATATCTTCATCATAGTATTTTGGATCTCCTTGCAGCTAATGGGGAGTTACAACAAGTGCATCAGGCAGAATCAGGTAATTAAGGACTCTTTCAATGCAAATCCCATCCAAACATCTTCCCTGTCATAATGTGCACAACGGCTGCATAGAAAATCATTATCCCTTCCTCTTCCCAGCATCAACCATAACATGCCCAATGGACCCCAACAACTCATATCAGTGTGGAAGCCCCCAAGTCACTAACCTCTGGCTCAGCTGCTTTCATAAGAAAATGCCTTCCACCAGTGGTTGATAAAATTTGATGATTGGGGTGGAATTGTGGCAGTGGGCATGTTCACATAGGAACTTACATGCAGAGTAGATGCATGTAGGGTCACTACGTCTCATATCAACCAATGGGGTAAACACAAAGGATGTTTACCCCGGGTGATTGCCATGCTGTGCAAATTGCATCATACTAGACCATGCTGGCCTTTGTGAGACCAACAGGATGGCAGTTTTCCATATGAGTTCCAGGTCTGCTGTCGGGTCATATGGTTCTGATCTCTCTCTCTAACTAATAAAGGCAAAAATTACCCAAAAATAACTTGACATTGTTATCTTGAAAACATTTAATACATTTATGGCAAGAAAATTAAATCAAATGAATATTATGACTTCATAGTTAATCATTTATTTGCACATGCATTGTACCATATCTCTTGTTAAACAAAGTTGTCGGTTGATATGGACAGTAATGAACGATTTGTGTGGATATCAGAAAAGAATGTATAAATAAATAAATAAAAATTAACATTGGATTCACCCTTAACTATTGACCTTAACTGTTTCTGATGTTGTGTGGTATCATAGTAATCCCTGACCATGAAAACATAGGGTTAGACATCACTAGTTATGTGGAATTATGTTTGGTTCAGGAGTTATGATGAAAAATGCATAATTAGGCTATGGCGGAAAGTAAAATGGTCTCCATGGCAACCATGATTCAATTTTGCAATGGCTTAATATCTGAAAATGTTCAGAGCCCCAAACTGTATAAGTGTACCAAGTTTCAAGCTTTTCTGAAAAGGTTAACAATTTTGCACATATCCCCTCTACCATAAAACAGTACTTTAGGAAGCTGAAAATTGACATAAAGGTATGGTTAGAAAATAACTTTCCACCACTTGGATTCCTTAAGACTTTTAGTATGTTATTAATTACATATTCATGAGTCAAAAACAGTTGAAATGGTTTCTGTTGCAATTTTTGAGAGGTCCACCCATATTTTCTCACAAAATGCCTGTACTAGTTGGTTCTTCAAGGGCGGAGCAGCTAGTGCAAAGTACATTTCTGAGAGTTGTGCCATTGGCATGGCTGTATACGCTGGTCACCAAAAGAAAGTGATTGTCTACAGTAGCTCAGAAGAGACTGACATCTCCATTCCACTTAACGACACCACTGACAAGAGTTCAGATGGCCAGAAAGATGATGATGGTGACTTTGTCATTGTTAGCTTTGCAGGCAAAACCACCTAGATCTGCTAGGCCTTGTTTAAGAAAATTGACCTTCAATCTTTGTAAAATATTTACTTTAAATAAACCTTAAATAAGTGATTGTCTAATGGATTTGTCTTGCATTACATTTTATGAGATATATATATATATCAATGGCACAATTTACCCCATGGTATTTTCTCCAATGGCACTGTGGTGGATTTGAATAGCCTCTATTCATCAAGAGTTTGCTGACCGTGTATGTCTTAAAGGTTGGGGTCACTGGGGGAGAATGAGAGCACCCATAGAAGGACTTGTGTTTGAGACCATCTGTCTATTTGTAGATAATTATACACTTGGTACCCCCCCCCCCCCCCACATGAGATATAAGACACTGTTCTGTAACTAGCAGATTAGGTGCCATGCGGCTCTCAGCCTGCTGCTTCGATGCTCACTCTGAAATCCTCTGTATTGTCTGATGGAAACTCCTGCAATAAACTTGGAACACTGATTTAAAGAGTCCAGTCTGAAGTCCTTTGTCTTGTGTCTTGGTCAAGCCATGGGGAACATTCGGCTACTACAGCACAATTTACACCACACCGGGGGCAAGTTGTGCCACAAGACAACTTTTTTTCCGAAAGCTATATTTCTTCAACAGTTTATTCCAGATCCAAAGTTTGTATTGCCAGGGATGCACAACACCCTGAAATATATGTATATATTTGAGTCGGAGACTTTACTGTCAAGGCCTCACTTTAAAGTCACTTTGAGTAAAAAGTGGCACAACTTAGGCCACTCTCCCCTACCTTAAGAATGTTCCCCATTGTGTACTGTGTTGTGACACATCGTCTTTTTGAATGATTGTTGAGAGAAAACACTGGAGTCCTGAACCCTGAACGGTGGCTGCTTTCCTTATATTCATCTCTCCAACCGAATGTTGTCAGGCTTTTGAACCAACTCTTGGTGAAGGAGGTCTGACCCAGTGGTTTTAACATAGAAACAAGCTGCCTGCTAAGACCAAAAACAACAAAAGTTGCGTGAGCGAATCAAGGCGGTAAGAATATGAGACTGAAAGCCAAAACAATGAGCTTAAGGAGGCTAAACTACTTGCACTAACTCATTATCCAATCCATTGTCAATATATAATCATTGATAAAAGCCTATTTAAATGTGGATCAGACTAAAACAGTTGGATAACTTAGTTGAGAGACATTCACAAACATAATTTTGGTTTGGCAAGGAAGTATAACAATGAGACTGAAGGTCACCTAACCTGATGCAATTAGTCATTTATCCCAAAACTTTATTGCTCCCTAATCTAAACCAATAGTGATTTGCAGAGGTGGGGGTAAGTCAAGTCATTGCTAAGGTCAAGCAAGTCACAAGTCAAGTCATACATTTAAAAGACCTGAATTCCACAGTTCTCTTCTTCATACCTTCATCGACAACATCATCCTTGAACTACAATTTAATTATTCTTGGTCTGATCGAGGGGTCTTCAACTAAAATGTAAATGGGTCCAGTTGAAAACATTTTCTTACAGGAAAGGTCCGAATCTCATAATGTCTGCATCCAATAGCGACCCCTTATCTATCACATATGATCAACACCGCACATTTCCTTTTCTTTCAACCACATTTAGGCTACTTTAAATTTTAACATGGAAAACAAGAAAGGCAAATAGTAACAGATAGGCCTATACTTACACAAAACAGACACTTAATGCCCATAATCAGGGCTGGACTGGCCATCTGGCATACCGGGCAAATGCCCGAGGGGCCGGCAGCCTTTTGGGCCGGTGAGGTTAAAAAAAAAAAAAAAAAAAAAAAAAATCTTTTTTTTTTTTTTTTTTTTTTTTTTTTTGGACCCTCGGCTGTGTGACTCGGCCCGGCCCGGCCAAGTCACACAGCCGAGGGCCGAGGTCCCTTCCCTCTCGGGAGTGCCATGGACATATAAATGTGCGTGCAGGCTGTCAACTTCACCTGAAAGTTACCAGGCCATTACTCATTATGATTGGTTCTAGGCTAGGCCTGGCCCAATCACACACACAGCAGAGGGCCGCCCATTCAGAGGCTGCATTGAGTTGTATTATCACGCATTCAACTTGTACTCAGTAATTATGAGCATCTGACGATGGTCAGTTTTACGTTCAGGGCCGTCGGACTGCGGACAGGCTTGGGGGGCTGCACCCAAGAAAAAATAAATTATTTTTTTGATTTATATTAATTTTACTGGCTCAATATAGGCCCCTGATCTTTGAAGGCCCCGACATTTTTTATTTAGGGGCTATGAAGATCAGGGGCCTATATTGGGCCATTAAAAAATACAAACGAAGGGAAAAAATTTTTTGACTGGATTTTTTAAACTTTCTTCTTTCTGCTTTTTGGTCATTCTGTGTCTTTGAATCATTCCAGAAAATAGTACTAAATAGCTTACATAGGAAACAGTTGATTTAGCCTTTGTTTTCTCCTCAAAGTGCACCAGATTGATGAATTTTACTTTAACATTTTAAAAAAAATCTTCCGGGGGAGCATTCCCCCGGACCCCCCTAGAAGGTCCAGGGTCCACGACACAGTCTCCCAAATTCCTGTGAGAAACAATGTGTGTGTGCATGTTTATTAAGAGTCATTAGACCAGGGGATGTGTTCAAGTACGCGTAATAATCTGGTCATTCATCAATAGAAACATTGTGTTGTTATCTGGCTCAGAGAGGGACCAGTCACTCATACGTTTTGGACTATAGACAAACAAAGCTTTTACAT
This sequence comes from Ammodytes marinus, assembly GCF_949987685.1. Lineage (NCBI taxonomy): Eukaryota > Metazoa > Chordata > Actinopteri > Uranoscopiformes > Ammodytidae > Ammodytes > Ammodytes marinus. The sequence continues at coordinate 26,062,922 of NC_137216.1, forward strand.
GTTTGTATTGTAAGACCGCCTCTCAGAGAGCCCATCAGGACTTTCTGTATAGGGGCCCAGAATTTGGTGCAACACCCCTTCCTCCGCATATCGTATAAACGGTGGGCTGCCATGGCCAAAAATGCCAGGGCCGATTTTTTGTCCCAGTCCAGCCCTGCCCATAATGCATTTAAAATAAAACAGGGCAATGATCTGCGCTAAAAATATCATATCACCTTTTATTTTATGGCAGGATCACATTTTGATTTATCCCGATTAATTTTTTTTTCATACTGGGGGGCGAACTGTCATAACGGGCAGTTTGCTGTGCTGTCGGTGCGGGGGCGGCGGCTCTGAGCTGTCGGAAGGAGCCGGTGAATGTCTGAGTAAATTTGTGTGATTTGTGATTCTAATCTCTAACCCAAAGATTTAGACTGAGTAAAACATTCAACTAGACAGATGACGGAATAAAAGTCATGATGTCATTATTATTTTTACAAATAAATTAGTCACAATCATTCAGTTCAAACAGGCCTGGGTTCCAGTTCTGGCTGGTTCTGACCATAGGTAGATATATAAAATGTTCCGACCTGTACTGGGATGCTAGCCTGGATCCAGTCCTGGCTTAGGTTGCTGTTGGCGGGGATGTGGCAGTGATGTGGGGGCACAGCCAGCAGGAAGATGACCGACAGCAGGTTGTATCCACAGGGGAAGGTGGTCAGACAGAGCAGGAAGAAAACTCTCCTCTGGAACGGGCCCCAGGTGCCCAGGAACGAAACAGACTCCTCGTAATCCTCCATTATACACTGGACTCCACTTACACTATATTATTGTCTACTGTTTTATTTGGTTGTTTAAGAAACTTCACATGCAATCAACCCTTCAATTTAGTATAGGTGCTACTATAGCCTAACAACTGAATGATATGATAATTACATTGAATAGGCTATAAATTACATACAAATATAAAAAAACAAAGAAAGCCTATCTTTTTACTAAGAATACATTTTGGGAAAAGTACCTTTCTGCCACTGTATAATTATTCCAATAGTTGTCAAAGCAACCAATAAATAGGCAATATACTACAATATCTACGAGTACCATCAATTACTGCAAGTGCAATAACTACAATTACAATTTCCCCACCTCTATGTTTTACAACAGGTACAAATATTTGTGTCGCTCTGAATATAAAAACTGTTGATACTCCTGTTGCAGCAGTGGCAGCATCTCTCTGAAGATCCCGGCAGTGTCTCAACTTCTTTATTCCAAAAAAAAGATACGGTAACTCCTCCTCCTCTCCTCCTTCTCTCTCTCATTTTGCAACTACTTGTCGCAATCTTTCACGATGGGGAACAAACACTTGGTCTCACAAAGAAGACAAAAGTTCAATGCGTTGATGTGATGAACTAAAAAAACGAAATAAAGAATAATGTCGTAGAGTTTGATTAAAGGTGCACCGAGGAACTTTTAGTTTGTGTTAATTCTTGCACCCCATTTGGACAAAAGCGTCCAGCTGTTGTTCCTGGGTGAGCGTACCCAGTAGGCTACTCGAGTTGAGGGGGGATGGCATCCCCTTTGGAAATAAAGATCGCAAAATCATCCCCCTTCTAAATGGGCCATCCCCCCTTCCCATCCCCTCTGTTATTTTATCAATGAATGTGGACATATTAGCCTACCACTATTTCAACATTTAGTAGGCTAACACTGGCACTTATGCTGCCGGTACTTCACTGTGCCCTCGATGTCGGCGCTAGGTCAGGGGCAGGGAAAATGTATTTCTATTTTTTCAGCCAATTCAAAAATGTGTATATAATATACTATTACCATTCCTAGCTTCTGATTGGGTGGGCACGGCGAAAGCCCGCCTCCAAAATCACTCATCACCTGCTTTTCTGTGGACAACCGTCAATCACGTCCACAGAGCGCAGTCTGTCCTTTGCAAAGGCAGGCGACTTTTTTCCACACGTTAACTTGTTTTTTGGGTTAGTATGCGGTGCGCAAAAGCTCATTCACTTCATACTTTATCCAAACTGACTTACACAACTTTTTGTGTAGCGTATCGATTATTTAAGCCTGTAATCAAGCCTAGTGCTGCTTCCGCCTCTCACAATGCTGCTGCTGGCACATCGGAGGGTCACCGTCTCCCTAGTCTCGCAAAGCCAGACCAAACTACAGCAAGTAGTAGTAGGCTACAGACAGTATCGACAACTTTAGGATCAATCGGAAATAACTATTGATCAGGCGGATTTTTCTTGACTTTCACTCAAATTTGCAGCATTATACTATCCCGTTTTTTCTTCTCTCTCTTTCTCGCTCCCTCCCGATCCTCCGTTTCTCCTCCTTTTCTCCTCTGTCTCTGCTTCTCTTCCTCTCGTCTTTCTCTTCCTCCTCTCGGGCTGTTCGATCAGCAGATGTTAGATCTGTTTTCCATTAAATCAAAACACTGCAGACCTCAGTTTGTTCCTTTTGCTTAGAGACAACAGTAAAAGGGTCATTCTTCAACTTGAGGCAAATTTGGTATTATTTTTAGAAATGTAGTGATATGTTGTAGTTCTCCATCTTGTGTAGAACTAGCCTATTTACTGATAGTGGCTGTGATGAAATTATTTAAATATTATACGATTTTAGCCATCTTGTTCCAACAATCAGAGGAAATCGTCATTTCCATCACACTGCAAAAATGTCCTTTTTATATAAAACTATGAACTGAGCCTGTATTTTCAAAATATCTAAAGTAGTTGTACAACCAGATGTGACCAAATGTTTTAAATTAATTTATTTTCTGGGTTTTAAAGATAATATTTTTCCATTGTAAAGATGAAAATCTGCATAAAGCTATTCCACTTAAGTCTTTCAATCAATTTCTTAGATGGCACAATCATGCTTTTTCTAAATCAGTAGTTTAATTGTATCAATAGCTGAACAATTTCAAAGAATAAATAAAAACATAATGTCATTGTGTTTATTATTTGGGATTTTTTCCTTCAAAATATGTGCTGTGATGGTAATGACTGTGTGATGGAAATGACAGAATGTGATGGAAATGCCTTGTGACAAACAGTAATGTTGAATAATGTGTATATCCGTCAGTCTGCCCCAGGGCAGCTGTGGCTACTCTCGTAGTTTACCACCACAGGTGTGACTGTGTGTGAACGAATTGAACCTGGAACCCTGTAAAGCGCGAGGGTTCACAGAGAAATAAAGCGCTATATAAATCCAATCAATTATTATTATTATTATTATTATTATTATTATTATTATTATTATTATTATTATTATTATTATATGAATGAGCTAATAATGAAGAATGACCCAATAAAAACATAACAACTTCCGTTAAAGTGACTTTCAAAATAAAAGCCTGGATGTTTGGAGGGACACGTTTCTCTGTCTTCAAAAGTATAAAGGATGATCTCAACAACAGTGTTAATACATATATATCTAATATCTGTTGCCAATCAGTGGCGTGCACAGACATTTTGGGGGGCAGGTGCTCATTGCAAAAAAAAGCGCACAATATATTCTATAGAGCTGTTAAGCGGAAGTGGCTTACTTCCGGGACATGGGACCTCTCGGCACGAAAAATTACAACGGTAGTCAAAGGAAAGAAATTTATAATTTTCTGGTCCCAGTCATGAAATGCCTTCGATTACACATATGTTTTGTATAGATTTAGATGGTATTTTTTCGTTCAAAGAATGGAACAATTTAGCGAGTAGAAGCTGGATACGGTCAGGTTTTGTGCAGAGCGCTTTTGTGGACTACAGCTCTTCGCTGCTCTTGACACTTATGATATACGTCACTAGCACCCGCTTAGCTCAGAAACATGGCTGTGTCTTTAATGCACTTTACCGCCTTCTTTCAATGACAAGACAAAAGTCTTCAGCGTGGCGAAAACCACTACACAAGTGGACATGTGGAGAGTTTCAATTTCTCGAGTGGGAAGATTGTTGGCGTTGTCCACGCCAGCCATTAGCATTAGCACTGTCAGTCGAGAAGTGGAGGGAATGTGTTGAGGTGACGTCACAGAGGCGATAAGACTTGTAGTTGTTCTCGTAACATTTTTTCAAAAGCCGTTAGACGAATAATCATACAACATACCGTCAAACTCTTCACATGAAAAATGATCATTTAGACCCATACAAAACATACTGTATATGTAATCCAAGACATTTAATGACTGGGACCAGAAAATAGTAGATTACTTTCCATAGACTCCCATTCATTTTTTTTTCAGCCGAGAGGTTCCATGCCCCGTAATTCCGCCACTTCCGCTTAACAGCTCTATTGATGAATGACCAAATCATTTTAAGGGTACTTGTACAAAATCCCCCCCTGGCCTAATGACTTTTAATACCCGGCCACACATAGAGTGTTTCTCAAAGGAATTTGGGAGACTGTGTTTGGGTCCCTGGACCTTCTAGGGGGGTCAGGGGAAATGCTCCCCCGGAAGAAAAATTTGAACCTTTTAAAGTAAAATTCATCAATCAGGTGCACTTTAAGAAGAAAGCTAAGGCTAAATCACCTGTGTCAATGTGGGCTATTTAGTACTATTTTTTGGAATAATTTGGAGACACAGAATTACCAAAAAGCAGAAAGAAAAAATGTACATGTTTGAAAAAAAAAACAGTCAGTTTCGGATTTTTTAAAATAATCCCTTATTCCGAATTATCTCTTTGAAGTCTTCGTTAGGCCCCTGATCTCCGTACTAATAATATCCTACTAAGGTAAATACAAGATTACTGCAAGTCTGGTAACATAGAAATAACTTGTGGTTGGGACAAAATAATATAATTAGCTTATATAGCTTCATGACTGATTTAGTACCACCAACCCACTTTGCGTATAGTTAAAATAAAATGTGTGGACAGCTTGGACAACTGGTCTTAACTAAGCCTGGTTGTAACTGCTAAGTAGGGCGTAGTTATGACCAGGCTTAAGAATGGGCGTAGTTAAGACCAGGCTTAAGAATGGGCGTAGTTAAGACCAGGCTTAAGAATGGACAGTTAACATGACTCTGGTCTTGACTCTGACCCTTCATCTTCATCTTCCTCCTTGCTGCTGGTGGATGCTTTCATCCAGGAGAGCAGAGAGCTGCTCCCCTGGGCTGCCTGCTTTAGCTCCCTTTCTTTTGCCTTTTTAACCTCTCCTTTCTAGGCATTATACTGCAATTTGTAAATAAAAAGAGACCAACCATATGAAATAAGACTGCTTGGTTACATTACAACCAGGCACAAGGCTACTTTATCTGCAGGCAATTGGGAATTGCCTGTTTGTCATTTAGCAAATAAATTACTGCATGTGTTAATTATATAGCCTAAAGTAAACCTAAACAACACTAAATATTCAGCATACTGATAGATTCACATGCTGTACCAGTGACAAACTCCGCCGACATTAGTTGTGTTCATCGCGTCATATCTATTTTTTTTTTTTGGGCTAGCTTGTTAAGCAGGACAGTCGGCTAATTTATGCTCATAGACAAATAAATGCAAGTTATAGCTTGGCAATTGAGGCTTAGGGGGCAAACAATACACTCTTGACTCCATTCAATGTATGTGTTACCTCGCTGGTGGGGCAGGGCAGGGCAGGCCGGGGAGTAGGTGTGTGTGTGCAGCAGCTGTGAACTGCTGCGGCAACACGCCTCTGTTTGTGTCCACTCTGCGCGTTCACGTTGAAGTGTGTGCGGAGGAGGAGGAAGGGGGGCATTATTGTCAAACGTTTTTAATCGTTGAGCATTTATAGATGATAATGTCGGCATGGGCCACATACACTGTAAAAAAAAAAAAAAAAAAAAAAAAAAAAACGAACTTTCAGATTTTTTTTATTTTTTATTTTTTTCAAAAGGGCACTTGATTGGGCTAGGGGAAAAGGGCAGGTGCTTCAGCACCACTTCAGGTCTACACTTATTAGGCTATCTAGGTAAACGTACAGAAGTGTAAATATTATGTAGACCTACATACTAATTGCTGTGGTAGAAGTACTATATAAGGTAGCATGTCATTTTGATATTGAATTAAACTAAATACAAGTAAGTCAAACTAGTACTTGAAGAAATGTAACCTATGTTGTAACTTCTACCACTGAATGTCTGCATCATCTTTCCTGGTTATCCATCCAACATGTTGTTAAGACATTTCACCCTGAACCACAGGGTTCAACCTCATGGTGGCATGACATGCAAGATTTTATTTTTTATTTTATGTATGCTGAGTAAAGATGATAGCCTAGCAGTTGCAGCTTCGATTGGCCATTGTCAAAGAATAGTTTGATACTTGATTCTAATTAATTGCTTGATTTTAACTTCAATGCATCAATCTATAGGCATAACAGCATTTCATTTTCATAGTGCAATCTTGGGCTATATAATGAGAAAAACATTCCAACCCAACTCTCTTTGCATTGTTTATGAATTAGTTAGAAAAATAGCTTAGAAACAGATTAGACAAATAATTACTATGAGGTAACTCTATTCTTAGTTTTCTTTTATTCACATTATATACGTATTTACATTGATATTTTCCAACAACATGTTTAGTTTTCTGTACACATATACTTTAATATGTTAAAATATGCTTTGATTTTTTTTTCTTTGCTTTCATTTTGTTTGATGTCCTTAAACTCCACTGCTTCACGTTTAGACTTTTCGTAAAAACCTTTTCTATAGCCTACTATCTATCTATGGTAAAAACGTATCGACAATTTTCCATATGCTTTGAAAGTTTAATTGCCTCTGTTCCGGTGACACCCTTTGCAGCTTCGGCGGGGCCATGGGCGGGGCCACGGCGCACAGACCACGCCCCTTTCCAGTTCAATTCCACTGAGGCGTTCACGTGCCTTCAGAAACTGCAAATGCGACGTTTAGATCAGATTGATGCTCAAATAAAAAATATAAAAGCTAAATGAAAACACCTGAAAAAAAACAATAAGGCCATTCACGACAAATTAAGTTAGAATAATAAATACAATGTATAACTATAACAGTAAATATTATTTAAAGAGATTAGTATGTCAGTTAATAGTTAAGACTGTTAAACAATAACTATAGAGGTTTTGAATGAGTTGAATCTTGAATTATTAATTTATTCATCGCAATAAATAAGTACACAAGTATAGGTTTGACTTCCTCTTACTGGCAGAAACCTAAAAATACATTATTTTATATACACAACTTACAATTCAAGTTTAAATGACCAGTTCGGACTCTTGAATGTCAACACAATGCTGCTGGGGAAAAAAAAATCTTCCTGTACAGACTTCACATGCAAGTACAAAATTCACATTAACATTCATTTCATGTTCCTGCTTTACAGAAATACACTGAACCGTTATTATTATTCATAAAGTGTCAGTGAATGCATCATCAGAGGATCTGCAGGTCCTCTCCTTCACATGCTGAGTAAAAAAAGTTATTATAAAAAATTACGTAGTTTTGGAGTGTTTCAGGCAGTGTTTTTGTCGTCCCTAGTTCTGTTTTTTCATTCCTTAGTGTCAGGTCTGGAGACTTATAGACGAGTTGTGCAGAGCACTTGAGGTGCAGTCATTTGTTCTTTTGCTAATTTCCCATCATCCTTTTGGGGCGGCGTGGAGGCCCATGGCAACCTGAACCTGGAAGAAGAGGAGAGGCTGCATTATTCAAGCTGCAGTTTAAAAAAAATTATTAAATCTCATAATCAAGCGATTTTACATGGTAGATATCTTGCTCTACATTGCTGTAATACTGTAAATGTGTAATTGAAGTTGTTATATTTTCCCATCTTACATATTTCAAACATAGTATGTTTATTTTTTCTTCGTAACTTTTTGGTTTGGTTTGGTTCATGGCTAGCTGTCTATTATGTGTTCTTTCTCTCTATTTTAAAGTATTTTTTTTCTCTCCAGTGAGTTGGATTTTCCCTATATTGGCAGGCCGCTGCTCTTTCAAAATAGATAGGCACGGTCACGGACAGTCATTAATTACGTCTTTGGGCCTTTAGAGTGAGTACAGACTCTACCACTGACCGCCACCTCAAATTGGCCACAATTAGCACACTGACCGATCCAGCCATATACTAGGTTTTGACCATGTCGTCTGTGGTATAGGTCTGTGCTGTAAGCAACCGCGATCAAACTGCCTCGCTGGCAAAGTATGAACATTTAACACAGAACAGCTTGTTAGGCAGACCTGTGTTTGAATAGTTGTGTCAGAGAAAGAAAGATTTGTAGTTCTTTGATCAATTTCTCCCATACCAAACGAGCACGTCACCATTCAAAACATTGCTTCTTTGGTATAGTAGAAGAGAATGTCTGGTGTTCTTGTGTTGGCCATGCTACAAACGCGCGGTGGCTATCCCCTGCAGTGTGCCAGCAGTAGATCCGCATGTGATCAAGACTCTGAAGTGACTCTATGTGATAAAATCAGACTCAACCTTACCTGCCCAATGGACAAACAGCATAACCCTGTGTCATGTGACTGTATCACATTTTGTATTGATCAAACATTTATATTTTTTGATAAGGATAACTATAAGTAATGAATCATGGGATAGAGATAAGAGTTATATCAATTTAAGTATAGCTTTTAATCAATAAGGAAGCTGAATTATTTATTATTGATGAATGACTTCAGGCAATATTAAATATGTTTTTCTTCTTCTCACCCCTTTTCGAACCAAGTGTTGGTTGGTGACAGTTTCATGTGCTTTTTATTGTAAACCAAGTTGTTTGTAAATATTACTTTTTTATGTCTGTCCACTTGTTTGATTTTAAATACATATCTACAAGAGAAATACATTTTCTCTTTTATTTTTCTTGTATTCGGATAGAATACATGTCCATTCCATTCCACTGTGCACATACTGACCGCTGTATGGAAGGCATCTGCTGGATGGTGTCGGGCAGCGGCCGCTTGAAGGTCTCAGGCAGGAAGACGCAGAGCACAACGCTGAGCAGTGACAGAGAGCCCACTACGATCCACGGCAGGAACTGATTGAAAACAGCTAGAGACAAAACCACAGCGAACCAGTGAGTTTGTCCAATACTTTCGAGATTTATCCTGCACAGAGGATTATTTATTTCAGACATGGTATCTCAAAACTTCACCAGATGAAACAAAGACTATCTATAGATAGTGTTTTATTTTACTAAAGACACATAAGAGGGGGTGAGGGCTTTTGTGTTTCTTGTAATTTAGGTAAGCTAAAACTTTAGAAAACCAAAACTGAATGCATCACATGAGCAGCCTCACAGCTACAACTACAGCTGGTATTTGTCCATCTGCAGACCAATAAAGTCATCAAAGGTAGAATTAAATAGTAGATTAAAGAGATCCTATTATACTACTTTTCTGGTCATAATTTCTTGTTAAAAACTGCTATAGAGCAACCTGACACGAATCACATCACAAAAAACTATGTAGATTTTCGGGACACTTCCTCTTACCCTAGCGAGCACAGCAGTCTCTCTCTACACACTGCTTTGAGCTTCTCCGCCCCTCCCCCCCTGCTGCAAACCCCACTCCGTTGTGATTGGTTACCTTCCTTCCAGCAGCGGGAGATTTTCAGGAAGGTGGGGGCATGCAGCCGGAGCTTGCCTGAGCAGCATTACCATACATGGAAACATGACAGAAACTACCCGAGCGTGACAGAAACTACCCGGAAATTTGAACAAGTTACTTCTCGACCGGCTGCCATAGTGTTTAGTGCTCTGCATAGCCACCCCAGACGGTCAGCAGGGAATACGTCGAAATGCATGTACGTAATTATTTGATACTCTAGTATGGTTAAACATGACTATAAATCATTATAACAACGTTTATAGGTCATAAAAGTCAAAAAGTATTTTAGGTTCTCTTTAAGAATGGGTTCAAACAAATCCTACTGAAGTCTTAAATGTATTATTTAAATGGCTGAAGCTTTTTAAATATATAAATGAACACTATCCACAGTATATCATATGAAAGTCTCACCCATATGCAGCAGGTAAGGGGAAACAGCAGACCCCACTCTGGAGAACATGGCACAGGTGGACATGGCTGTGTTCCTGATGACTGTGGGAGACAGCTCACCGGTAAACATGTACAACACCCCAGTGCCGGCCAGGACGCCAAATTTACCCAGAAGCACCAGGGACATGGTGACCCCTGGATGACCTGCAAGGAGAGAAGGGTGTAAGTTTGTGGAACCTAAGAATTCATCGTTTAAAAAAATATGAATTTCAAAAAGGAAATCTGCAACTATCATGTGGTAGGATGTCCTCGAGGAAGAGGGGCAGACTAGTTACCATGAGGTCGCTGGTATTACATCTACGCTGCCCATCATCCTTACCATTGTGTCCTTGAGCAAGGCACTTAACCCCCAAACTGCTCCAGGGGCACTGTACTATGGCTGACCCTGCGCTCTGAACCCCTCCAAAGTAGAGTAACTTGATAGGGAATATGCGAAAAGACGAATTTCAATGTGCCTCGTGTAAATTGACTAATAAAGTTAACTTAACTTATTGTAAGCTGTTACTGAGTTAATAAGTGGGCTGTGGCTTAGTGAAAAATCATGCTGGAAATGGTCAATTGTTTAGTTTTTTAAATCAAGATGACTAATTATATTCACAAAGAAAGAAAGGAAGGAAGGAGGGAAGGAGGGAGGGAAGAAAAAGGTGGAGGAGGAGAGCTGGCTTGTGCTGGTCATACTCACTGTGCAGAGTGATCTGGATGAGCAGCATTGCTATCGCCCCTAGCAGCGTGTAGCAGATAAAGGACATGCGGCGAGGAAGACTACGTGCCGCCAGCCAGCTGGCAATGTACGCTGGGAGCTCCACAAACGTGCCCAGGAAGTAGTTTAGGAAGGGACTGCCATAGAGACTAGACATGTTGAATGATAGTCCAAAGTAACTGACACTCAGGGAAAACCTGCAAACAAAAAAATAGGACAAGACTTGAAATACAAAGTCCTGTTTGAATAGTGTTGGTGTTAGGATGTTGATGTAAGATTTCAGCAACATTGTGAGTTGGATGGAGCAAAGAACATAATGGTGAACAATGTATGGTTTGTCCTGATGGCGGTGCTGCAGGAAAGGTGTTGGGGTCAATACAATCATTATCTATTATTTATTATGCTTTGGGGTCAATGAATGTCTATAGGAAATGTTATACAAATACAAATCAAATCAAAATCAAATCAGTTTTATTTGTATAGCCCAAAATCACAAATACATTTGTCTCAGTGGGCTTTACATTTCATACAATATGATACAATATGACACCCTGCCCTTACACCCTTAGCTCGGCTGAGAAAAAACTCCCAGTAAAAACCCTTTACCGGGAATAAAAATAGCTATATAGCGTGGACAAAACAGAAATGTTCCTGGATGCTAGATACATTATTATATTTGCAAGGTGCTTTATCTCACCAGATGAGCCACAGCATAAGAGTGATATTTCGAATGTTTGAGGTCCTCAGCAGGTCCAGGAAGCTGAGGGACCTCTCAGCCTTCTCAAGGGGTGGTTTCTCAACCTGTGGAGACAAGGACACTAGTCAGGAACGATGCCCATCGTATTGTGGTGTGTTGAACAAGGCTGAGGCTAAAGAGGTTCTTACGTTGGCTGAGAGGAAGATGACATGTGGAGCTTCCACTCTGTTCTCCAGAGCGGCCGACCTTATCAGGAATTCTGCTTCCTGCAAACGGCCACGAGACACCAGCCAGCGGGGAGACTCTGGAATCAGCCTGGTGGGTCGGACAGACACACAATGAAATGTATCTTCTAAAATGTATCAGTTAAAAAAAAACGTTCTGGTCACTTATTGTGGATTATTGTTGTGAAAGGCTGATACTAACATATGTTCACTGGCAGTGGGAGGAATTATGAAATATTTCATTCTATCTTTCCTGTCATAAACATTTCAACTGATAATAAATTATCATTATTATTCATTGTGTAGATATAAAATTTAAAGTTGCAGATATATCTTGATAGTGTAGTCAATTAATCTTACCACCACAAGGGCATACAGGCCATCCCCGGCACCGCCATGATCAGTGACAGGTGTCTCCAGTTGGTGACCAGGTAGGCAGTGCCCGGCAGCAGCATCATACCAATGGTGTAGAACCAAGGCAGGCAGAGGCTGGAGAAGAGAACCCTGGTGGAACCAACCAGGACCTCAGAACCTGTGCAGGAAAAAAGTTGTTTAAAAAAAAATCAGGGAATGGCAATAAGTGCCCCAATGGACCGTTTAATGGTGCTGTTTCTATTGCCAGATTATTCAAAATATAATAAAAATACTGATGACTTGTTGATAGGTTTAATGCTCTCTTGATTGTTGGGCATTTCTCAACAGTTTTCTTTGTCCTGTCAAGACAAAACATTTTCTTCTTTTCATTTTTGTTGTAAAGATTTATTTTAAGGGGTTGAAGGGGTCTTTGTATGAATACTAAGCTGACATAAGAAAATAGAATTTCAAATATGCCCTCACAGGTATGGACTTGGTCTTATTCGGTCCTAAAGTAAGACTACATCGAGATCCACAACAAAACAACACCACTGCCTGTATAGAGTGGATAGGATGATACAAGTCAGCGTGGTTACAGCATTATGAAGACGAAAGACCCCATACCCAGCACAAACACGATTATGTAGCTGGCGATCTGTCCCACGCCCATCAAGAAGAAAAGGACAGTGAAGATGGACCATGACGGAGCGAAGGCCAGAGCCCCGCTAGAGATGCTGAGCAGGGCCGTGGCAATGAACAGAACGGGCTTCCTGCCAAACCTGAAGGACACATTCAACAGACACTTCAGCAACAAACATGGTCGCTGTTAAAGGTGCTACGAGGAACTTTTAAGTATTTCTGAAACAGTCTTATTTTTCCTCTGATGATCATCCAATACATGTAATGGTAAACGAAACCATCAGTGCAAAGAATACTATTTTTAAATAGTTTTTCTTTATGCCTTTGTTATGGTACGCTCACTAAGAAACAACAACTGGCGTGGTAAAAACACTACCGCTTTTGTCCAAAGGGGGTGCAAGAATGTATACAAACTTAAAGGTCTTTCGGAGCACCTTTAAGATATTAATATAATGTCAAAGAAGCAAGATGCTGAAGTACGAAGATATTGTTGGAATCTGACAGTTAGAACCTAAACTGAAAAGTACCGGTCAGATAGTTGTCCAGAAACTAAGCATCCGCACAATCCTCCCAGGAAGTAGACGAGGGAGGTAAGAGGCTGTTTCCACTGGTCGTCACATACCAAGTTAAACTGGAAGACAACGGACATAACAATATAAAACTGTAACAAAACATATAAGGCAAACTTGGGTATGCAACATGGAATGATACATTGAAAATTAAACAGATATAGAACATTTGACTGGAAACCACCAATAAGAGTCTTTTGAGTCCTTTGACCACCTGACCTGTGCTTGCTTTTTCAGTTACTACTGAAACAATTCCTTAGTCAGTTTGTTCTGAGTGTGTGTTCCAAACAGAAACTACATTCATTTTCCCCATTAGAAGCTACCTTTCTAACTTTCTCAGAATTCTGAAAAATTCTTGGGGAAGGCTCTTATTTGCAATGTCTTCTAAACCATGGTTTCGCCCCTGCCTCTGAGCCTAGTCCACCACCGGCATGGAGCCCAGTTCTCTTGTCTATCACTCCTCTAAGCCTGGTATTCTAGTGTTTAACTTAGATTCTGCTCCTTCAGTGTCCATATTCTTAGAATTCGCCCTCAAGTGTCCTGCTGCTCTGAGCACATTCCTGCAGAAAGAATCCAGTGATTTCCAGTTTAGCACCTTAATGCAGTCACTCATTGTCGGGGGTCACAGCCCATCAGTGTTTCACTAACAGAAGCTGTTCTGACCAGACTGGATCCTGATAACATGCTAGTGTTTTCACATTAATGTACAGTGAAAGGGGTGGAGCTTAATACCTCACTGACTACAGTAGACTGGTAGTACTCAGTACCGTAGATCCATCCATCTTTGCAGCTCTCTTGCCTCAGGCTGGAGAGGAGGACATCTGGACTGGATCCAAACACAGACAGGTTCTGCACCAGGTCCAGCTCATACCGGCTACAACTGCTCCTCTCGGGCAGCCCTGCCACCTGCTGAACCAGGAAATGATATAATCCTTATTTTCAATTTGTGATGTAACAACAGTGTAAGAGGGGGGGGGGGGGGGGGTCAACCAGTTCATCACATCTGACCAGTTCTAACCTGCATAAGGATCACAACTCATCGTAAGGGTTTGTTATCAAATTCTCTTTCTTATAGCTCGATTTTTGGTCTCCACTTTATCCTCAAGGAAATATCTGGTCTTTTAGCTGCTAAATGCTTGAATATTTTTGCTGCTAATTGTGTCTGTGATGGGTGTTTTTTTCCCAGTCTACTTTTAGAATGTTCCTCATTGACTCCTGTGTTGTGACACATCGTCTTTCTGAATGATTGTTGAGGGAAAACACTGGAGTCCTGAACTGACTGAAAGCCAAAGGACGCTAAACTACTTCCACTGTTTTCAATATGAGAGCACTGATAAACACTTTATATGTCGATCAAACTAAAACAGTCGGATAAGTTAGTTGAGAGACATTAATAAACATCATTTTGGTTTGGGAAAAGGCAAGTTAGTAGTTGTATTATAACAATGAGACTTAAGGTCACCTAACCTGATGAAATTAATCACATTTATCCCAAAACCTGATCGCTCCCTAAACTTTACCAAGTCCTACATGTGCCAAAACTTAACCTCATCTTAACCGGAGCATTGTCACATCATAAAACTGATTCTCCAACAGTGATTTGTGATTCTAATCTCTAACCCAAAGATTTTGAATGAGTTTAAATTCAACTACTAAATAAAGACAGATGACGGAATGAAATTCATGATGTCATAATTATTTTTTACAAATAAATTAGTCACAATCATTCAGTTCAAACAGGCCTGGGTTCCAGTTCTGGCTGGTTCTGACCATAGGTAGATATATAAAAGGTTCTGACCTGTACTGGGATGCTAGCCTGGATCCAGTCCTGGCTTAGGTTGCTGTTGGCGGGGATGTGGCAGTGATGTGGGGGCACAGCCAGCAGGAAGATGACCGACAGCAGGTTGTATCCACAGGGGAAGGCGGTCAGACAGAGCAGGAAGAAAACTCTCCTCTGGAACGGGCCCCAGGTGCCCAGGAACGAAACAGACTCCTCGTAATCCTCCATTATACACTGGACTCCACTTACACTATATTATTGTCTACTGTTTTATTTGGTTGTTTAAGAAACTTCACACCTATACTATCAACCCTTCAATTTAGTATAGGTGCTACTATAACAACTGAATGATATGATAATTACATTGAATATGAATGCACAAAGAAAGCCTATCTTTTTACTAAGAATACATTTTAGAAAAAGTACCTTTCTGCCACTGTATAATTATTCCAATAGTTGTCAAAGCAACCAATAAATAGGCAATATTACTACAATATCTACGAGTACCATCAATTACTGCAAGTGCAATAACTACAATTACAATTTCCCCACCTCTATGTTTTACAACAGGTACAAATATTTGTGTCGCTCTGAATATAAAAACTGTTAATACTCCTGTTGCAGCAGTGGCAGCATCTCTCTGAAGATCCCGGCAGTGTCTCAACTCCTTTATTCCAAAAAAAAGATACGGTAACTCCTCCTCCTCTCCTCCTTCTCTCTCTCATTTTGCAACTACTTGTCGCAATCTTTCACGATGGGGAACAAACACCTGGTCTCACAAATAAGACATGAAGAGTACAGAGCAGAAAAAAAAATGGTGTCCCTTACCTTAGTTAAAGTTCAATGGGTTGATGTGATGAACTAAAAAATAAAAAATAAATAAAGAATAATGTCGTAGAGTTTGATTAAAGGTGCTCCGAGGAACTTTAAGTTTGTTTTAATTCTTGCACCCCATTTGGACAAAAGCGTCCAAAGGGGGAGTTTTTACTACGCCAGCTGTTGTTCCTGGGTGAGCGTACCCATGACAAAGGCATTAAGAAAAAACACATAAAAATAGCATTCTTTGCACTGATGGTCTCGTTGCATGTTACATGTCATTTATGATCATCAGAGGAAAAATTAGACTGTTTCAGAAATATGATGGCAATTAATCATGTAACTACGTGCATTCAGATTTTCATCATATATTCAGTTCTAAATGTTTGTGTGACTAAAGACGTTTAGGGAAGGATAAAGTGATTGGAGGTGTTGTTTAAAAATGCAATTAACAGCTGTTTGTTTGTTGGGTGTGGATTACAAGTAATAATAAGGAACTGTTTATTGGGGTAATAGGACAGCTGCTAGTCGTAATGGATTAGGGAAACACTTTGTAAGTGGTTAACGACAACACCTGAATTAAAATAGTCCTAATATAGTACTAAAAACTGTGTTAAAGGCACTCATTTCCTCGATGGTGTTGGAAGCTTTATGTTTTACAGGTCGTTCAAAATTTTCATTTTAATCTTGTGCGCAGTAGATATAACATATCATTTCACCATGCGTCGAAGCCTCCAAGATACTGTCAATCATTGCCGACATTCTGAAGAGTTGAAAACAAGTTATTCATGCTAATATTTGATGAGATTCTGACAATTATGATTTTATTACATAACACTGCTGTACTCTGCCCGTGTGTGAGGTATTGCCATGATGCAAGTTGGACAACACCGCACTGACAATGCTTCATCACCTTTTAACTGGTCAGATCTAGTATTGGTACAGAGCAGCAGAAACACCGAGGGTACAGTCAATTATCAAACCGGTTAAATGCTTTGTTCAGTCTGGTCCAGTTCTGTCCTGTCACAGTGTTACCTCTGTCAGTGGAAGTAACACTGTGTGCAAGTCAGACTAATATTGTTTTTCTTTCTCCTGAGATGATCTTAAAGGCAGTTACATTGACGGGAGATTTGTTTACATTTGAAGAGCCTGCTGTTTGTTTACAAAAAAAAAATCTACATAAAATTCTTAGTGATGGATAATTCTATCATCATAAATCAAAACTAAATTATTTTGAGGAACCTGGAACATAACTGAAGAATAGAATATGTTTGTAAACAAAACAATTGGCCCTGCTGCTGTAAACAAAGACAGTAAAACAGTAACTTTTCAGGAAGCTTTATAACTTCAAACAATGTTCCAGGGATCCCATTTCCCTGTGAGGAAAGTTTGTTCATTCAGTTATGAGAATACACCTTAGAAAATGTTCACCTCTCTGACATACCCAAAGCTACATAGTGCAACTTTGGTGCATGCAAATATTTTTGTTGGTATAAATGGCAGAATAAAAAAGAACTAACTTTTATTGGAGGTTGCAGCTTACATAACCGTTCAATCTGATGTTGTATGTTCTGTAATAGGATATCAAGATATACTTTGTTACGAGCACAGATTATGTCTGGTGACGAGAGAGGGGGAGGAGGAAGAGAAAGAGCAGTTTCCCATCAGGGCTTCAATTGGTCTCCTTTCAAGGCCGTGTCTGCAACATGTATTTTACCGGCTCAGTTTGGTTTGAGTAAAAAGTTACTGTGTTGATCGTAAGTATGTCAAGATGTACACAGAGAGAAATAAATGACTTACTGTCCGAATGTTAAGATGCTGTTTCAATTTAAGCAGCTTCTCTTCATAAAGACCTTTCACACGTTTCCTGTGCACAGTATATATCGTTTGGGTAAACCACCTATTATAAAAACTGATTACTGTTACAAGTCCTAACTTTCTAGCAGCCAGATGCTTAATGACTGGACTGAGGGACGGATGACCACTAACTTTTACTAATGTCATTGGGGCAACTAGCCGAATAGCTTGCTAAGATAAATGATAAAAATCCTGCCATTACTAAGAATATGATAAAATTATGGATAATTGAAATTACAAACAGAAAAAAGTTATAATTTTTTTTTTTTTTTAAGATAAAAAATAAAATCATATGGACATGACGCATTTGGAAACAAGTAAAACCTTAGGGCTCAGGTTTCAATAGAACCAATATTTGGTTCGACAACTGCTAACCAGGAAAGACACACAGCTTTTTACCACACACTGGCGTGGTGTGTGTGGTCAAAAACTATTTGTCTTTCCAGGTGGCAACTGTGGAAACAAAGATTGGTTCCTATTTATCCCTGAGCCCTAATTGGCTCTAGTGTAATTGATGAGTCAACAGGTGCCTTGGTGTTAATGTGTGTTAAATGTCGTCTAGTAGCAGTTATATGAGCATTATTATGGTAACTTATTCAACTTTTTCTTGGAGTAAACAAGACTAGGAATGGTAACTTTAAAGAATATTTGGGACTCGTTGAGGTTTTATGAACCTTGTGATCAAACAAAAAATATGTAATAATAAGTTATTTAACGCATTCTTGTTGGTCACTCAACTCAAGAAATGGTGAAGAATCATGAAGTTAACAAGAGTAAAAATCCGACAAGGCAACTTACAATACTCAACAATATTTTCAATATTCGAAAAGGCACTGAGGTCAAGACGTCAGAGCTGTGTAATAAAGAATGCAGGACTGTAAGATGTTCAGCTGTTATTTTTTTTTAATGAAAACAAATAAATCAAAGTTACAGAAATAAAATGATAAGGAGAGAAATGTTACATCATAATTCTCAACCTGACAAGTTTGCATTTGCATCTTTGCATCATAATCATCATCATAAAAAACAAGCTCAGAGAATAAATACTGTACATGAAGAAGTAGACACTTTTTAACACGTCCGAGGAAGACTTATTTTTTCTGTTTTGAGCTGAAATCTAAAGGGAATATCTGTTTTTTTCCTCAAGATCATCTCAATGGTGAACAAGGATTGATTCTTAAATTATTTTTCTTCCTTTCTCTTAAACATTTTTTTTTTCTTAAAAACTATGTCTCGCAGTTAAATCAAATGAACAGGATGTGTTAAAAAACAACTATACTGCCTGCCTCAGAGTTGGAGTTGTGCAGATAAGTTTGGGTGAACTGCTCCTTTAAACATCTTTAAATTACTAACTGTTTGCGTGTCCAATGGAAAAAATTTGCTTTTATTTTGAAAGCGAGGTGAATAAATAACATGGTAGAGGTTCAATCCAAGTGACGACCTAACAAACACGCACGCACACGCACGCGCACGCGCACACACACACACACGTTCACACATGCACACAATCTCAGTTTTCGACAGACGAACATTGCAACAGTAGGAACAAAAATGTAAGTGTGTATCACGTCAACTAAAACAACGGTTCAGTTTAAAAAGTGCATCGCTTGTTTTGTTTCATTCCAGTATTGCAACTCAACCTCAGTATCAATACTTAACACACTCTCAGTCAGGCCTCAGTATTGCTGAAAGGGAAGCGGAGGGAGCCAATAGAAAAGCAGCAGCTGGTCTGTACATTATTGCATCATGATGACATCATCGGACAGAGGAGGAAGCTGCCGTCAAAACATCCTTAGTGGAGATTATTCAGCATTTGACACAACTGTATTTTTTTTTTACACTTGCATGTAGATGAGAATAGACCAAATACTGCATAGATAAACACGTACACATGTAGTTCTGAAACTTTTTTTGTTCATTATTGGAAGACGGAGTTGCTTCAAGTTATTCAGGAGGAGGCAGGAAGACAGACACACAAATACTGACCATTTGAAACCATAGAAAAATCACTGCCACTATAAAAGTGACCTTCATTATCGAGATTGAGGAAATCAGCCAATTGGATTGCTTGTATTATATTTCAGATATTTTGTGATCCAGTTCCTGTATAGCATCAAAGTCTGGTCCACACAGTTATTTTTTTTCAAGACCCAGGTTTCATTTTTAAACATGTTAAAGGTGAAGTAAGCGGTTTATTTATGTTAATATAAGTGTAAAATCGCTCTTTATTCATACAGTGATCACTTACATGATGTGCGCGTTTCATAAAGCCGATCTCTCAGTCAGCTGCTTTGCATGTAATCGGCAAATAAACTTATTGTAGTATCCCGACATTTTTATCCAATCAGAAGAGAGAACGCTACAAACCGACACTCGTCTCACTCATATATAGTATATACACTCCATGGTCTCACTGCCGGTGCACGCCAGAGCAACAGATGGGTGAACGTGTATGCGCCTACAATGGCGGAGCAGGTAAAAATCCTTCCCAATGTCTGTTTTGATGGTTTTTATCATGTTTCATCACACTTATGGATCTGAGATGATGCTAGATAACTTGCTGTTTGAAGACCGCAGTGCATTAATGTGGTGACGCAGGGACGAGCGAGGGGACTGCTAACTGCAGTAACTGACAGGAAGTTAGCTAAAAGAACCATTCCGCTTACAGCACCTTTAAGATGAATTCTTTGAAAATTAATAACTTATGTGCATTCTGTCTGTAAATGTTTTGTATAAAGCCTATAAGGCGAATAAATCAATTTAAGTTTGAAAATGCTTGGTAATGTATCTTACCAACCCCATGGTACATATGTTTTTTTTGTATTTACCAAAACAGCAGGCAGTTATCTATAGATGTTTTCAACACTCTTTTGCAACAAAATGAATCAATGTATTCTAGTATGTTTCCTCATCCACGGGTATGATTGCACTTCTTTTACATTTTTTTGCTTATCACATGTTGGTATGTGGCAATAGAGAGGGGAGAGGGGAATAACACGCAGAGAACAACCACAAGTCAGATTTGAACCCGTGGCCTGCTGCTTCTGAGGACTGAGCCTCTATATGTTTATTTTAAGAGTTGCTGCTCACTATAACTGTTCCTTGTGTCCTTTAGTGAACTGCTGCGTCATGTCCTCAGATGCTTTTTGATTAACTGATCGCAGAGCAGAACAAGCCACTCTCAGCCACTTCAGGGCTTAAAATTCACTTCAGTTGATTGTGTTCAATTATTGACATCGCTGACAGCCAATCAGAGAAGAGCTTCCGTTGGGAGGAGAAGATTATACTGTCAAACATTCCTGTTACATTACCACAAAGAGGGGTTTGTTTTGTTCACACTTTTGCATTAACTTTGTCTGTGTTTATTCTATGGTTTCGAACTGGTTCTGGGGGAAAGCAATTTCACAACTTTCAAACAACCACCTGACTGAAGTGTGATTTTGATCCTGCAGGTGGCAGTAGAGGAAAGGTAATCAGGCCATATCCGACCTACCCTATGTCTCTGGTCATGCAGTTGCTTGAAAGTCATGAAAAAGCCATGGGTAAATATTTACAACATACAACTGTAAAATAAATTATTTAGAGCACAGAAAAAGCCACCAGCCAAGATGTATTATCTCCCTTTGCTCGTGATAAGTGAAAAAGCAAATTGTAGGAGAACGTTCTTTTGCTGTTGCAGGTTGTGAAAAGTGTCAGTGATTCCTCCAAGTTCCTCCAACTCTTTTGTAATTAAAGTTACAGTAAAAGTTCTGTTTTGAAACCGACAGACCCAAAGTGTTCACACCAGGCAACAGTCAGGACTAAAAAGGCCTTTTTCACTGTAAAACCAGGAAGTAGCCCAGTCCACAAAGGCCAAGTGAGTCTATAGTATAACACACACAGGCAGTGGAGTCGACTGGGGAAAAGACAGCAGGTAGAAGTGTGGACATCATATATGAGGAGGAGGCATTCATCTTAACCTCAGTTCAAACTCTGGTTCCATACAGCAGGTTTATTCAGCAGGGGACGAAAACAAACAACAAAACATCTGTAGTCGTATTTGTGCATGATGGAGGAGGACATCTGACATCATGGTTTGTGCTGGTTGGTTCCTCCAGCAGGAAGAAGAAGAGCTTTATATGTTCAGAGGTGATTTGTTCGATTTGTACTCTGAAATGTCTCCGGAGTCCAGACTTTTTTCAGGTTCATTTTTGTGTCCAGTCTCTCTCAACACAAGCTGCATGTTGAGCTCAAGAGATCATACGGCAAATGACTGGCACCAGCGCTGTGTCTTTGTCGTGTTCCTTTATGAGAGCTCTATTAGATTCTGCTGGTCGATGCTGGTTGCTCCAGAATCCTGGTTCTTTTTTTCAAGAATCTAACTTAACTCTTTATTTAAAACAAAAAACTTCAGCTTCATTTTTTCAGTAGAGTCGTGCTGCCACAAAGAAGAGCCATTTGTCATAAATGATGAGGTACTTTGGGGTTCTTAGAGGAAAATATTCAATATTCTTGTTTTTTTTCTTTCATTTTCAAGTGTAATGTCTAACTTGTTCTTGCCTTTATGTTTAATTCTAAATCACGACCAAAAAAAAAAGAGCTGCATACTGAATTTTTTCACAATTTGATTATTGCTTCTTACAAGGTTTTAGGAGAATTGCTGTTGTTTTTTTTCACGATGTGTGTGTGTGTGTGTGTGTGTGTGTGTGTGTGTGTGTGTGTGTGTGTGTGTGTGTGTGTGTGTGTGTGTGGGGTGGGTGGGTTATTTAAGCCTCTGTTCTTATTTGGCCTCAGGTGTGGTCTGGTTTATTTAAAAAGCAACAAATCAGTTTTTTTCAGTTGCCCTATCCAGACAGGAGTAGGAGTAGGTCCTTTCCTCGTAGCTCCCCTCTGAAAAGCCTTGGCCTGGGGGGGGAGAAGGTTGCAGGTTTGAATCCCGTGGCAGCCATGACGACCAAGCTGATGCCTCCTGGACTCTTTACGCCGCTTCTCCATCCAACAGACTGGAGGTCAAAGGTCAAAGGGTCGCCTGGGTTATGACTTCCCTTGAGCCAAAATGGCTGACCTCAATAGGGCGCGAATAGGATAGACCCTTGGCTGGTTCTTATTGGTCCAGGGGCCGGTCGCAGGAAGGAGGCAGCAGTGAAGAGAGACTGGGAGGCCGCCGGGCGATGGTGGTGGTGGTGGTGGTGCAGGGACAAGGCAGTGGTGAGGGAAGAGGGGGTGTGGGTGAGGAGAGGGGGAGCAGAGGAAGGGAGAGAGGAGGGGGGAGGGAGGGAGAGGGAGGAAGGGGCAGCAGAGAAGGGACAGGGCAGGAAGGAGGGAGAGAGAGAGGGCTTCACCAACTCCGTCTGAGAGCAGGAGAGAGACAAGGAGAAAGGGGGAAAGGGAAGGAAAGAAGGGAGAGAAAGAAGCAGGAGAGAAAGAAGTTAAACAAGGAAAGAAAATAAAGGGAGAGGAAATATGTTGAAAATAGGAAAGGAGACCAGGAAAAGGAGGATCAAAAAACAACAACGTATAAGATTGTATAAATGTACCAATTCTAGACCAAATCATATTTTTTTCACATTCTTTTTCACACTTATTGTATTTTTAATAAGCATTTTGCTAGTGTGTTTCTGCATTTAATATATTGTAAAGATTGTTTTGTGGCCATTGAGGGATATTGGAATTTGAATTTGAGAGAGAGAGAGAGAGAGAGAGAGAGAGAGAGAGTGGTAGAGAGAGACTTACAGTGAGTGCCATGCCCCGCTGCTGTTTGTTATAAGGGCTGTACTTGGGTTTGTTGGGTTTTCCTGCCACTCTGTCCTTGTGCCTCCTGCTGGAGATGTGCTGCAACAACAGACACAAACACACAAACACAACACACACACACACACACACACACACACACACACACACACACACACACACACACACACACACACACACACACACACACACACACACACACACGGTCTGTCAGGCTGGGTTTCAGGGAAATTAATTAAAAGGCTCGAAGGTGGTTGAGAGCAATTAATTCTACCAAGACAGAACATTTACTGCCAAAAAACTAAAATGCAATACCAACAATCAGAATTCAATTTGATATTTTACTAGGAGAAAAGTGACCTATAGCCTGTTGACAAACAAGCCCCTCCAAAGCGTGGCTATATGTCTAAAATCCCTCCTAATTTAATAATTTGTTACAGAGTGTATGTCTACGTATATACACAGTCCGACATGTTATACAAGGGTTCGAAATCTGAGTGTCCATGACTAAATAAAACATTTAGACAACAAGCTGAGATCAAAAATAATTTAAATGCTGTTAAAGATTAAATAAAAGTAGATATAGAAAATAAAAGGCTGAAACAATCAGTGCAGTTTTAATGATTTCAGATTTCAGGCGCAACTCAAATGTTTGACACAACAACAAGCTGCTTCAGAATAAAGAATTAGAATCATCAGATGACATCAGGAAACATTTAGGATATACGTATGTGCCTGCTGTGTGTTTCTACCTGTTTGAGTTGGATCTCAGAGTTAACATGGACGTCACAGATCTGGCAGTGGAAGGTTTTGTTCTGCAGGCCGGAGCCCTTGACCACAGAGCTGCTGCTGCTGCTGCTGCTGCTGCTGCTGCTGATGGTCTTCAGCTTGGCCCCGGCTCGAGGGTAGGCCTTGATGGGCCCCGCCCCGCTCCGAGCCTCCAGCATTGTCTTGTGCTTTGTACCTGCAAACAGACAGAGACACACACAGAGTTAAGTTAAGTTATCTTTATTAGTCAATTTACAAGAGGCACGTTGAACTTCGTCTTTTCGCATATCCCCTCTCTCAAGTTACCACACTTCGGAGGGGGTCAGAGCGCAGGGTCTAGCCATAGTACAGCGCCCCTGGAGCAGTTTTGGGGTTAAGTGCCTTGCTCAAGGACACAATTATAGAGATGGTTGGCACCGTTAGATGAGATACCAGCCACTACTAGTTTTATAAATAACACCCTCCTGTCCGGTGCCTGAGATCAAACCAGCGACCTCATGGTTACTGGTGGGCCCCCTCTCCTACTACAGAAACCAAACCTCCATGAAACAGGAGACATAGTAATTAATACATCGGTCAGTGTGGTTGCTCCATGGTGTGTGGAAGCTGTAAAGCCACGTCTCTTTCATCCATGTTCCAGTTGATCCCTGAGGGGTTAGACATAGGGTCAGACAGGGCCACTTGCATTTTTCCACACACCAAACTGGGAGAGAGGATTATGATCCCGGCTTTGTGTAGTGGTGGGCATTACCATGTTGAAATAAGAAAGGGACAAACACAAACCCCATTGCCAAGTCAGAAGCACTTTATTGTTCTAAACCCCATTGTCACTCCAGTAGCATTGAGATTTCGATTCATTAAAACTAAGGAGCGTGAACTAGGGAGAACAGCCATAGAGCAAAAATACAATTATACTGTATTTCCAAATACTGTACATTTGGCCAAGAAACTCTTTCAATTTTACATCTCATTGCGCCCTCTTCTTTGTCATTGCTTTAGTGCCACCATTAGTTCACCGCCATTTATTTGACTAACCCCTAATATTTGCATTACCCTAGTGGATGGAAACAAGCAATTATATACAGTTTCTTTGAAGATAAAAGATCATTGTTTTCCTCTCTGTATCACAGCAGTACACTAGTGGCATGAAGTGACGTCATCTAAAACAACTAAAAACCCATCAGCATCCATCAATATTGAGTATAAAACAATGACACTGTATGAATGAAGGTGACACCTTTTTTTAATATCTATGTTAAATGTTAATATCTCTTGTCTAAGCTTGATGTATTCTATGCCCCTGTAAAGCACTTTGATTTGCCTAGTGTCTGAATTGTGCCATATTAATAAACCT
>NC_137216.1:26093376-26260876 GCF_949987685.1 Ammodytes marinus
AACCCTAACCCTCATTAAGCTCAGACACACCACAGCACTGTAATCAAACACATGTAACTGGACACACAAACTTGCTCGGATCATGACAAGTCTTTGACCAGTGGTGGTGGCTGGGAGAATATTAATAAAAAGTAAATACAGATTAGCTTCTACTGCTAAAGACGGTGTAATGTATCAGTTTGGTGGACCAGCCAAAATAAAAGCTTCTATTTAGAACTCCTTGAATCTACTTTAGGGTGAAGGTGGGGGTGGAGGGGTACCTTTAGAAAATGGCATGGAAAACCTGTTCCACCCAGGCAGTTTGAAGGCCGGTCCGGACATGGTGCCTTAAGATTAAAAAAAAAGTTATTTGTATTTTGAAAGTAAAAGAGCCTGCTCACGCCCAGGAAATGTTTTATTACCGTGAACACACAGACTGTCAGAAAAACTTTGTCATTTTTCTTTTAAACTGTGCTATCAGATGTGACAAAACATATAGTCACTGTCCATAGCAATCACGATGAGCATACACCTTCCTAAGCCCCCTCCACCCAGCATCTTTCAACTCATCTCACCCATGTCTGACACATGACTGACAGTGTACCAAGTGTCACATTGAGCGTTGAATTATGAGCCTTTGAAAAATCTCTGTGGATCTCTTAACCCCAAAGTCCAATTAAAAGCATTTCCAAGACACCTATACCATCTTGAAGGACTATATGAGCCTTCCCCTGGACTACTATAGCCTTTACAAGGGCCTGTCTCGCCAAAGTCTGACCTTTTTATTTCCACTGTCAGTATATCAGTGTCCATCAGCACCACACTAAAATGACCACTGATTTTTTAGCTTGCATGCCAGTGGTTTAAAACGTTTAACTGTACTTAATTTAACCATTTGTCCACTGTGAATGTACCGCATACTGAAAAGTAAGAGTTATATTAAGACTATATTCCGACAGGGCTTCCTGTATGATCAGTATGGACTGGAGACATCTTTAAGTATGTGTGTCTATGATGAATGGTGTGCTGACAGGGTCATCGTAATCCTGTCCTTCTGTCCTCTAATATCTGGTTACAACACGCATACATACGCATGCACACCCACTAACACACACACACACACACACACACACACACACACACACACACACACACACACACACACACACACACACACACACACACACACACACACACACACACACACACACACACACACACACACAGTACAGTAAGTTGCCGTTCTAAGAAGGTGCTATAAATACTGGAACACATCTGCTGCTGCATTGACATGGAAACAGCCCTTTAAACCCGTAGGAAGACCAGCCAGCCAACCAGCCAGCCAGCCATCCAGCCAGCATTGAGGTAACGAGAGAGACAGACAGTTTTATTTGAGGCCGTTGGTGATTGGCCAGAAGGATCTGTGAAAGGCGCAACCCGTAAACAAACTTACACTCAGTTTAAAGTTTCCCCACAAGCTTCTCCAGGCCGCAAATCTGAGCAGTGAAGTAAGCTAAGGTACGAAATGCGGTCAGAGGTTCCAAACTGAAACTGATCCACGTAAACCTGGTCTGATATCGACACTGGAATTCACAAGTTAGGACTTAGTGACATCAAAACTGAGCGGTGTATTAAGCAGATGATAACTACGGTGTCTGCTTCTTAATACACCTTTGATACCAGAGAGATACTGGAACTGACCGGATTAGACCAGTCAGATCAGGTGAAGCAGTCAAAAAACATTTTGTCCCGCAGACAGAAACA
This sequence comes from Ammodytes marinus, assembly GCF_949987685.1. Taxonomy (NCBI): domain Eukaryota; kingdom Metazoa; phylum Chordata; class Actinopteri; order Uranoscopiformes; family Ammodytidae; genus Ammodytes; species Ammodytes marinus. The sequence goes on from NC_137216.1 coordinate 26,095,120, forward strand.
CCTGACCCGGCATTGGTTGGTTCCTACGTAAAACCTCAGAGCAAAAATTAAGTTAAGTTTAGTTATCTTTATTTACACGAGGCACATTGAAATTTGTCTTTTTCACATATCCTCTCTCATGTTACCACACTTGGGCGTGGTCAGAGCACAGGGTAAGCCATAGTACAGCGCCCCTGGAGCATTTTTTGGGTAAAGTGCCTTGCTTAAAGACACAATGGTAGAGATGGTGGGCACCGTTAGATGTAATACCAGCCACCACTAGTTTTACTAATAACACCCTCCTGTCTGGTGACGGGGATCAAACCAGAGACCTCATGGGTCGGGTCGGCCGTCCTACCACCCTTAGTGGTAGTGGAAGTAATTTCTACTGCATAAGTGGACTCCCATCCACCAAAAGGAACTATACAGGTCTAATTGTGTTGTATGCTTAAAGGAGAGTGAGGCTAACACTTCAGAAAGAAGCTGTAATCAATCAGAACAACATAGTTAAAGCTACCATAGCTTCCTCTGTCCAACTGGCCGATCTCTGAAAAGATCAGTGCTGACAAGAAGACGGCTTTGCTATTGTTCAACAGTGTAAAATGCAAATGTCAAAGTCCACCAAGGTTGAACTAAATGTAACAAAATGATTTCATATTTTCTTGCAGGAATTCCTGTGAAATGCCTGCAGGGCCTTAAATCATTATGAAAGCAAACCGTTTGACAGCTTTACGATTTCTTAGCGATCAAAGTTTTTCTTTGCTGCTGCTGCCAGTGTTTGCTCAGCAGCTGTGGAGATTAAATGGTTCTTTCTCATTTATACTGTAGCCTCCGTTTCTTCCACTGGTCAGCCCGATCTGAAGTGCAGAGGTAAGATTTATGATTATGGCTGCGGTCAGGGGGAAATCTATGGCATTCACACCAAACACACACACACGCACGCACACACACACACACACACACACACCTACACGCACACACACACACACACACACACACACACACACACACACACACACACACACACACACACACACACACACACACACACACACACACACACACTGCATTCTGGTTGGAAGCTCATATGATGAAGGCGTAAAATTCAAAATCTCCCAGTACTCTCTTATGTATACCGTCAGCTGCGGACTGCGCCTCACGTAACTTATCTGACCAGCGCAGCTCCATGTCCTCTGTCGCACACCACCCCCATCATTTAGCCAATGGGTGTGGCAACCAAGAAGTGTATCTGATATTCAATCACTTTAACCTCCGCGGTATCTCAATCCAAACGGGTGCTTTTGTTATTTGCTGGAACTAGCACACTGAACATCTGTCCCGTTTCCAACTGGGTTGGAGAGCTCACTTACAAACTAACAAGACTTGAGAACAAATATATATCGCTTAGTTTCCCTCTCTTATGTCTTAAGGGCCACAGGAAGAAAAAAAAATTAGAGGAGGAATTTTTTTTTTCTTATGCACTTTGAGATTAAAGTGGATATTTCGAGAATAAAGATGAAATCAAATATCGAGAAAAAAAGTCTACCTTTTAAGACCATATCAAACAGCTCATATGACTGCCTCAACAAAATGCCTTGTGTAGATGGATTGTTGAAACTGCACTCCAAAGATGTAGTAGCCACTAGGCTCGAGCTCATGGCAGCTCAGCCCCTCACATAGCTGTCAGCTGCTCCCCTTAGCACATTAGATGGACCAGAAGAGTTGACTTTTTTGTAATATACATATTGAATTTCGTCTTTTCGACTATTTTCGAAGTGCATAACAAATAAATAAATCCTCCTCTCTCATTTTTTTCTTTGCCGTGGCCCTAATACTTTTCCATACCTGTCTTATCCTTCTCTTTAGTTTGAGAAAAATCTTAATTTGTTAAGCAACAGCAGTTAAATAGATGTAGAGGACAAGATTACAAGTAGCTCAAAATGTGGCTACTAAGTAGTGTGGTTGACATTCAATCACTTATACTATACCCCTCCCCCCCTCCCCCCCACACACACACACACACACCTTTAAGCCAAATGGTGCTGATTAATTTGATATTTACACGGACAGGCAGACAGCATTGAAAACCTATCTAGCGTGATTGAGGGTGTGGAGAGTTGGACTAATGAGCTAATGAACTAATGCATCACACGCAGTTTGAAAAGAAAGATATCTTACTGACAAGATCCCGCTGTGTGGAATAATAATTTGTGTTGGTCATCAACATAGCTACAGAATGACATATGTCACAATCAGCTAAACGTTTTGCTTTTGGTTTGAGTCAGTGAAATTAATTATGGGTGCAAGTATCTGATCCTGTGGGCAGCCCAAATTAACTGAAATGAAACACTAAACATAGTTACGTGCAGTATAAACACACACAAACACACAGTGCCAGGTACGTGCAATTAAAATAAAACTAGAACATAGCGACCAGCTGGGCGAATAACAACTCATGTTTCAAATGTGCCACAGACTTCTTACTGAAATGTATGAGTGTGTGTGTGTGTGTGTGTGTCTGTGTGTTTTTTATATAATTCTTTAGTTAATTGTTCTATCATTATCACTCATACATGAATGTGTAAGCAGCATTTCAATGTTGTAATAGATTGAGGAGGAGCAACTATTTTGAATATCGCTTGTATTTTAATCCTACAGTACAACGCAAGTCATCAATATAGAAATATGATCAAAGAAAAACATACAATAAAACATCAAAATGAGTAAGCTAAACCTTGGAAGCTAATCTTGTCTTAATAGTATTAAAGAAGTCCTTAATACGTCCATCATCAAAACAATCACACTTATAGCATTAACATATAAAAAAAAAAAATGAGGGAGCTTAGAACAGTGTCTATGGGGATGAATGAAAAACAATTTTCAATACAAAGTAATAAATAGGATATTTTTTTCAACATTTCAACAATATTTCAAAGCGAACACAAACACACACACACACACGCACACACACACACACACACACACACACACACACACACATACACGCACACTGTCAGTCAAATCTCTTTAATCTGTAAACATTTTGAATGTGTTCTGGAGAAAAGTATATTCTGTGTTATCAACATCAACGTATTCTCCCCAGCAGAGAGGAGAAACATCTGGTGCTGTTAATCAGACTGTAATGTGATTAGGTAATGAGTGAACTTAAAGTGAAACACCACAGCTGAAGAGAAGATACTTTTCTCACACAAACACCACAGACAGGGGCTGTGTTCGAAACGGCCTACTAACGTCCTCCCTCCTACATACTCAACATGTATATACTACATACTGTCTATCAACGATCGATTGTGTATGCGCGGTTCGTCGGACTGTTTACACTCAAGTAAACAGAAGCAATAAAGAATTAAAAAAAAAAAACGTTTGTGTTGTTTGAAAAGACGCAATGCATTGTGGGGCGGTTGAGTACGAAAAGTAACCTATCGATCCATACACAAAAATCTTCCCGGAAGTAAGTACTCATCCGGGCATTTCTCGCCTACACAAACTTGCATACACAAACCACAACATACTCAAAGTGACGTCAAAATTAGTATGAGTAGGACGTTAGTAGGGCTTTTCGAACACAGCCAAAAGCCACAGACAGGAAGTGAGGAAGGCTGATGATGAAGATGAGGAAGAGGAGCATAGCCAACACATTCAAAAGGTTCCTACCTGAACCAGACGTCTTTTTTCACCTCTTTTTCAACTCTTTCTCCCTCTGGTGTCCGTGTGTATTTCTGTCTAACAAGAATCTAGTCAGTTGTGTGTACTGTATATACTCTGCTATTCTCAGTGTGTCGTGTTGCTTTGCTCCCGTCTTTTTACGAAACCAAAGAGCAGAAGCCGAACACACCCACCGCCACTGAAAGTGTGTCTGTGTGTGCGTGTGTGAGTGTGTGTGTGTGTGTGTGTGTGTGTGTGTGTGTGTGTGTGTGTGTGTGTGTCTGTGTGTGCATGTGTGTGTGTGAAGAGAAAAGAAGAGAAGGGGAGGGTATCAGGTGACTGGAGGAAGAGTGGCATGTGTCATCGCTATCCGAACCCCCAAATCCTGAGCGTCAGGTGTGTGTTTCCGTGTGTGTGTGTGTGTGTGTGTGTGTGTGTGTGTGTTGCTTCTTAATCCCCTGCTGCCATTTCCTACCGAGATAGAGGAAACTATATCCTTTGGGAAGGGAGGAATCCAAGAAAGAGAGCAAGAGAGAGAGAGAGAGAGTTTTCTTCTCATGAAACAGGACTTCAGCAGATAACTACTCTGAACTAACCAAATTACTCTCAAAGCAACTATGAAAATCATATCAAATATTGGAACCAGAAACCACCAAAATCACAAAGCAAAAATAATTCTATCTGACCCTATACAGAGAATGTGTGGGGACCACTGTAACTGCTAAAAAAAACTAAAGAAAACATGGCAGTATTTTACAGACTGAGTGGAGGCAGCCATGGCCAATAGAAACAGGAGAGCCAGGGGGAAGAAGCTCTTTAACTCTGTCATATAAAATAGAGAGCTAGAGACAGGATCTAATTTCCCGCTACACAGTTTAGATTTAAGAGAGGTTTTACAGCCCATAAAGCCAACTGATCCTCTGAGCTAATCCCCTGTCACTTTACTGCGGTTTACACCTGTTTATCATGTGTATACCTGTTTATAACTTGTCAATCATATCTGTAGCCTACATGTACATATTACCATTTTGCAGTATTTCTATTTAATTCCACATTTTACATTTCTTTGCACTATTTGAGTGTGTTATTTTCTGTCTACGCTTGTGTGTTCTTTAAAAAAAATTATATATATTTTATTTAAATTTTTTACATGTTCCATTGTTGAAAGGATATTTTGTATTGCCAAAGACAGCTCCCGTTAATGTTGTGCACATGACCAATAAAACATATTGACTAATATTTAATAAATATGAACAACATACATCATCCATTTTGCCAGTTTGCCAAGCTCTTTAAAAAGAAAATTATTGAATCTGTAATAAAAAATGCCTTTCAGTATATTGTATTTGAAATGATTGTTGATATTTTTATATTGTTTATTCTATCAATCTATCGATGTTAATCTAGTTTTGTACCATGTTGCTTTCATCTCCCGTCTTGCCAATAAAGTTTATTTAAATTTGAGACAGAGACGTACTGTATATACACTGACAGAGACACACACTATTAACAGATTATTATCAGGATTGAAGATTTAATTACTCTGCTGCAGTCATGGCTGTCTGTGTCTAAGTGTATGTTTGTGTGTGTGTGTGTGTGTGTGTGTGTGTGTGTGTGTGTGTGTGTGTGTGTGTGTGTGGGTGTGTTTGTGATGAGTTCAGAGAGCAGTTGTTGTTGGTTCACACCGTCTCCTGTTACACGAAGCACAGTGTGTGTTTGTGTGTCTGTGTTTGTGTGCATGAATGTGGGTGTGTGCATTTGTGAGAGAACAACACACACAACCCAGCTGGTTCAAAGGTAACATAATACACATTCAAATAAGTGAAGTGTGAAACCGGATGCTTCTGTTGTTCGCTGGTGGTCTCTCTCAGACTTTCTACACATGTGTTACTGTGAGGACGTGGAAAATGGAGCCTTCAGGTGTAACCTACGACTACACTGACATAATCCCTCATAGGGCTGGGAATCCAAGTTCAATAGTTTGTCGATACCGACCGAAATGCCTCAATACCATCCAGTATAGTATTGAAAAAAGCAATCTATCTAAAGATGTAAAACTACTGGTGATTGGCTGTGTGGAGCTGCAGTGGCACAAGAGATTTTGTGGTAATCTAAAGAGAAGTTACTAATATTGTAGTTAAATTAAAGTTTAACGTATTGATATTTTGTATGTTGTTTTTATACGATTATGTGTCATGTCATCTTGTTAGAACTGATTTCAGAAAATTGGTATCACAAAAAACTATCATTCAGGAACCGGTATCGAAGTCAAGGTATCGGTATCTGTATCAATATCAATATCGGAGCATTTTGAATGATGCCCTATCGCCCTATCCCTCACTGACTTACTACCGCAGAAAAACTTGTAGAAGAAGAAGCCTATAGAAGCTATAATCTGAAACCCATGGATATTAATACAGCCCTGATCCTGTTGGGAAGAGAGCACGCTATACGCCACCTTCATCTGCATCTTAAACACTCGCTGTCTAAAGAGTGGAGGGGAGGGGGGGGGGGGGGGCTGGAGAGCGACACACACTTTGAGTTTGGTTCTGCTGACAGCAGCATTAGACATCACACTGCATTATTATTATGCAGGGAAACACACACATTTGCATAACAAGCCGGTGTATGTGTGTGTGTGTGTGTGTGTGTGTGTGTGTGTGTGTGTGTGTGCGCGTGTGTGTGTGTGTGTGTGCGTGCGTGTGTGTGTGCGTGCGTGCGTGCGTGTGTGCGTGCGTGCATGCGTGTTTGTGTAAGTAGGTCATGTTCAGATCCTGCTCCATCCAAAATAACACACACACACACACACAAACGCACACGCAAACGCAAACGCACACACACACACACACACACACGCACACGCACACGCACAGATCAGGCCAATCAGGGAAAATGAAAGCAGACAGGGGAGCTCCACTCCGAGTCCCAGTGGTAAATATAATAAACTAACAGATCACTTGACATTTTGATCACAACCAAAACTAATACTGTATATAATTGTGTTGGACAGAACAACCCGCCCACTGACGGTTGGTGAGCTATTCTTTGCTTTAGCATTTCAAAAGTAAAAAGTTTGTCCCGGGGTTGTTGCTAGAGTAAAGGTCATTCAAGTCCCTTCAGACTTTACTTCTCTGCGGAGCACGAACGTGACTGGAAAATCAAATGGAAATCTAGACCAGTGGATTATAGAAAGATCTCTCACTCGCAAACCTGAAACAAAATCTACTCCACACCGGGAAGACTGAAAGACGAATGACTGTAAAGGTGCACTACGTAACTTTGGGTGCGTCAGAGAAGTGAACATTTTCTAAGGTATATTCTCATAACTCAATACCCAAACTTTCCTCACAGGAAAACATGATCCTTGGAACACTGTTTGAAGTTAGAACGCTTCCTGTTTTACTGTTGTAGTTTACAGAAGCAGGGCCCCACAGTTTGGTTTACAAACAATATTCCTGTCTTATGTTCGGTTCCAGGTTCCTCACCAAAAGAAAATTGATTTATGATGACAGAATTTTTCAAAACTAATAATTACACGTCGGGTAAAAAAAACTAACTGCATGCTCTGAAAATATAGACAAATCCCCCTCAACTGAAACAGCATAGTGCACCTTTAATTTGAAAATGTTGAGCACAATCAAAAATAAAAAGCAGTCTTTATTTGATAAGTCAAATATTCCTCTGAAAAGGGATTTTATAATTTATGGCTGCACTAGAGATGGAAACTTAAATATCTGTTTAATATTGTTCAAAGTTAAATGAGTTTAGTTCTGACTGAAAACACTAGGAAAAGTCAGTGAATAGTGTTACTATATAAAACAATTTTGTATCCACTAGCATAAAATCTTTAAAAAAAAGCAGTGCACACCTGTCACAGAGCTGAGAAACTAAGAGCAACTTATCAGTAAAGACATCTTTCCATCACTCACTCCACAACATCATTAGCCTGGTTCTACCAGACCATCGTACTTCATTTCATTTGTACAGAAGGTCTGGAATCGCTCAATTGACAAAAGTTAACTCACTTGAAGGCGGGTGTCTGTTGAAGTTTAAAACTATTGGATCTGCCAAGTGCCACTCTGGATCTACCAACCAACCATGTCATGCGCCGGCTTCTGAGCCACTCCTTCTGTTCGTTGATTGGACCGGCAGAAATATGTCCGGAGAAAACCTAAGAATATACTGCACACCCAGACTGACTACTGCAGGGAAATGAAAATTGAGCGGAAGCAGTAGGCGGGCGGTGCCAGGCTACAACATCATTTGCAAACATTAAAATTCAAATCATCAGGCATGTTTAAAGTATTTTTCTTTGTTTGATGCCACTGTGCTGACACTACACCCATGTCAAAAATGTTGGAAACTGAGACCACAACCGTCAAATGTGAGCGCTCGAAACACAACCACAACGAGTCAGGCAGAAGCTACATTTTAAATTCCATTGCATTTATGATTTGCCTTAGGTAAAAAAAAAAAAAAAAACAGTGAGGGTTGAAGCTAAGGTTTAATCTCCAGAACAAAAACTAAGCAACCACTGGATAAGGGCAAGCATTATGTGTGGCTGTGTGCGCCTGTGTGTGTGTGTGTGTGTGTGTGTGTGTGTGTGTGTGTGTGTGTGTGTGTGTGTGTGTGTGTGTGTGTGTGTGTGTGTGTGTGTGTGTGTGTGTGTGTGTGTGTGTGTGTGTGCTGTTGAGATGAGCAGCAGTGTGTGGGTAATCACAGCAGTCACGCTATCTAGAATGAGAGGAATGTCAAGCAGACAGACAGCAATGGCAGATTCAGCGGACCAAACACAAACCTTTTTATTTCCTCCCCATTAACTAAACAGTTTCTCCTAAAACGCTCTCTGTGTAAAAAGGATCCATAATGTTCAATTCCACTAATGAGATTCCTGGAAAACTTCCTCCTACTGCCTAGCGAAGCGATCAAAGGCATTCAGATTTCCATATTTAGTGCACACATAAGAAGATCAGCACATTCAGGAGTGAGCGAGTGAAGCGAGAGAGGGGCTTCACTGCAGTGTGTCATAGTGTTTGAAGGGAGAAAAATTATAACTACCTGTTATTGGGGATTTTCAATATGCAGGAATATATACAGTACAGCTGTGGAAAAAATTAAGAGACCACTCCAAATGTTCAGTGTCTTTCCTTTTTTCTATTTATAGGCATATGTTTGAGTAGAATGAACATTTTGGTTTTATAATATAAACTACTGACAACATTTCTACCAAAGTCCAATAAATTTTTAGTCATTTAGAGCATTTTCAATAAGTTATGTAGAGATGAAGATTTAAGAAAAATGGTCTCTTAATTTTTTTTCGGAGCTTTAAGCAAAGTGCTTCTGCCTGTTCCTTGTCAAACTTTTTTTTCTATGATATAATTGGATACTTTATCTATGTTTGTTTTCTTTTTCTTTCCTTTTTTTCTTTTAATTATTGTTGATTGTTCAAGATAAATAAAAATCAAATCAAATCAAACATAAGAAATTGTGGGTGGAAATTTGCTAAATATATATAAATGTACACAACATATTGCAGGCTTTATTATGAGCAGAAAAAGGCACATTGAGAAAGACACAATGATGACTGATTGAAAGGTTAGCAGTATAGCTAAAAAGACCACCAATAGACATTGGTGGTCTATTTGTGTTGTTTTGTAAAATATCTCAACAGCAATAGGAAGGATTTCCATGACAAAATGGTAGACATATTAATATGTAAGATAGAGATTATGGTAAACATTATATCTACTTATCATGCTGATGTAAGCACTTAGTTCAAAACATAACTGTGTTAAGGTAAAAAAAAAACTAACTCACAAACACTTACACTGATATAATATGTGATTTGGTGGTTTTTGGGTACTTGGGGGAATGTCCATAATGTATGTAGTATCCCTTTAATTTTTTTTTTTACAAATATAATTGAAATATAAATTTTTTCTTTTGTTGTCCCTAAAATCAACTCCAATAGCACAACTTTTTAACATCAGCCGAAAGAAAATATCACAGCTCCAAACACACTGTAGTTACACTGCTGCAACAGAGTAGAAAAAACAGCCATGAGAGGTAGATCATTTTTTTGTGACGTATAAATTACCATAACTCTCTCATGAGCAGCTGATGAACAATGGCAAATAGCTTTTTACTGTTTCAGACTGTAAACCGTGCGAACAGAGACACTACAACCTCAGTGCAAGGTTCAGTTAAGTTCACAAGCTTCGGGTCATGTAATCCCCCATCATTACCCTGCCCCAAAAACAACTCACTCGCATAACACACACACACACACACACACACACACACACACACACACACACACACACACACACACACACACACACACACACACACACACTGACAGACACAGTGGGTATATATAATCAGGCAGAGTCACACACAGGGGGGAAAAAAACCCGCTAACGTTAAAAAGCAAAGCGGCTAAATGTAGACAGAATAGAGGATTTCCTACCTCGACTCAGGAAACTACTCCACATCATGGCCAGGCAGACAGCTGTCTCACCTCCTCCTCCTGTCTCTCTCCTCTGTCATCTGCTCCCACCGGAACAACAAAGAGCAACCAAGAGGAAAAAAAACCCCAAAACAAACAAACAGCACACAATAGCCACCTGACTCACTGTCTGTCTGACCAACTGTCTGTCTGTCTGTCTGTCTGTCTGTCTGTCTGTCTGTCTGTGTGAACACAGAGGGACACGTGTTTGTGAGAGTGGATAGAGGAGGGCGACCGACACAGAGAGAGAGACAGAGAGAGAGGTGGAGAGAGAGAGAGAGAGAGAGGGAGAGGGAGAGAGAGAGAGAGAGAGAGAGAGAGAGAGAGAGAGATGCGCTGTATTTGAATCACTGAGGTGATGATATATTCTGGGTGAGCGTTTATGACAGCGGTGACTCTGACTCTCACTGGAAATCCCTCTTTCTCTATGTCTCAATCTCTCTGTCGCTCACTCACTCGCTCGCTCCCACTCAGACAGGGATTCAAATAAGGGAAGAGGGTATCATTTTTTTAAAGTTACGCTAGACAAGAATAAGAGAAACAAAGATGAATATTAATAATAATATCATCATTTATCAAAATACATAAAAATAAATAAAAAAAGGGAGAAATCAGCCATGGTAAAATGAGAAAGAACACAAGTAAGCAATTGTACTGCCAGTTTTCTATACTACTATGACTATCCCAGTTCTAGTTCTATACCAGCCCCCTCTACTAGATCTCAGCTAGTCCACTATTATTTTTTCAACAACTGTAACACTAGACATTGAGTAGAGCCAGTTTGGGTGGTCCTACCAGTTTTATACTTGACCCTGACCAGTACTATACTTCCAATCCCTTTTACTGGTCCTGCGAGTCCAAGCATGTGTCTCTATCTCCTGTGTCAATCAACCCAGTCCTACAATACTTTCCCTAACAAGTGTAATAAGTCCTGCATTCGCCCTATTTGGTTTCCACTATAGCCCATTATCATTATAGTCCCCACCAACAGTCCCCCGTTTTTACAGCCACAGTCTCACATGCCTGATGAACCCACATTGGCACGTTCGTTGGTTTTACACTAATCCCCTAACATTCATAGCACCCCCCCCCCCCCCCCCCACACACACACACCCCTCTCGTATAGCTCCACTTGTATTACTAAGTTTCCTACTGGTGGTAATGGATGTGGGTCATTGTGAAGGCAGCAACAAGGGTTCAAATCTGGTCATGTACCCCCCCAGCACCATCCACACACACACACACACACACACACACACATACACACACACACACACACACACACACACACACACACACACACACACGCACACACACACACACACGCACTTTCCTGTCTCTCTCTCTCCCCCACTCTGAGCCCATTGTTACCCCACTGTATACGGCACTATTAGTGTGTAGATCTGTCAGCACGATCTATTCATACACGGCACAGAATACATCAACGCGAGACCTCCACATAAACACCTGCTTAATGTGTCCGTCGCTCACGCACAATATGCGGCAATATGTGTCTATGAATAGCCGTCTATTTCTCAGCTCATTGTGTAAGGTATGGTGGTACAAGCAAGGCAACATGCTGACCTTTTAGTACCCGGACAGCTGATTAGCACATAGCTACACATACACATCACATGGACAGGAAAGACATGGGAGAAGACGGTGAGCTGCTGGAGTTGACTTGTTCCGCTGTATCAAACTTTATATTTTTTTTTTACCCTGAGAAAATAAATTAACTTCAGTGACCCCCCCCCCTGAAGGCCTTGACACACACACAGCAGTAGCCTACAACACATTACACGGTCAAAGCACATTAGTGTCGTTGTCTGCAGTACAACCAGCCAAAAACACTCTGTCCACACCGGACACTCTAAGCAGCAAGAGGAGAGGAGAGGAGCTTTACTATGGTGAATGTTATTAGTCTCATGTGAGTCAATCTCTTCATTTGCAATGAGCTTGTGGATCATGGGAAATCACTTCTTTCATTAGTGACTGTGCGTGACTGTGTGTTTTTTTTCCCCCGTGTGTGACTGCCTGATTATATATATACACACTGTGTCTGTGTGTGTGTGTGTGTGTGTGTGTGTGTGCGCGTGTGCGTGTCTGTGTGTGTGTGTGTGTGTGTGTGTGTGTGTGTGTGTGTGTGTGTGTGTGTGTGTGTGTGTGTGTGTGTATGCTGCCTCCAAGTGGTCACTAACTGCCACTTAGGAGAAAACACAGTTATGGTGCTCTCAGCTCCCAAACTAAAATTGTATTCCTGTAAAATTCCTGTCCCATGCTTATTAGTTTGTGACTATGCATTTTTATGGTGATTTTTTTTTAAATTGATTGATTGATTGATTTTTCAAATATGTGTGTACGTGTGTTATCAACATTGTTAAAAATATGTATGTGTGTTTACTCAAGTGTTTACTATATATGAAGTAAAATATATGAGCAAACCAGCAGATATTACCAGAAACTCTTGTGACATATTTTGACTTGTTAGTGCACTCATTTATTGTTGGTCTTACTGTTTAATTTTTTCCTGTTTTGTTATTATCACTATGATTGTATGTCTTGTTTTATCCAATAATAATAATCCAGCAAATACAAATGCCACTTTTTGTCTACCACCTTTATCGGAGCTGTGTTTAGCTTGCTCGCATACTGTGTGGAATGGGTGACTGGCTGTGCACCTACACAGTGTGGGCTGAAGGACTCATTTACATTTCAAAAAGAAGTATATATAAAGTAGTAAAAATGGGCTTTCACCAGCTAGAACATTACAAGGCTTCTTGACCTTACAGCCCTCGTTTATCCCGACAATAAACTGAGTGATCACTGCAGCTTAAACAACAACCTATAGAAAATAACTTATTTATGAGTTGTATTGATTGAGGAGCTCACAGATTGTGTTGACTGTATGTGTATGTACCCTGGTAGCACAACTGTTTTTATCGGCTGTGATGTCATCTGACCTGACTCCTGATAGGCTGCTCAGCCTGCCAGGTCACTGTTTGATATACACACACACACACACACACACACACACACACACACACACACACACACACTACCCACACACACTCAGCCTGGCCCAGAGGAGCTGAGTTTAAGCCAAGGAGCTTTTCATGGTCGAGCGAGCATCACGTAATGGACAGGGAGAGAAAGAGAGAGAGAAATATGACCATTCAAGCTGAGTTGTGTGTTTGTTTGTGTGTGTGTGTGTGTGTGTGTGTGTGTGTGTGTGTCCAGTAGAGAGAGATTTAATCTTTAATCAGTGTTATTGTAGCCTGTACACTGATATGGACACACCGTATGTAATTACAGCTGTTGTACACACACACACACACACACCTGAGTGTGTGTGTGTGTGTGTCACTGTGGGATTGTCTTTCGTTTTCCTGTCTCTCCTGATATCACCTTGCGATGCACTGTAATTAGATGTGTAGGTATCCTTTTTTTATTGCCTGTCTTTTTGTTTTGCAGAACTGTTTATTTATTCATATGAATAAATACTGTATTATTCAAACCTGTAAGTCGGCTCCAATCACGACTAAAACATCAGATTTACAATGCAAGTGCAGCATCTCATTCTGCCTAAAAAAAATCTAAAGACAACAAACTGGAGCACAAGCTGATTCTGAAAAGGTCATCACCAGAGATTTATACATAATATAATGTTTTATTAAATGGGTTTTAATCGCTGAAGACGCTGTGAAACTGTTCTAGTCACATGTGATGACAGAACCAAAGACGGTCAAGCTATGTGAACAGCTTTAGTATGCCGATATTACACAATGTAGCTTCATTGCTATAGTAGTAGCAACACACCAAATCCTGATCAGGATTTTGCAGCTTTTATACCAAACCGCTGATCCAAACAATTTTACACTCAGCATCCGAAAAGTTTGAAGTGGATTGGATTGGATAGACAGACAGACAGACAGACAGACAGACAGACAGACAGACAGACAGACAGACAGACAGACACCCAAGTCATTTGAACACAACCTCTGGGCACATTAATGTCAAAATGACATGCCAACTGGTGGATCAACCAACACACGGACATGCATTGCTTTAATCATGACGAAAAATGTCAGCCTGACAAGCTCATATATATCGATGGGCTAACAATCCCCATACAGACTTAGACTTATAAACTGCAGTGTAGATGTGAGTAAATGCGGGACAGTACTCTTTTAAGGGTAAATCTAAGGGAATGTTCACAGTCACCAGCTTTGTTTAGTGCAGTTGAAACGAACCCTGGAGCTTTTAAGCCCTTGGTGTGGTTCATTTGGCTTGGTTTGTACGCAGTCCCAGACTCTGGTGCATGTGCAAACTCTGCTCTGCTTTAAGAGATGGTCTCGGCGGGGGCGCCCTTAGCTCAGTTGGTAGGGCGTCCCGCCTCGGCCAGCAGCGGACCCGGGTTCGATTCCAGCCCGCGGTCGTTCTCTGCATGTCACTCCCCTCTCTGCCCCATTTCAACTCTGTATCTACACTATCAATAAAAGCATAAAAAAATGCCAAAAAAAAAGAGATGGTCTCGGTCCGCTTGCACGTGAACTCTGGAGCAGATCATCTCTGGTGTGAACCCCAACCGCACTAATCACAGCAAGCGTATAGTATTTATGCATAATTTTGCCGTCTTTTGCAAGTTATTTATCACACTTTGTCAGAGCATACGCCCATATGCTCTGCCTGCTTAAGTAGATCTAACACTGGTCCTACCTGTTGTTGTGCTGGATGGAGTGCTGAGGCCTAGATTGGAGCCTGGGGTTGGAGTGAGTCCAGCCGGCTGGGAGCAGAGCCCCGTGGCCAGGGGAAGAGACCTGGACAGAGGCCCTGCTGCTGGAACCAGAGACATCAAGATCCAATAAAACATACAATAAAACATACAATAAAACATGACGACAAAAGTGCTGCAACTTGCTTTAGTGCTACAACTGCTCTTACTGCTGCTACTGATATGACTTATGCTAACAATCAGTAACTGTTGATATGAAGCAGAAATAAAGCAAAGGTAGCTTCTGGTCTTGGGTTAGTTTTCAGTTTTGAAACATGGCAGTATGTAACTGTAACAAATAGCATTATTTGCACTGATGGTCTCGTTTGCTGTTACATGTCATTTATAATCATCAAAGGAAAAATGACACTGTTTCAGAAATATTAAAAAGTTACTCATAGCACCTTTAATACTGTTCTATTCTTGTCTAACATGATAGAAAACCGCCCATTTAGATAGTAACTATGCGCTAGTGGTTATAACATACCTGCTGCCTGTTGTTTTGCCTCTGCTCCACCCTGTAGCTGTCTCACCCTCCGGAGGTGAGACCGGCCGTTGTAGTGCAGCTGGGACTGAGCAGCAGAGGTCAGCTGCAGGTTACACACCTCACACAGCGAGTAGGCCCCGCCCACACCTGGGAGAACAACACAAGGGATCAGTATAGGAGGAATGGAGAAGTCTAAAAGGATGAGTGAAGTGGTATATAATGAAGGATGGGTCTGAGTATCATGTCCTGTTTGAGTGGAAGACTATAAATGTAATGTATTTTAGGAAAAAGTACCTGTCGAGATATTCCAGTAACTCTTCATCAATGTTTGAATTAGTTTTGTTTTTGAGGTCGAAAATGGCCAAACGTTATTGGTCAAATAAGTGCCTTTTTGAAAAATGTCCTTCCATTGTTTAAGTGATATTTTTATATTGTCCATGCTGTACGCCATTCATTTTGTAATTATTTTAACTTGTTGTGCTCCATACCACGGCACTATGGTCACGAGCCGTAAATAAAGGAAAACAAAAGTGAGCAGTCAAATAGTAGAGTTGACTGATGCAGGAACATGTCTATTACCTGTGGATGGGGTCTGCTGGACAGACAGACTGATGGTGGTTGGTATCTGTGCGTCCATCATCTCCTGACACATCCCTCCAAAGGCAAAGAGCTGCCCCCCACTGCCCAGCAGCTGAGACGGGCTCAGAGTCTTCATCCCTGGGGTGGAAAAAGAAAAAAAAGAGAAAAAAAAACGTAAATTATTATTCGTACTGAAGTTGGACATCCTATTTATGTATAGGTGATAAACTATAGAGAAAAAACATTCTAAAACAGTACCCGTGATGCCCACACATTATGTAAGATATTAAAATGAAGTGATCTATTGTGGGTAACACTTTACTTTGAGCGCTACGTTAGGATTTCATCAGTTTTTCACACCATACAATGTGGTAAGGGTTAGCTATGGGGACATTTAAAGGTCACATATTATGCTAAATGCACTTTTTAAATGTGTTCTAACATATCCATGGGTCCACAGTGTGCCTAGAGACTGCCAAAATATTTTTAAAAATAACGCTCTCCTTTTCTCACAATCCCCCTTTCTGAAACCACCACCCCTCCCCCACCCAATATACTCCAGTCAGAATTTTCCCCTTTTCTGACCTCACAAACTGGAAAGCCAGAAGCTTCCACTGTGCAGCCCACACCCCTATTTCTTATTGGTCCACGGCCCTGACAGACAGAGGGCGAGGCGTATCTGGCTTCGCTTCCGGACAGGGGGCGGGGGCAGCGCAAAGATTGTATATTTACGAGGGGAGATGCAGCTCTTTTTAAAAAAATAGGCCATTGTGAGATTAGCTGAACTTCAGCATAGTACAATAAATTATCTGAAAGTTTTTTTCAGCAAACAATTAAAGAAAAACGTATTAGGGACCACTAAGACCATATAATATGGTGTATAATAGTACCGAAAAGTGTATAATATGGGAGCTTTAAGGTACTATTAATTATCCTATCCTATCCTATCCTAAGAAATATTGTATATTATTACCACTGGAGTGTATTAAATTGTGCTTCATTATCTTTATACACCAGCCTCCATTTATGGGTGCCTACAGGACGCATTAATACTTGAATAAATACTGTGCAGATAAACACACCACCACACATTCTAGTGGGGCAGAAGTGATCATTGAGAGGGATTCTTTTAGTGCCACTCTATAATTTATTTTTTCATTAAGACGTTGCATAGTGCCATAAGTGCCATTGAGGCCCAAATAGAACTAAAGACCCGGTCACAGACAGCATTCCAAACAGCTTCATTTTGCAGTTAGGACAATTAACTTTAATGGAACTGCTGTAATTTGTGCACACAGGAAAAGTGTGAGTCTGACAAAATGGTGGAATCTTTCTTTAGTTTTCTAGTCACACCTCATCAACCTGGATAGTAAGCTAGCTTGTTATCTCCAACAGATTTTCTTCCCTCTTCAATGAAACTTGAATCAAATAAACTAATCCAATCCAATTTTGAGAACAGACCCACATCATCAATACATCATCACTACATCACTGCGAAACGTACATTATTTCACTCCAAAACTTTAGTGACCACCAGGCCTTACAAATGATAATCTACATTAGTCAGCTAATATAAACTCCCTTCTATGATAAGGTCTAAAAGACATACCATATTTATTGATAGAAAATATACTTTTATTATTTTTATTTATTTATTATTCTATTATAAATATTAGCAAAGAAACATCTGAATATTGCACTTTCCATAGCACTTTAACATACTATGCTTGGGCTGCGGTTCCACTGTCATGTATGTTTTAAAGTTATCTGTTTTTTTTTTATCATTTTAACCTATTCTTCATCGTTGCCTTTTTCTCTGTGGTACATTTGTGAGTGCTGTCCAAGTAATGACTATAAAGGGAGACACTCACTGAAGGACACACAGATAGTGGACAGGAGCTAGGTCTGAACGATAGCGGACACAGTGTGAATCTCTGAAACATCAAACGCTACCAGGGAAAGTGATGAGGTAATGAGCAAGGATGACATAGTATGTGTGTGTGTGAGTGTGAGTGTGTGTGTGTGTGTGTGTGTCCAGTGTACAGTGCACAGTGTGTGAGTGTGTAGGTCAGTCCACGACTGTGTCCATCTGTTGTCCTACCAGCTCTGCCAAGTCACATGACCTCTGACGGTGTGTACACACACACACACACACACACACACACACACACACACACACACACACACACGTTCGTCATTTGCAGTTCTAGCTTTATTGCCATGACCTACATGCATTACTACTGTCTATATATTGAAATTCAATTAATGGATCGGGAATGAGATCAATCCATTAAGGTTGTAATCGCACATTACTGGTTAATGGCACAGAAATGAAATGGCTACCTAACGATAATCTGTATTTGATAAAAGAGTATAGCATCTGCTGGTATAGCGCCCACAGGGACTGAGCTGGAGAGGAATTCAAGGTCTCAAAGCAACCACACCAGCTGGACCAGACAATGCTGCCCATGGCTATAACATTAAAGCCCTCTTAGGCAAATGTGTGATTGTGCGCGGCTGTATAAACACAATTGACTTGAACTGACTTGACATACAGTATAGCCTATCAGGAAAAGCCACTGATGTTATTCCATTGGCTATGGGTCAGTGACTGGCATGTATACTGAGAACTATACTACAACTAGGATGAAGCGTTGTGTTCCCTACTACAGTGACAAAGTGCTCTGAGTGTGCCCGACAGCAAAAGTCATCTTTATATAGTTATGAAGTTGGAAGAGTTATTCGGTGCACCCCTGGTTCGTGAAGCAAAGCCATTAATTTTTTTTTTATGGACAGTGTTACATCTCAGACAGTGTGAGCACTTTGGCTATGGCGTTATCATACCGGCTAACGGCATGTGGAAGGTAAAGATTACGGAAGGTGAAACATTTGTAACTGGAGGTCAGAAGATAACACTGTGATATCTGTGGTGAAGTTTAGCAGGAGACTTCACTGCTTTCACACGTCCTGACCTCTCCCTCCCTCCCTCTCTTTCTCTCTCTCTCTCCCGCTCTCTCACTCTATCTCTATCTCCCCCTCTATCTCTATCTCTCTCACTCTATCCCTCTCTCCCTCTCCCGCTCCCGCTCCATCTCTCTGTCTCCCTCCCCCTCTCTCTCTCTCTCTCTTTCTCTCTCTCTTCCAGCTGGTTGTTAGAAGTTGACTTTATGTTCTGCAGACAGCTGGTTAATCTGCCACAGCGATGAATTAGCTACAAAATGCACACTCTCTCACACACACACACACACACACACGCAAAGCCAGCTGATGCTGACATCAGCTCCAGCGAAGGAAGGATTAAATATATCTACTCTATTGAGCCGGGTATTACACACTACATACACACAAGCAGGTAAATGCACACAGACACGCACACACTCGTACATACACACAGTAATACGCAGACAAAGGAAAAGCAAGTCAGTGAACTGAGCATCAAAATACGAAATGAAATATATAATATGTGTATTTACCTTTTCTATTATAATGTGTGTGTGTGTGTGTGTGTGTGTGTGTGTGTGTGTGTGTGTGTGTGTGTGTGTGTGTGTGTGTGTGTGTGTGTGTGTGTGTGTGTGTGTGTGTGTGTGTGTGTGTGTGTGTGTGTGTGTGTGTGTGTGACGAGAAAGTCTAATCCAGGCTGACCAGGCAGTCAGTAATCAGAGAGGCCAGCTGTGGGTTATAATCCCACACACACACACACACACACACACACACACACACACCGAACCACAGCAGTCAAGCAACAATATGATTCCTGATTGAAGAGGAAAAAGCGAAAATATTTTCTTCAGCGTTTCATATAAGCAGGTCCGTGCGTCACAGCAACCTGAAGAAAGAAATGCCTCCGTCTGTTAGGACATCAAAGAGACTCAACGGAGCGTAAAATAACACTTGACTCAGTTCCGGTCTCATCGTCATGTCTTTCACGCCAATAATCTAACTTCATTTAAACTGCTCTGTCATGGTTTGCAGGTTTTTCCCTCTCAGGACTGTGTTTTGTGTTTTGTGCATATTTGTCAGGCCATCTGAACTGATTTCACTGCAAACTTAAATGTATACCCGCTCTACATCCCATTGAGACTGAAGACTCTTTTGCAAGGGAGACCTGTTTTCCTTTCCCACGTTACCATTCACACACACACACACATGGCAGGCTAACCATCGACATTCACACGAGGCAAGGTGGGTTAAGTGTCTTGCCCAAGGACACAACAACTATGACACACGTGGCAGGGCGGGGATCGAACCTCCAACCCTTTGATCATCGGCCAACTGAGCCACAGTCGCCCCACACAGACTTCTAATATCAAATGTGTTGTTTGGTATAGGATAACACTGTCTTGTTTGCAAGCGGTAACCTCTTTAACTCAAGATTACAATCGGCTATTTAACGTTCTTTCCGACATCTTTTTGCGAAAATCTAAAGCTATAGTGCCGAAAACTTGACAAAACAAAATAGTTTTTATTATCACAAGAAGAACCCCGTAATGCCATTCTGTATCTCCCTGTCCATCCACACACTTTAATGGCTCCGGAAATTGAAACTGTGCAATCTTATAGATACCTAGGGATTTGGACATTTCGGCACTCTCACTTCTTTTTTTTTAAACAGCATGTGGAGCGACTGGCACAGCAACTAAAGATAAAAATGCTTTTTATGTATCGGAATAAAGCATGATTCTGTCTAGGGGGACAGAAACACGATCACGCAGCCAACCATTAAGTCTGTGACTATGGAGATATGCTTTTTTTCTCGTGCTGCCTTCTGCTCTACCTTTAAAACAACAACCCCGTTTCATTACAAGACATGAATATCCTGCTCATCCCCACTCTGTCCTGGGTGAAAAAGTAGGCTGGTCGTTACTAGGCAGATATGCATGCTATGATTTTTATACATAAAATTCTCCTGCAAAGGCTGCCCTCAATATATCAGAGATATGATATGATCTCAAATCAAGTTAAAGTAGCTACGGGGAACTTTTAAATATTTCTGAAAGGGTCTAATTTTTCCTCTGATGATCATACATGACATGTAACAGCAAATCAGTGCAAAGAATTATATTGTTATATAGTTTTTCTTAATGCCTTTGCCATGGGTACGCTCACCCAGAAACTACAGCTGGCGTAGTAAAAACACTAATGCTTTCGTCCAAAGAATGACCACAAACTGAAAGTTCCTCAGAGCACCTTTAAGCTCTATTTAGGTAAATTCCGAACTTCAGAAAAGTACTTTCCACTGCTTTTGCATCGTTAAAATCCAACGAAGAATCAAAACTTTAATGTAAACTAGAAAATAAAAATAAGTTCATTGTAACCAAATTCTTAGGCAGACAAGAAATGTCTTCCTCAAATTTAATACAATCAAACTCATCTTATAAGCTTCGACAACTTGTTTTTCCTGTACAAATAGAACAACATGCAATCTAGCACCGGGCAGGTCCACTCACCGTGACGTGCATATGGCCATTAAGACTGTCGTAGAGTGAAAAACCTTTTAGGTCCAAAATGTGTGTCAGGCTTTACAGGACCTAACTAACCAGAGACTGCAGTGTGTGTGATTGTTCAGTGGGGTATGAAAGCTTTTTATAAAGCATTGTTCAGAATCAGGTCTGAAGAGTCTTTTCTTTCTACCCATAGTGCCTTGTTCCCCCCTTCAACACGACAACATGAGAAATCACCAGACTTGGACACACAATGTTTTTTTACAGCATCAGATATGTTATCTAATAAGCTTTCTCTGTCTCTTGCTTTATCACACTGTTTATATGTATATATATCGGGGGGGGGGGCGGGGGGGGGGATCAGAATCCTGCTGGTATAAAAGATAAAGACGAGGAGATACTGTTTGTGTGTGTGTGTGTGTGTGTGTGTGTGTGTGTGTGTGTGTGTGTGTGTGTGTGTGTGTGTGTGTGTGTGTGTGTGTGTGTGTGGGTGGGTGGGTGGGCGATGTATGTCCCTGTTTCCTGGGAGAGACAGTACAACACACGCACACACAGAAACCGCGGGCGATGACGCGACAAAGACACTAATGGAGATGTGAAAAGACAGAGAGCGAGGTCTTAGAGTGGCTGTCTCTCACCCGGAGGCCAGTAGCTGGTAATGACAGTGGTCAAAGAAATACACACACACACACACACACACACACACAGAGTAAACAAAGAGTCATCGCCAGCAGCAGCAGCATCACTTTTTTTCACACAGCAATTTTTCTCAGAACAAATCCTAGAAATCCAGTTCAAATAGAATCATACGTCGACTTTCAACAATAACATTTTTAATATCTGATAGACAGTGATTTTGCCTCCGACAGGCTCCACAAGTTCAAATCTCAACCAACCAAACAATAATTTTTTAACTCTAACCTAAAAAAAATATATAAAACTGGAGCAGCCTATGACCTAAAACCAAAAAACGCAAGAGTGGATTTATGAAGCTTGTTTGGGAGGATGAATGAGCTGACAGGATGAATTCAGGGCAACAACTTTTTTACTCAAGACTTTTAATTTCCCCGGCTTGCTCCTCCTCGCACAGCTACCACCACACAACTCACATTTTTCATTACCAGGCAGAAATGCTCTTACGGTTGTTTAATGATGATTATAACCTACATTTACAGTCAGTGTGTCTCAGAGATAACTACACTTTAAATGGGTCTACGGCTAAAAAATATATGCTGAGTTGGAAACATCCACTTTCTTATATTATTTAAAAGGAATGCTGGTAAATTGTTTGTCCTGATAATTATGATGCTGGCACATAGCAAGACAGGTTTCCAGGGAATGATAAAACAGTTAAACTGAGTTTGACTACCTCTCTTTAGCTATATGAACGATACTAAAGTAACTTATTAAAAACAGAAAAGGAAAAAAAAAAGGCCCCAGGCAATTTTGGTCACTGCCTTATACCAACCTCTGTCATATACTGTATATATCAATATAAAACTACACAAGCTTCATGGTGACGCTACCAACAACCAGTCTGTTGAGATCACATTCACTATACTATGACTGTATGAATATGGAGCCCTGCAGGAGGCCATAATCTGGAGACACTCTAAGGACACATATGCTGCTTTCCATCCACCTAATTATCCTCCTCTGTCCTCCAGACACTGACCCACAAATCAATGGAGGATGTAACAACACCTTTAAACATGTCTCCTAGCGCCGGGGAACCACAGTGGCTAGCGATAATATTGATGTTATTGTCTCACTGTTGGACAAATGACCTGTGGTGGTATTTCAACACCAAAGTCAATGTCATCCACGGCCATTCATAAAAACGGTCTTGAATGGATCATTACAAACCATCTGTCTTTGTATTTGGCATTTTTTATGCTTTATTAGACAGTTTGGTGAGACAGAGGTGAAATGGGGCAGAGAGGGGAATGACATTCAGAGAACTGACCATGGCCGGCTTTGAACCTGTGGTCTGCTGCTTCTGAGGACTGAGCCTCTATGGGCGGGCGCTCTAACCACTACACCTTGTCTACATTTTCTCAAGGAAAAAGGAAAATATCTTATCTAAATATTTGCCCCTAGCAGTCGCACAGTCTAGCACACAGGTTATTATTAGGCCATTAACATCAGCGCAAGGGTGAAAAGTATCGCACCTACTGTCTCTGTAGCCTTTCACTGACAAAATATAGATGTTATTAGGAGAATTTAAAGCTGCTTTTTATTGATACATTTCTGCTCTTTCATAGTAAGACCAATTATATTTATCTGTTGATGTTGATGTTTTGTTCAGTCAAATTTTTATAATTATTTAAAGGTGCACTATGTAACTTTGGGTGTGTCAGAGAAGTGAATATGTTCTAAGATATATTCTCAAGACTGAATACACAAACGTTTCTCACAGGAAAATGTGATCCCTGGAACACTGTTTGAATTTAGAAAGTTTCCTGAAAAAAAGGTTACTGTTTCACTGTTTACAAGTTGTTTACAGCAGCAGGGCCCACAGATTTGTTTACCAAACATTTTCCAGTCTTCCGTATGGTTCAACTTCCAAGTGCCTCAACATCATTGTATTCTGATTTGTGATGATAGAATTAAGCAATACTAAGAATAACATGTAGAGACAATATGTTTTGTAAACTAAACTGCTGGCTCTGCAAATGTAAACAAATGTCCCTCCCGTGAAACTGCATAGTGTACCTACAATGCCATATTTTTCATGTACTAAAATATTTGGATTTTCACAAGTTAACTACACAAAAAATGGCAAAAAAAAAAAAAGTAATTCGGTATTGCAGCAGTAGCCATCAGTTGTTCTTTAAAACTGTATATATTTTCTAGAAATTAGATGTGTCATAGAAGGTGTCCATTAAAAGTATCCGCAGTCTGGTGATAATGATGCTAAGGATGAGCTAAGGAATGGAGGAACCATGTCATCTAAATGTGCGGGTCAGAGTCAGACAGGTAGAGAGACGGGTTAACAGACAGTCCAGGTTCCTGTCTGTCTGTGGTGGTTGTCATGGAAGAGCTGAGTAGCAACGCACCACAAATGGTGACGTCACTGTGGTCAGGCTACTGGGAAACTATGACACACACACACACACACACACACACAAGCACACACACACACACACACACACACACACACACACACACACACACACACACACACACACACACACACACACACACACACACACACACACACACACACACACACACACATATAGTTACATGAAAGGTGACCTGTCGTCTCTCTGTTCTCCGTCCACATCCTTCCTTCTCTGTCCAGGTGGTCAGGTGGTCTCTCCAACACTAAGAAAAAGTCAAACAAATAAGAAGAAGTGTTAAATGCGTCTCTGGGTCATCAGCGTGTCTTTCTGTCAGGTCAGCGGGGAACAGGTTGGAACAGGTTTACAGTAATAATGACATTTATGATTTTCCTGCGTTGGATTAAATTTAATTGAGGAAACGATGCAGCCTGTAACTTTTACCTAACAAGATGTTTGAAGTAAATTTTGACAAATTGGATAACTTGATTTCAGCAGATAGGGAATATTAATGTAAAAACACAACATCTTGATATGGATTTTCTTTATAGATTCCTTTATTTTGAAATAGGGTAGACTGTAAATTTTTCTCAGTTTTTTTTTCACAGAACCGAAGCTCTTTACATTGTTTTGTACACATTCACCCATTCACACACAAATTCATACACCGATATAGCAGCAGATACAACGCAGGGTGCAAGCCTACTAATGGGAGCAATTTAGGTTTCAGTGCCTTTCCCAGGGACACTTCGACATGTAAAGGGGAGGCCGGGGATCGAACCACTGACCCTGCAACCCAGAGGACTACCGCCCTACCTGCTTCGCTACAGAATCCCCGCAACACAATCAGTCAATAGGGTGACCGATCCACGTATTGATCCCTGTTCTATAGTCTGCTCAGGTTAATCCAGGTCTCTGTTCAACACATGCTCCTGGATTTCAATGATGTCGTTGTTTCTTTACAGTTGTTGCTGCTGCATTAACATGAAGCCTGACTTTAATTTGTCCTGGTCAGATTCAAGAAGCAGCAGCCATTTTTATTTTAAACGTATTTGATAGTGTGTAGTATTATTTATTTCTCTATGGAGCATTTGCACCTTTATTTCAAATATATTCATGGGGAAGTTAGGAGCTGTTTGAAATTTTGTTATCAAACCTTTGAAGAAACAGTTAAAAAAATAGTTCAAATAAATTGCTATTGAATATATTAAATATCTCCTATTATACTACTTTTCTGGTCTTAATTTCTTGTTAAAAACTGCTATAGAGCAACCTGACACGAATCACATCATAAAAAACCATGTAGATTTTCGGGACACTCTTCCTCTCCCTAGCGCGCACAGCAGTAACTCTCCACACACTGCTTTGTGCTTCTCCGCCCCCTCCCCCCCTCCTGCAAACCCCACTCCGTTGTGATTGGTTACCTTCCTTCCGGAACAATTTCAGCAGCGCGCGGACAGATTTCTGAGAGCAGGAAGGTGGGGGCATGGCCGGAGCTTGCCTGAGCAGCACGTTACCATACATGGAAAAATCCGGAATCGCGACGACACGATGGCAGGAAATTTGAACCGATTGGAACACGTGATTTCTCGACCGGCTGCCCTCGTGTTTAGCGCTCTGCAAAGCCACCCCAGACGGTCAGCAGGGAATACGTCTAAATGCATGTATGTAATTATTTGATACGCTAGTATGGTTAAACATGACTATAAATCATTATAACAACGTTTATAGGTCATAAAAGTCGAAAAGTATAATAGGTCCACTTTAAGATACAATTTGAATATTTGCTGCACTGTGTATTTTCTCTGCTGCCTTATGTGACTTTGTGCATAATACCAACAATAACAGTCGGAATCAATGTTGGCCGATATCCAAAACTAGGTATCAGAGTGTGAACAGAAAGAGTTCATTTCACACATAGTGCTTGTCGGAGTCTAATCCTCTCATATTCACAACTGACATCATCATGTTGTATGGATCGCATACCGCAGCAAGGATTACACACACACACACACACACACACACACACACACACACACACACACACACACACACACAGAGTGGGAGGTTGCTCTGTCAGTCCAACCTTCCCTTTAAGACAGGGTGACTTTCCTCTCCGTCTTTAAATAGCTGCTCTGCTCCATCAGGACCTGACACTTTACTGTTCAAGGTGAAACTGCACCGTTAGCGCTAACCGCTAACAAAGGGTGCTAACCCAAAGGGCCCAGATAATGAAGCACCTCACTGTCAGACAGCTGAACTCAATGACAAAGAACAGTTATAAAGGGCTTTCAAAGTGGACCAAACATCCTATGGCTCAGGAAAACTAATGCGGACATGGCACAAGACTCTTCTCAAAAGCTTCTGAGCTGATGTTTTTTAAAGTGCTCCGAGGGACTTTCAGTTTGTGTTCATCCTTGCACCCCCTTTGGACAAAAGCGGTAGTGTTTTTACTACGCCAGCTGTTGTTCCTCGGTCGCGTAACCATGACAAAGGCTTCTATATTTTTGTTGCTTAATTGCAATAGATTTTGAAAAATGCTTACAGAGAGTTAGATGGGAATATGTCTTGCACATTAAATAGGATGCCTGTTTTATAGGTGCTATAGGTGGATTGTGTTACTTTCGGAGGGAGCATCAGCCAGGCTATCTGTTTCCCCTACTTTTGCGTAGTATTCAGTGAGTATTGTTACTTAACAACATTGCCCAAAATAAAGTACAACCTGAAGATGGAGGAAAATATGAGGAAAAAATGCTAATATGGACAATGTGAAAAGATCATTTATAGCAAAAAAAATCTGATGTCATTTGGAATCAAAGTGAAGGTTCAATTTATTCTGTTTCCTGTCTTAAAGGTGCTGTAAGCGGAATGATCAGTTTAGCTAACTTCCTGTCAGTTACTGCAGTTAGCATTCCCCTCCCTCGTCCCTACGTCACCACATTAATGCACTGCGGTCTTCAAGCAGCGAGTTATCTAGCATCATTTCTGATCCGTAAGTGCGATAAAACATGATAAAAACCATCAAAACAGACATTGGGAAGGATTTGTACCTGCTCCTCCATTGTAGGCGCATACAGATTCACCCATATGTTGCTCTGCGATTGCACCGGCAGTGAGACGTGCCTGTCACGTATATTAACATAAATATATCGCTTACTTCACCTTTAACAGGAAGCTCAAGAATCACAGTGATAAACCAGATGTTCCTTCATTACGGACTGTCAGGGATTAACACACACACACACACAGACATGCACACACCACTGCATGTAGGTTACCCAGAAGCCTGTGCAAGATCTGGCAGGACATGATTGGTTGAGCCTGAAGGGGATTGTGGGATTGGGATTATAATCCACAGATAAATGTGTGTGTCTGTGTGCGTGTTTGTGTGCGTGTTTGTGTGTGTGTGTGTGTGTGTGTGCGTGTGTGTTTGTGTGTGTGTGTGTGTGTGTGTGTGTGTGTGTAATCTGTAGTGTAATAAAAGAGATTACCACTTGCACTCTTCTGAACATCTACTGACATTGTCCGTCTGATTTGTCACTCAGGGAAACACTGAACTCATGTGATCTCCTTTTGTGTGTGTGTGTGTGTGTGTGTGTGTGTGTGTGTGTGTGTGTGTGTGTGTGTGTGTGTGTGTGTGTGTGTGTGTGTGTGTGTGTGAGGTGAACATCAGTATGCAGGAGAAACACCTTTGGGTCCAGTATACGTGATGCTGCTCCGAGCTCCTCATTATTTCCTTTCAAGTCAGCGGCTCAGGTGTCATCCCGTGAGGGAAGTGACACACTCAAGGTTGATTTATGGTTGGGCATTCACGCCAGTGGACAAACGTAACTACATGTCAGGGGCTACGGTGGCTCCCAAGGTATCATAAGGACACAGCAAGAACTCTGATTGGTCTGATTGGCTGTTTACTGTCAGACCAAGACCCCTTAAAATCAGCAATATTTTGGGCCACAGACAGCTAATAAAAAATTATCAAAAAATCGAAATATTTTATTTGCACAATTCTGTGGTTTATGACTAGTGACATTCTCACTGGTCTCATCTGTACTTTATGTTAGTGTTAATGAGCAAATGTTGGCATGGTAACTAAACATGGTGAACATCTTACCATTGATTTTGTCTCCCTTTCTTTGTACTATACTTCACAATAAAAGCCTCATAAAACTGGAATCAAAATCACAGAACTTCAGAAAGAAGCCTCAAACGTACTGAGAGAGCTATTTTCCCTGCAGAAAAGCTGCTAAGGACACAGTAAGGAGTTAGTGGTGGAGGTACCGGCAGGCAGGTACACAGCTGCACGGCTTGGCGCTGCTATCCCCGGCTGTGTGAGCCTGCATAGTGGAAATCACACACAGCTTGGCTTGGCACGGCTAAAGGGGACCAACCCAGGCTTATGGAAAAAACCCTAATAGTCTTGTTTGTCTTTATTCAGTCGTCATCAGCAGCAGGTAAACAAACACATCTCCAAAGTTGTATAATTTCCATCACGAACATAACAGGGAAAACCGTCAATCTTTGCTCCAGTACAATATCTATTTCCTACAGTACAAGTACACACTCTTCATGTAACAACACGGTAAGCAATCAGCAGTGTTCACAGGTACTTTGATGCTGCTGCCACCGGAAAACAATAACCCAGCCCCGCGAAAGACGAGAAGACGGCTATGACATCACTTCCTTATCAACGTGCCGACTCATCAAACATTCAACAGATGTTCCACTCAACTAATGGAAGAAGAAACGTGAGACTAACAAGCAGAAACACACACCTTGGAAGGGAAGGGAAGGCGCTTTAAGTGTGTGCCACTAACACTAACTCGAAAGTGGTGTTTGGGTTTCTATATTAAGGCCAGCCAACACCTCCACATTAAGGACACTGTGACTCTGTGTCTATGGCAAGTCATTTTCCAAGAAGCTGAGTAATGTCTACACTTAGCCAGCTATATCCAAAATCAAATCTGTAATTTGTCCGTATGCGAACCTCCATTTCCGTTAAAGGGATAGTTCAGTATTTTTAAGTGGGGTTTTTATGAGGTACTTATGCATAGACTGTTACCTTAGATGGTGGTCAGCGCAGTCACTAGAAGGAGTTTGGTGCAGCCTTGTCTTTTGCAAGTCAACCCTGTACTTTTGCAGTGGGGGCCAAAAGAAAATTGTTTTTTTGCCATGTGTATAAATGCTTACCTAAAAAAAACAATACCCATTCAGTTGTATGATTTATAATTCTTCACTGCTGATTTGTGGACTTCTACGCTGCACTGCAATGGCATCTCCCCGAAACTCCTTATAGTGACTGCACTGACAGCCATCTCCATAAGGTAACAGACTAACTATGAATTTGTACCTCACACAACCCCATTTAAAAAATACTGAACCATCCCTTTAATACCGGCATTTTCTCAGGTCTAAAAACTGAAAAAGTCTGGAAAAGTCTCCAAAGTGGGTGAATCTGAAAACAATGACCTTGTGTGCTACTGAGGACGTAGAAAACAGAGCTTTTGGAAAACAGTGGCTGTACATTTTTTGCATATTCGCTATTTATCTTAATGTTAACAAACCCTTTAAAAGCTAAAACTAATGATGAATTTCTCGTACAAATTGTGTATCCAAATGCTCAATATTATGTTATCCCCACTGTGCCCATTGACTTCCATTATTAAACCAAACATTCTCTACTGGTATGATATGTGTATAAATCCACTGCTGCAGTAGTACCTGATTAATGCACCATATCCTCCTGATTGAATGACCTGCTTAATACAACAATAAAGCAGACCTGGTTCAATTCTGGCCTGTGGCCCAGTTAAAGATGAAACAAATGTATCTTTAAAAA
Source organism: Ammodytes marinus (assembly GCF_949987685.1). Taxonomy (NCBI): domain Eukaryota; kingdom Metazoa; phylum Chordata; class Actinopteri; order Uranoscopiformes; family Ammodytidae; genus Ammodytes; species Ammodytes marinus. Next base: position 26,125,452 of record NC_137216.1, read on the forward strand.
AAAAGCATGGCAGTGTCAGTCTTCTTATTTAACAAACATTTAACTTAACAGACTAAACATAATGCCTACAACATCAAATTAAAATAAATACACTCATAACTGTTAACCAATTTAAAGTTATTATTTTGAATCAGCCCCACTCCACTTGTAACTGTTTTAATTAGGCTATTGTTCTGTTTTATTCAATTGATCTGAATGTTTTAATTGTTGTTGTCTCTTTGTAAGCTTGTTGTGTATTCTCATTGTATATTGTGTATCTGTCTCGACGTCATTGTAAAAGATGGTAACCCTCAATTGATCTTTCGAGAATAAATAAAGGAAAATGAATGAATAATGAAGGAGAGGCCGTTTTCATTATGTTTGTCCAGTACTATGAACTGAGACCTGGTCGTATTAGGAATATCTGACCGCTTGGAAGGTTACCTCATGACGACTTCCAGCAGCCTCCCAACTGATGACACAGTGTGTGTGTGTGTGTGTGTGTGTGTGTGTGTGTGTGTGTGTGTGTGTGTGTGTGTGTGTGTGTCAGTGTGACCTCCACAACCTCAGTGGGGTGTGTAATACCTCAGAGACACCAGTCGTGAGGAAGCACTTCATCACTGCCGTCCTATTTACACACACACACACACACACACACACACACACACACAAAGACACTCACTTTCTACTTCACACATGCAGTCAACTTTTCCTTTATACACTCTAACCTCTCTCTCTCTCTCTCTCTCTCTCTCTCTCTCTCTCTCTCTGTCACTGATCGGCTTCACTAATTGTGTTTTTCATAATAATCGCCCAATCACATTTAATTACGATCACCACTTCCTCCCTATCACATGACGGGAAATAAATTAAAACTTCCTGTGACAAGGTTGCAGGTGCAGACTCGCACGCACGCGCACGCGCACACACACACACACACACAGACACACACACACACACACACACACACACACACACACACACACACACACACACACAGGTAGTGCCATAAATCAAAGCAGACAGAATTGGAGTAATGAGGAGGTGGCTAGCTGTTAGCGCCCTGTACGGCAGGCGGCACCTACTGTAGCTACCGAAGCACAAACACACACACACACACATAGAGTTCTACCACTAACTGCAGTTAATTTCTGTTACAGTGACATAACAAACATCTCTGAGGGACAACATAATTGTTACAGACCATTTTGAACAACAACATCTACTCCGGGCACTGACGTGATGGCACATAACTCAAAAAACTGCAGTGAGTTGTGTTTGTCAGACGTCAGTTTTTGTACGGTTTCAACAAACACAATATAAACTTGGCAATTAAAAGGAAAGTGATTCAGAGTTAACGGTAAATCCACACACAGGATAGAATAAAAATAAATGATATGAATATAATGTGGCACTTCATTAAATATTGATGTCTTACTAGCGTTGCTGCTCTTTAAACCAAATGGAAATAACATTTGTTAAAATGACCTCATTGCATCTCCCTGCTGTCAGGGCACAAACACACATTTATATTCATTACAGCAACAACCGTTAGCACTTGGATCCATGCTCATGTCTGTGCGTGTGTGTGTGTGTGTGTGTGTGTGTGTCTGTAAGAGCACGCTCTCTGCAGGTTGCCAAAGTAATCTGTCCTGACGTAACAACATGCTGCTTCTCAATCTGCCCACTGCTGGAGTCCTGGCACACACACACACACACACACACACACACACACACACACACACACACACACACACACACACACACACACACACACACACACACACACACACACACACACACACACACACACACACACACACACACACACACACACACACACACACACACATATATGCAGTCAGTGTTTAGTAATGTGGTCATGTTCTATAAATAGGTAAAATTGATTTGTGTGGAGGAGAAGTAGAGAGAGAGAGAGAGAGAGAGAGAGAGTATAACAGTAGGATAAATCTACTTTTACTGTACAATGGACAACAGGCTTTTAGCTCACTGAAAGCTGCACTCACACACCTCTGGTTCAGTCAAGCACTTACTTAGCGCATCCCCATGTCAGCTGTTTAGTGAAAGGTTCATTCGATTTAACAGCAGGTTAGTGTGGTCTAAAAGCCGGTAAATACAGTCTCAGCCGATTAAAGATGGACTCAGCGATTCTGGAGAATGCTTTTTGTCAAAATCAGTGAATATCTCCTCGCGATCCGCTACCCGGCCGTACTGTGTGCGCTGAAAACGAGTCTGTTGTTTATACCATATAGACTGTATAGAAGAGTTGTATGCACATCACAGGCTCTGTAAACCAGTATGTAAACAAAGGGTATGTAAATAAAGGTGGCCCACACACTGTAGCTATATAAACATGACCATTTACACAGAGCCATAGGCTGTGTATTAAACTGGACTTTTTTTCAGCACAACACACACACACACACACACACACACACACACACACACACACACACACACACACACACACACACACACACACACACACACACATACACACACCATATGGACAGGTAGTGGACCTGGGAGGAGATAGGCTATTCAAAGGTTTTGAGAAAAAGTGATTTTGATGGGAGAGGGGATGCTTATGGTGTAGTGGTTAAGAGCGCCCGCCCATAGAGGCTCAGTCCTCAGAAGCAGCAGACCACAGGTTAGATTCCGGCATGTGGTCGTTCTCTACATGTCATTCCCCTCTCTGCCCCATTTCATCTCTGTCTCTCTGCACTATAAATAAAACATTGAAAATTACAGAAAAAGATTTTGATTTTGACAACAAGCGTTCTCCAGAATTCACCTTTTGGAAAGTCTAACAACTGGGTAGCATGGTCTCTGTTAGGACTCTGGTTCTGAAATCAGTTTCAAGGTCATAAGGGACAGAGTAGGAGAAAATGATACAGGGAGGTGACGGAGGAAAGATAGGAGGTATTTTGAGAGAAAAAAACTGTTTTCAGATCTGCTTCTGCAGGGGTTGCACACACACACAACACACACACACACACACACACACACACACACACACACACACACACACACACACACACACACACAGACGCCACGCACACGCACACACACACACAAACACACACACACACACACAAACACAAACACACACACAGCTTCTCAAGCTGTCACCTATGTGAAAATTAAAAACATCTCCATGGCAGAAAGAGAAGAGAGACACAGCATCTGTGGAGGACTCGGACAGTGTGTGCGTGCTTGTGTGTGTGTGTGTGTGTGTGTGTGTGTGTGTGTGTGTGTGTGTGTGTGTGTGTGTGTGTGTGTGTGTGTGTGTGTGTGTGTGTGTGTGTGTGTGTGTGTGTGTGTGTGTGTGTGTGTGTGTGTGTGTGCGCGCGTGTAGGCTTTGTAAGGGATTATCCGACAATAAAGAAGCATGTTCAATGTACACACAAGATTATACTGCCAGTCTGTCCGTCTTTTAAAGGACTCAGTTATGGTTTTTATGTTTCATTTCAATAATAAGAAACAGACAGAAGAAAAACAACTGAGTGAAATGTGTTAAACCACACTATAAAAATACTCCTTTCAAGTGCTGCATTCATTTCAAAGGTTAAGTGTTCAGATTAAAATGTGCCCTCAAAGTATTAAAAGCAAAAGTGTTCATTGTGCAGAACTGACACTTTCAGAGTGTTATGTATAATTGTGTTAGACTTGAGACAGACAAGTGATAACTGTCCACTACTAATAACTCTAAGTGAGTGATGATACTTTACTAGAGTTTTTGAAGTACTGCTCGTTAAAGGTGCTATGAGGAACTTTCAAATATTTCTGAAACAGTCTCATTTCTCCTCTGATGATCATAAATGACATGTAACAGCATAAGAGACCATCAGTACAAAGACTGCTATTTTTATATTGTTTTTCTTAATGCCTTTGTCATGGTAACGCTCACCCAGGAACAACAGCTGGGGTTGTAAAAACACTACCGCTTTTGTCCAAAGGGGGTGCTAGAATGAACACAAATTAAAAGCTCCTCTCAGCAACTTTAATTAAATGATTTCCAATGGAATATGTTTCACACCACTCCAATACTAGATTTAACATTTAAAAAAAACATGTAATCAGCTTATAAAATATGATAAAGCTTAGCCTATATATCTAATTCCCCAACAACATCAAGTAGTTCAACTCTACTGGTGGAATGTTGTAGTGGAATTATATACAAGTATTGATTAAACAATATCACAGTCGGCTATATTAAAACAAAACAGTTAAGAGAGCTATTTTACATCAAATTGAGTCATGTTTATACATTGAGTAGGCTACGTTTTAATGACAATGTTAGGTTCTTTGCTTGATTCTTTCCTATTTCATTTATAGCCTATATATTATTATTTTACTTCAAATGACTACATTCACCTGACTGTAGTTACTTGTCCAGTAGGTAGATTTTTCTGACAGAGTAAAAAGCACGCAAGTAAATTCAGACAATAAATCGACGGACCAACAGACAGAAAGAAAGAAAGAAAGAAAGAAAGAAAGAAAGAAAGAAAGAAAGAAAGAAAGAAAGAAAGAAAGAAAGAAAGAAAGAAAGAAAGAAAGAAAGAAAGAAAGAAAGAAAGAAAGAAAGAAAGAAAGAAGAAGTCTCCGGGAAATTCATGTTTTAAAACCTCTGGAGCTGCTGCTGTTCGGTCCGTTCCATGACATTCAACTCTCAAAGCGTAAAAAGAACATGACATAAAGAAGAGAATGAGTAAAAAGAGGAGAAAGAGAGACAGAATATATAGAGAAGCGGAGGAGGAGAAGGTTGACTTACCGGTTGACTTACCGGAGGAGGAAGGGTGATGATGGATGAAGAAAGTATAGAGTCCTGTTTGTGTGTAGCGCTGAACTCCTCTCACTCTCTCTCTACTATCAGCTGCCAATCATGGGTCAATAATCGATACCGAAGTGTCTCTGTCTGTGTCTCCTGTGCCTTGGAGCCCGCGCGGGGGATTGAATGATTGATTGATCAGCTATCAGTCATCATCGGTCATCCATCCATCCTTCCATCCATCCCGTATTCGGACACTGATCAACTCCGAGCAGCGCGCGCTCTCTGCGCTGCACCGAGAACAGTGGCGAGACTGCGCATGCGCCACACACAAATACAGAGGCAGAGAGAATGAGAGGGATAGGGTTAAATTACAGCCAATACAATTTATTTTGGATTTATTGCCAATGAAGAAACCGGCTTGTTACCTGTGTGTGTGTGTGTGTGTGTGTGTGTGTGTGTGTGTGTGTGTGTGTGTGTGTGTGTGTGTGTGTGTGTGTGTGTGTGCGTGCGTGCGTGCGTGCGTGCGTGCGTGCGTGTGTGTGTGTGTGTGTGTGTGTGTGTGTGTGTGTGTGTGTGGTTGCCTTGTTTCCAGGTTTTGTTGGCAAGGAAAAGAGAAGAGGTAAAGTCTATTTTAAACTGTAACTGGCTGCAACACGCCTCTCTCTCTCTCTCTGCTTGTGTGTATTTACTGTAAACTCACCTGTTCACTAGGTGTCATGTGTTAAAAGATCATTTCGCAGTTTCCTCTGGCCAGGACTCGACAGGCAGACAGACAGACAGACAGACAGACAGACAGGTAACACTGATGTCAGAGCTGAGACATTCTACACCAGTGCACTGAGAGAGACACCTCTGCCCCGTGTCTCCCTCTCTGAAGCTCAGTTGCCCATTTAACAACCAACCCCAAAGCATGATGGGAAACGCCTGGAACTTTCACAAAAACACCAAAACCAACAAATAATAAATATGTTCACACCATGACCTCCAAAAAACAATTAAAAAACATCATAAGGAGCACCTCTGTTTAACAACACATTTTTATGCCAACAACACTCACTAGAGTATCAGTAAAGAAATATGTTCCTCCACTTAAAATAGTCCTGAACAAATGCACAGTTTCCCCTTCATTTCCAATTCATCACATGGCCTGACATATAAATCAAAATAATAATATCAATACAGTTTCTTTGGGTTGAAAATAAGCAACTGTTGGCTCTTAAGTTCTCCATTACAACTGTATAAGGTGATAGCCTTGATAATATGTCAGTTTAGTGTGAACAGTTTGTTTCTGCTGCCTCCCAGTGGACTAAAAACATTTCTCATCATACTACTGTAGTTTTGTTGAACTCAAACAAATGAAAATATTCAGATTATTTGCAACTTTGGGGGATCTTTACTAGAATTTAAAAGAAGAAGTAAAAGGGTTGGGTTTCTGCAGAGGGCCTTGCTGTGTGGTTTCCCAGAGTTCATTGCAGCTCTCGGGTCCCAGAGGACTTCTTCCTCCATTTGCTGCCGCAGCAAACCGCAAACCAATCCACTTCCTCTGCTCCTCAGGCCATCCAGCCAATCACCACGCAGCATTGCAACGGCCCACTTACACACACACACACACACACACACACACACACACACACACACACACACACACACACACACACACACACACACACACACACACACACACACACACACACACACACACACACACACACACACACACACACACACACACACACACACACACACACACACACACACACACGCGCATGCATGCACACAGCCATCTCCCCCTCTCACCTTGAACATCACATCAAGGTTGCACAAGGATAGGTTGTAAATGTGTGTGAGTGAGTGTATGTGTGTGTGAGAAAGAGAGAGTGAGTGAAAGAGAGAGAGAGTGTGTGTGTGTGTGAGTGAGTGAGTGAGTGAATGAGTGAGTGAGTGATAGAGAGAGAGAAAAAGAGAGAGAGAGAAAAAGAGAGAGAGAGAAAAAGAGAGCTGGAGGACACACCAGTAAAACCAGTCCAGTCACACACATACACTCAGATTTAATAAACACTGGATTGGTTCCGACTTTCTGATCATCTCTCACAAAAACACTTTTTATTTTGGGAAATGCATATTCACTGTGTTGAAGAGATGTAGGCTAAATGACAGGGGGAAAAGCTTGCATACCTGCTGTGTCTAAAGGTCAAATTACCCTCCGTAACACCCCCATAGTTAATACACTTTGGTTTTTATATACATCTCACATGAATGAAATAAAAGTGATTTAGAGGTGCTGGCCTGCTGGGTCAAACCAGTTCCCAGTCTTTATGCTAATGTGACTTGCTAATCAGCTTCCCACTGGGGCATATGTACCGTACCAGCAACAGAGCGCTTTCAATCTTATGAAATATCTCTAACTCAAATGTGGTGACAACACAGGACAGGGACAAACTGAGGCTGTTTACAGATGTTTTATAAAATCTATCTATCTATCCATCCATCCAAACACTGAACTAGTCTTCATAAAAGCACTCTCGATAATTAAGGGCCCAACACCCAAAGGTTTTATTTACCACATGACATGAGGCTTTGTATTGCTTGAAAATACAAAGCACTACCATCAGTCTTAGTGTATATATATAAATATTTAGATTGTGTTGCCCCTTTTTTCCATTGTATTGAACTGTCTCCACTTTTCTGTTGTTTAATACCTAAAAACATAAAATAAAGAAGTTTAAACAGTGTTCTACCCAATATAGCCTGGATTCCATTTAGACATCTGTAGGTTTATTGATCTAAAATTACCAACTCAATGGTAGTAAGATCTATTTGTGCAGTTTCACCTCATAGGTGAATACTACCATCCGTAAACACTAAACAGTCCCCTGTGGATTCCTTAGGAGGCAGGAGGACTTCTCTGGACTAAAGCAGCCCAAAGAGGATCTTTTTATTAATCAAACACAAAGGCTCAGTAGCAGTGACAGGTAATTGTGTGGGAGCTTAATTAGTAATAGCAGGAGCTAAAAATGCCTTGCTGCTAAACGGAAGAGAGAGCCAGAAAACTGAGGTCGGAGCTGGGAATCGACCAGGCACAGAAACACACAGAAAACCAGTTAATACAGTCAGAAGCTATATTCAAACACTAAGCAATTGGTCCATCTCATTGGTCAACTCTTCATATTAATAACCATGGAACAAAATTAACTGTCACTTTTGTGTCAACCCATTTGCTTGTTGTAAAAGCAATTAAAGCAATCACTTTTGTTGGGGTCCAACTGTCCCTATTGTAACTAGTAACCTTGAATGTGCTTTTTGTGTTCTTGGGTGTCCAGAAAGGCACACACAACAAAAATGTATCATTATTATATAAAAAATAAAAAAATCAGACCATAGGCTACAAAGTTAATTGAGCAGTAGGTTATGACACTATAGTGAACTATCAACATTTTAGTGTTTTAATGGCATGACGTGACCTTTAGGAAGTCACAAAGGTCAAGAGGGGCATTTCAATGGAAACAAAAAAAGATTATAAAAAAAATCTAAGTATTTTAGGACAGTTGCACTGGAAACAAACTTCAGAGAGGTGAATGTATCTGGTAGTTTACCTGATTCAGCTCCTCCCTCTTCAGTGTGACTGTCATTATTCTGCAGTGACATCACATCCACAGCTGTCAACCTCAACATGAGACCAGTGTAGAGAAACCAGGACTCCACTTCACAAACTGTCTTTTGTTGAGAGTAAGTGAACTGCAGACACCAGCGCATTCTGAGCGAGCCAACACCACCACCAGAGAACGTTTACTGTAAACAATAAAATCTTGCTTTTATTAACCTATATGTGAGTTGGTAGAACCTGAACCTGGTGAGTCTGTCAGCAGCACACAGAACAATCACATAGAACAACCGTGATGTACACAGACATTCTGCTGGTTCCATGTTAAATGTGGATTTATGTGTTATTTTTGCTATATTCAATGGTACATAAAGTATCAAATATTAGAGTAATTGCAGAAAACTTCCTCAATTACAGTAAATTTAAAGAACTGTTACTGTTTTTTATGAACTCGCTTGTGGTTCTGTAATAAAAGTCGAGAAAACACACTAAAAAATGTTTTGTGTGGAAGACAACATGTTAATTCACCTAATTTGCTGGTAGGTATTTCTTTAAACCTTGAACAAAGCAGGGCTTGCTGATTCCCCACTGTTTCTAGTCTTACCGAACTAACCTAAAGCAACCCAGCTGCTGGATCCAGTGTCATACTTGCCATACAGACATAAGAGTGGGATCTTTTAAATCTGTTGTTTCTATGGTGAGGAGCAGCTTCCTGTGACTGTACAAAAAAAATATATATATATTGTGCTGTCAGTCGGGAGTTGGAAAAAGTCGCAAACAGATTAAAAAAAACATCTCAATGAAACTTTAATGTTTTTTTTTTCTTTTCACATTTCATTAACAACAAAAATCAATAATAGAAAATACAGACAGAAGAAGTAGTGAGAGGGAGAGACGGCTACCACATCCAAAACACCAAAGAGTGAGACAGGATGTGGTAAAGAAGAGCAGGACGACAGAACGTTAAAGATGAAAGATTCACATGTCTGTCATTTATCAGTCCATCACCGGTGGCTTCAGGACCCAAGACGTTTACCTCCTCCTCTTGTCCTCTCTGTTCCTGTCTCTGTTCTCTTTATTCCTCTCTCTATCCCTGGGCGCCTCTCGCTCTGGCTCTCTTTCCCTCTTATCCTCGTTGTCTCTCTCCCTCCCCCGGTCTCTCTCTCTCTCCCTGCCTTGGTCTCTCTCCCTCTCTGCGTCTCTTCCGGGCCTACTAGCTTGAACGTCCATTTTTCGCCTCCTGTCCTCTTGCTGTTGTTCTTCTCCCCCTCCACCTCCTCCTCCTCCTCCTCCTCCTCTTTCCATCGGCCTGCCTCGTCCGAAGCCCTCTCGTGCACGCTCCCTCTGCTCCGCCAGACGTGCGTGCTCCAGCGCCTCCTGGGCACGTGCACGCTCCCACTCCTCCAGCTCACGTGCGCGAGCTTTCTTCTCTTTGCTGGAGAGCTTGGCGTCGGCGCTGTCCTCCCCCGTGTCGCTGTCGTCTTTGCGTTTGGCTTTGTCTTTCTTCTTGTCCGCAGGTTTCTTGCTGTCCTTGGTCTTCTTCTTCTTCTTGCCCTTCTCCGGCTTTTTCGTCTTCTTTTTCTTCTTCTCCTCGCTCGGTTCTTTTCTGTTCTTCTTCTTCTTCCGGTGTTTGGAGTCGGAGTCTGGGGAGGATTAAAGGGGAATAAAGTCAATCGGTGACTCGTTCATCCGTCCATTTGGTTGTAAAGAAAATCACCCATGAATAGAAATTGGGTTTTGACTTTTAATATATAAGTAAGCAAGTAAGCGACAAAAAAAGGAAGTTAGCAAGCACGCAAGAAAACAATTAAGAAATAAGTAAGCAAGCATGCAAGTAAATAAGCAGGTACATAAGTAATGCAAGTAAGCGACAAACAAAGGAAGTTAGCAAGCACGCAAGAAAACAATTAAGAAATAAGTAAGCAAATAAGCAAGTATGTATGTAAGTAAGCAAGCTAGGAATTAAGTTAAGTTATCTTTATTAGCCAATTTACACAAGGCACATTGAAATTTGTCTTTTCGTATTTCCCCTCTCAAGTTACGACACTTTGGAGGGGGTCAGAGCGCAGGGTCAGCCATAGTACAGCGTTAAGTGCCTTGCTCAAGGACACAATGGTAGAGATAGTGGGCACCGTAGATGTAATACCAGCCACTACTAGTTTTACAAGCAACACTCTCCTGTCTGGTGCCGGGTATCGAAACAGCGACCTTGTGGTTACTAATCGGCCCCCTTTCCCTCTAGGCCATCCCAAGTGAGCAAACAGGTAAATGGGTAAATAAGTAAATATTCAAGTTTATACCTGAGCTGCTGCTGCTGGAGGAGGAATCTGATTCGCTGGATGAGTCGGAGGAGGAGGAGTCAGACGAGGAAGAGGAGGAGTCAGAGTCCGATGAGTCAGAGGATTCCACCTGCTGGTTCTGGGTCATGATCATCTTGGGGGCGTTCTTCAAATGTTCCCTCAACTCATCCCTGAGAGAGAAAAGAGAAAGTTATCAATTTATCGAAAATCATGTTCACAAAGACATTTCTTCCTTTTAATAACAAGAAAGTAGGTCCCTTATCTGGTGTTTTTTCAAATTTTTAAACATCAAACATTTAAGACTTTGTAATTAATATAAAAAGGCAATATAATACCCGTTTCATGATGATACCGGGCAAAGGATTAAAATATGAATTTGGCCTACAAATTATTCATTATAACAATATCATTTCTTAAGTGCTTTCAGGCAGTATAACATATTCCTGACCCTGTAGTAAAATCAATCCAGTTTGTAGAAAATATAACGTCTCACAACATAAAACAAGAGACAATGTTTTTAAATAGCAGCAGCCTCTTACGTCAGTCCTCCCAGTCCAATGGAGGTGAAGAAGTTGATGGCGAAGCGAGTGTTTCTGGGATTATCACGAGGGAAGAGACCTTCAAAGAACGGCTGCAGAGTCCTGCAAACACAAAACGCAAAGTTTGCCATTAAATATGATGTCAGTTCATTTGTTGTTTTATTTTTACAACAGCGCATTTTGTCTAGAGCCTAATAAAAAGCTGAAGCATAGTGTTTATAATTTACTGTTCATTACATCATAGGAGTAACACGTATCTTTGAATATAGAGAAAAAAGTGTGTGTGTGTGTGTGTGTGCGAGTGTGTGTGCGAGTGAGTGAGTGAGTGAGTGAGTGAGTGAGTGTGTTCGTACGGGTCTTTGAGTCTCTGGTTGAGTCTGGGGAGGCCCATGTAGGCACAGAGCTCCTGGAAAAGGATCTTCACAAAGATTCTGCTGGACGACGTCGTGCTCTCCTCACTCATCCTGACGGACTCCAACACCTGAGGGAGAGAGACAGTCACACAAGACAGAGAGAGAGAGAGAGAGGGAGAGAGAGGGAGAGAGGAAGGAAGGAAGCGAGAGACATTCACACATGACAGAGAGAGAGAGAGAGAGAGAGAGAGAGAGAGAGAGCGGGAGAGGAAGGGAGAGAGGCACAGAGAGGGAGGGAGAGAGAGAGATACAGAGAAACTGATTAGATGGTAGCAGTGAGGATGAGAATCAACTAAAATGAACAACAGCGTGTGTGTGTGTGTGTGTCCTTACACTCCAGGGTATAGAGTCTGTGTAGAGCAGGTGAGCGAACAGTCGAGCCACGTTCCTCAGTTTGTTGGTCTCCAGTCGGTGGATTGTTTCGTACTGCTCGGCAAAGATCCCCTCAAAACTCTCCATGTACTCCTTCTTCAGCAGACAGAACCTCTGAACACACACACACACACACACACACACACACACACACACACACACACACACACACACACACACACACACACACACACACACACACACACACACACACACACACACACACACACACACACACACACACACACACACACACACACACACACACACACACACACACACAAAAGTGTTAGCAAGTGTTTTCAGTTAGTCCAGTTTGTAGTTACAAGGAGTTCAGCAGTTGTTTTTGGGTCTGGACTGGATGACAGATCTATTACAGATCTCATTATGTTACGTATGTGCATGTGCTGATTTTAGTCCAATTATGGCTAACAAACCTGCACAACCAGCAGGGCTTGTCATGCAAAGTCAGAAACTACAGACCGTACATGGACTGTCAGCACCAGATGCTTCAACTAAATAGAGCGCAGACACCTTATTGAATAATCAATTTAAGCTGCAACAGAGCAGAAAGACTATGCACACCAATTCATCCTCCTGCTGCGTTTACATGTGCTTTATGGACAAGATATCTGTATAAAAAAAACAAAAAAAAACAGAGAGCTCAAAAATGTGTTCAGAGCCTTTTTTTCTTTTCTTTTTTTCAGTGTGTCCCCTCCCTAGACGTGCTGTTAATAATTCACTGTTAGACGCCAGAACCAGCAGTCACCTGGAGTGCGGAGATACCCAGACTGAAGACAGGCCTGTTAACTTTTTTAAGGGGCCGTCGTGACTCAAAAAGACAGCTACTATACCTCATTGCTATCATATATACTTTATGGTGCTTTGTAATAAGTTAAATTCAAAGGGTGGTCAAAATAACTGAATTCACCCTGAATCCCAGATAACACAATTTAAACACAATTACCACAAGAAGGAAGGGTGTGTGTGTGTATGTGTGTGTGTGTGTGTGTGTGTGTGTGTGTGTGTGTGTGTGTGTGTGTGTGTGTGTGTGTGTGTGTGTGTGTGTGTGTGTGTGTGTGTGTGTGTGTGTCTGTGTCTGTGTCTCTCACCCCGGCCAGCAGACCAAAGAACTTCTCGTAGGTCCTCTGTTGAGCGCAGCAGTCCAGGATCATGTTACACAGCTCTTTCTGTTCAGACAAAAACATGAAATATCCTACATCAAAACAGTGAAGAACATATGCACAAAGACCAGCCATAAGAGTTCACAAGGTGCATCAGCTCGGCCTGATTTGTTTTGACGTGTAAAGAGCAGCTGGGTTGTCCTCAGATAGCAGCCATGTCTCTCACACACTCACACACGGTGTTAAGATGTTTTCTCATGAACCCTGGTAATCCCATGAGGTTTCCTAAGAGCACGGTGAGTTCAGAATGCTCTTTAAAGCGCCCACCTGCTCGGAGGAGGCAGAGAGCAGCACGCACACACACACACACACACACACACACACACACACACACACACACACACACACACACACACACACACACACACACACACACACACACACACACACACACACACACACACACACACACACACACACACACACACACACACACACACACACACACACACACACACACACACACACACACACACACACAGCTGACCTTCCAGTCTGTCTGCTCCACTAAAATCATCTCTTCTCACTGGAAATGTCACTGTCCTGTTTGATTTTCTGTTTAGGGACGTTCTCTTTGTTGTAACATGGTTTATCAAAAGCAGACATTTTTAGATCTGCTTAATGCACATTAAAAGTAATTTTCATACTTAAAAATGGCAGGTCAGTGGGATTTATGTGTTTGATTATCTTATCTTAACAAATGGATTAACACAAAACTTTGTACGAATTACAATGACCCCCCCTTGTTTCAATTACCTTGGTAAATAAACAAATAACACTTGCAAAGCTATGACATTTCCATCAGAATCAGCTGGATTTTAAGTTTGAATCCAATAAGAACATGTTAGAAAACTGTTTCAAAGGATGTTATCAGACTGGTAGATTTGAATGTGAAAGCTCGTCGATTAAATGAGAGAAATGACACTTCAGTCAGTCAGTGTGGTTTGTATACATTTGTGCGAGATGGCTCTGTGTGGTTGTGTGTGTGTGTGTGTGTGTGAGATGGCTCTGTGTGGTTGTGTGTGTGTGTGTGTGAGATGGCTCTGTGTGTGTGTGTGTGTGTGTGTGTGTGTGTGTGTGTGTGTGTGTGTGTGTGTGTGTGTGTGTGTGTCTTCCAGCTGTTGTGTCGTGTGATTCAGTCCCGATGCTGATGAAACTCTGACTGACAAGGTCACCAGCTCTAACCCCAAACACACACACACACACACACTTTGGTTACATTTACGATTAATATTACTAAAAGCTCTTCATGTTTTGCTCAAAAAAAGTACTGACATGAAAAGGTGCTACAGATGTAAGTCTCCCAAAACGGGATCATTTGTTCACCAGTTTATCTCTCAGTCTTTTAAATCCACCGGCCGCCTAAACTGTCAGACAGGATTTGAAATGTGCCAATCACCAGTTCCCTGAGGTGATCGTGTCTTACACACACAAAAAAATAAAAAATACAACAGAAAGAAGCAGCTCATCCTCACTTTAAAGAAGCCGGAGCCTGTGGGTGTTCAGTTTTGTGCTCAATGAGTGCAGAATTCATTATCAAAATCCACGCAGCTTCTTGAATGGAAATCGAATTTGGGGAAAGAGACTTCAGTCCCTAGACATGGATGTGATCAGCCTACATGATGTGTAATGTATGGCGAAGATTGCCTCGAAATACATTTATATTTGGTTTTGTGAATACAGATTCCTCAATATTTTTTAATTAGATTGAAACTATGAAAGTAATTATGCTGAATAGCCTATAAAGAAAATAACTATATTGTCAGTCACTTTATTTTCATTGCTGTCTTGATGTTTAATGTCTAATCTTGATGTACTTTCTTTATTTTTACTATCTCTTAAATGCTATTTCTATTAATGTCCATTCTTGATGTATTTTATGCCCCTGTAAAGCACTTTGAATGGCCTTGTGTCTGAATTGTGCTATAGAAATAAACTTGCCTTGCCCTTGACTTTTATGATCAAATTTCACAGAATTTTACTTTAGTTAACAGAGTGAGAGGCTGTGGACAGGTGCAGATATTTTTTCCTACATTCTGCATGTGTTTGAATGAAAGTCTCATGCTGCCTTCTCATGAGACTCTTTGGAAAAGGACAAAGATGAATTTTGGCATTCAAATAGTTTTAAGTTATGACAGCACTGTAGCTTTGTTGACTGACAGTGAAATTTGATGTTACTTCAGAGTCATTGATACTTTCAGATTTATCCTCAGTGGAGAAACTAAGAGAGAACAGTTTTCACATTTATCCTCATTAATGTGTGTGTGTTTGCGTTACTGAAGCCAACTGTTTGTAATTGTGAACTTGTGTGTGTGTGTGTGTGTGTGTGTGTGTGTGTGTGTGTGTGTGTGTGTGTACTCACCGTCTGGCTGTCAGGAAAGTTCATCTTGATCAGTTTGTGAGCGCACTCTTCAAAGTCCAAACTAAAAAAAAAGATTCAACCAATCAAACTACTAATCAATCAATTTATCAATAACACATTCAATCAATAAGTGTCCAACTGTGAGCCGTGTGTGTGTGTGTGTGTGTGTGTGAGTCATTTTCTCAAGCTGTTGCGGTGTTTCATCCTATTCTCCAAACCTGTGAACTGATCCTCAATGAAACCATGGTAACCAGGCTGCGTGCCCACACACGTACACACCGCTTAAAATATTAGATCAAATATAGTAGGAGCTCTAAATAACTGCCAACTTCCTGAGGGACTAAATAGTCACCCAGTGTCGTGAGTGAGTGTGTATGTGTTACTGTGTGTGTGTGTGTGTGTGTGTGTGTGTGTGTGTGTGTACCTGGACTGTATAGCGAGGTAGATGGTTCTTCTGAAAGCGACCAGGTTGACTTCAGTCTGATCATAGATGGTCATCTTCTCACCCTCTGAGAGACAGAGACAAAGCGAGAGTATGACATCACTATGACATCATCAGGGACATTTTACAAACGGTTCTCAAAGGCTTAACAGTATATATAATTTGTCCTTTAAAGACACACACAGTGGAATTACCCTTTAATTTAGAGAACAACCCCTCTGTCTCACCTTCTCCCTCCTCGTCTTTCTCCTCTTCTTCATCCTCCTCTTCGTCGCTGCCGTCTCCGTCCTCTCCGGAGTCGCTGCTGCCCTCGTCCAGGATATCTGACAGGAAGTGACATAGCTGGTCAGATTCAAACTGTGGGAGGAAGTGACAGCCGATTGGACGGTTGGCCACGGTGTGATTGCTTGTGGTGCACGTTCTCACCTCTTTTGATGGTTTTGTATTTCTCCTCGTTCTCAAGGAAGTCTGGGTCCATCTTGAACACATCTGAGTGAACACAAACACACACATACATTAGGGCAACATTTACACTTTTTTCTTCTGCGCATTTTCTTTAATGTTTTTTTTCTTCTATTTGACAGTTTGGAGAGACAGATGTGAAATGGGGCAGAGGAGGGAATGACATGCAGAGAACAACCACGGGCCGGATTAAAACCCGTGGTCTGCTGCTTCTGAGGACTGAGGCTCTATTGGCGGGCGCTCTAACCACTACGCATGCTCGTGTTTTGTATTCCAATATGAATAATGTATTTTGGGTGAAGTTTCTATTTAAGCCTGTACAGGTTTGTGCCGCACCCACACATGTATTTTGTTTTTTACTACTACGTGTTTTTATAGTGTTTGTATGTGAAACTAAAATAAACTAAAACTATACAACACAAGCTCCCCCCATTTACATCTATCTCTGAGTTGAGTCGTATAGCCAGGGTAAGGGGCCTGTGTCTGTGGGTCTTACTGAGGATGTCCTCCGTGTCGTATTCGTCGTCCAGAGGCAGCATGTGTGTGAACTGGTCCTCCTCATCCACCAGGTCCAGCCCCTCTGGGACCACCGGATGGTCTTTGAAGCCGTCTTTCCTGATGGCGAACATCACCTCGATCATGTACTGCACCCTCTTATCAATGGTGGACTCGTGGAGCACGTTCCTGAGACGCTCAAATATGGCTGGGGAGGGAGAGAGAGAGAGAGAGAGAGTGAGAGAGAGAGAGAGACACACACACACACGCATAATTTGTAGGAAACTTTTCTGATTCATTGTTGTGGGTTATGGGGCCTGTATATTTACATGTGGAAGCTCTCGCCCTGAGAACATATTTATATAGTAGAAACGTCATCCCCCATAGAGTAGACTGCACAGATTGAAGCAGGGATCTTAACTATTATTATTTGTTTTACCAGGCAAAATTGCTTGAGGTCAAATGACATATCACAAGTTTCATTCTCCAACATTAACCCATTGATGACGGCTGCTGCGCGATGCCACATTGGCTCTCCTGCCTGATGCTGCATCGCGCAGCATTATTACTTTATCTAATTTTCATGGCATTCCCAGCATAGAATGCACTGTCATTGGTTCAAATCCACATGAGGTGGGTTTTGTTGATTTTTTTAAGACCACGTGACCACCCAAAAGTTTTGTGGTTTGCCGAAAATCACGTCAATCAAAAAAATAAAAAATAAAACAAAATAATAAAAAAAATACGCCGGCTATGTCGGCGACAGAACAGTTAGTGGCGTTTGGTGCGCAGAATCAAGGTCTACTATAGACTACTGACGAAAATCACACAACACATTGCATCTATTTATTAACAATATTTAATAATTTTCTAATTCATCTAATTTTGACGATTTTTTGAAATATTTGTTGGTTTGTAAGCGCTAAGGGAGCATGTTTAAATAAAACCTGTGAACCTTAACTTTTAAATGTATTTTATTTCATGTTTCTATGTGCTACACAGGCTTAGATATTAAGGTTTTGGTAGACTTGACAGTTCGTACTATTTTTTCAGAAAACCCTCAGGCATTAAGGACATGCATCCTAGATTGCCATAGTCATCAATGGGTTAAGGCCAAAACTACCAACATGGATTGGGGGGATAATCTAAAGGCAGCCTAAAGAAAGATGCAAAGGTTTACAGACAAAGGTGCTGACTTCTGTGTTGTAACTTTTCCTAGGTGATTTTTTTTCTTTAATGAACCCATACAATTACATCCTAAAAGAGCAACTTAACACCACTTAACAAAGGCAGAAGCAGTAAATATATGTTACCGTTGATTCCTCGAGGAGACACCTCAGTCAGTTTGAGTCCACACTCCTTCAGGAAGGAGATGGACACCTCCACACTGTCGTCTGTGGGTCGCTCCAGCAGCAGAGTGAGCATCTCCAGACACAAGACCTCGTGAGCCTGAGGGCGAGAGACATGGGAGCAGACAGAGAGAGAGAGAGAAACAGAGAAACAGCTCATTAGAGTTGAACATCAACACTCCAAATGTCCATTAATGTTAAATTCAGACAGAAGGACCTACCACATTCTGGTTGATGAGATGTGCAACAAACTTTGCTGCATTCAGGCACTGTTGCTGTAAAAACAAACGACAAACTGATTTTAATACAGCACCAACACTTTTATGACTAGCTAATGAAGCCAATTATATATGTATATATACTATTTATAATGTAAGGAGGAAACAATTAATAGAGGTTTGAATCTTCACTGAAAAACTATTCTCTATGCGTCTACTATGCTTTGCATCCTTAAAGGTGCTCTGAGGAACTTTCAGTTGTGCACCCCCTTTGGACAAAAGCGGTAGTGTTTTTACCACCCAAGCTGTTGTTCCTGGGTGAGCGTACCCATGATAAAAGGCATTAAGAAAGAACTATAGAAAAATAGCAATCTTTGCACTGATGGTCTCGTTTGCTGTTACATGTCATTTATGACCATCAGGGGAAAAATTAGACTGTTTCGGAAATATTTAAAAGTTCCTCATAGCACCTTTAACCGTCTCTATCCCTGCGCAGTGCACATGTTTACAGACAGACGGGTACCTTGAGGTTGCGGCGGTAGCTCTTCCTGAAGGTGAGAACGAGGCGTCTGAGGATGAGCTCTCCGATCTGGGGGAACTTTGAGTTGATGATGGCAACCACCGCCGCGTAGACATGGCTGAAGGTGGGAGACGCTGCCTGGGCCTGGAGCACCGAGCGAGACAGCAGACCCCTGAGACACACACACACACACACACACACACACACACACACACACACACACACACACACACACACACACACACACACACACACACACACACACACACACACACACACACACACACACACACACAGTAATCAGTGAGTCGTCAGTCAGCGAATAACCTTCAGACTTTTCTTTCTCTTATCGTACACCGAGGAATGAAAGCTTCCCCGTTTCACTCTAATCAAGAAAATGATTTCAACGAAGACAACAAAGTAGTCCTTAAATTAAATCCTTATCTCAAACAGCTTCAACACACTGTCAAAGTGAAACACAAACCTTCATGTGATGGTCTTTTAATTAAAAAGCTGCAACTAGGAACTTTCAGTTTGTGTTAATACTTGCACCCCCTTTGGACAAAAGCGGTAGTGTTCTTACTACGCCAGCTGTTAAAACTATATATGGTTCTCGTTTGCTGTTATGTATTTTGCTAAAGTAATTTATGATCATTAGAAGACAAATGAGAGCGTTTCAGGAATATTTCAAAGTTCCTCGTAGCACCTTTCAGAGTGTTGTTTTGTGAAGTTGTGTGTTGCTGTGCGTGGTTGCTCACCTGCCCCTGACGATGTTCTCCTGCAGCAGCTCCTGGATGATCATGACGATGTTGGACACGTTGACTTTGTTGATCAGACCGTTGATGGACTTCTTCAGAGCCTCCCAGCTCATCCTCTGATAGGCCAGGCTGCACAGAGGGGGCGGGGCATCAGTCACAACACTCACAGACTATATTATACACGGCGCAAATTTCAATGACACGTCTTGAGGCCCCAGTGTGAAGTGTTGATAAGAAGCTGGGATATTATGAGCAGTGAAACTACATTACAATTTCATATTGGGATTTTCACAGCATGTTTGCTTACTTTTAGTCGTCTACCATTTTTGTTTTATGAAAGAGCTCAAATCAAAGCTTATAATCAATTCTCAGAAGTCAGAGGAAACTTGAACGCACCATGATCACCTGAAAACTTTACTTTGAAAAGACAAAATAAAATGGTGTTTACGCTGGTTTATAATGAAGATATTTAATATTTACTATGATGAATAATCTCTTTGGAGCGAGTTCCAAGTCGCTACAAAGAGGTTTAATAGAGCTGAGAAAAAAAAAAAAAAACTGCCTGAAATAAAATCTATCTTTCTCCAAACAGATGGAGGACGTGAAGCATACAGCATACGTTGTTAATGAAGTAAAACTGAAAATGTCTAAGATCCTCCAGTATGATAAATAATCATACTCGGTCTGACCTGCTCTTGTCAGTGATCTGCTGCTGCATCATGCGCAGCTTGGCGGGGGGGATGTACGCTCCACCGGTCCTGGTGAGGATGGGGTCGATCTCCTCCTTCTTCTTCTTGACTGGCGGCTCTGCAGACGATGCCCCCGCAGCGGGCTCCTGTCTGTCTGCTGCTGGGGAGGCAGAGCGGCCACGCCTCCTGTGGTCCGACTCTCCGTCCCGATTGGGCCCTCGGTTGAAGCGCCCGCCTCTGTCGTCGCGGCGATCGTCATAGCGGTCGCTGGCGGGAACAGAGAGGAGACACAAAACTAATTTTAATTTTTTCATTAGAATAAGCTCAAAACTTTGTATTGAGTGGAATAACGAGAGAAAATTGATGAGTGTATTAAAGGTGCACTAGGTTACATTAAGTCTGTCAGAGAAGTGAACATTTTCTAAGATATATTCTCATAAATGAACAAACAAAACTTTCCTCATGGGGAAACGTGATCCCTGGAACACTGTTTGAAGTTAGAAAAGCTTCCTTCAAAGTTACCGTTTCACGGTTGTTATAAAGCCCTGATCACGTCATCTTAAACTAATAAATAGCTTCACATACTAAAATGACTACAAGCCAATCAAACGGTGTATTAGTCTTAATTCTTGTTGTTTATTTGTTTCTTTTATTTTTGTATATGACATAATGTCAAACACGTGATTGTCTGTGGTCTATATTTTATGTTTCGGACCCCAGGAAGAGTAGCTCTCACTCCGGTGTGTTGCTAATGGGGATCCTAATAAATAAAAATAAAGTGTGTGAGTGTGTGAGTGTGTGTGTGTGTGTGTGTGTGTGTGTTACCGGTTATAGCGTCCTCTGTTGTAGCGCTCCCTGTCTCTCTCTCTGGACCTGGAGCGGTCTCGTCCTCCTGATCTGGAGCGTTCTCTGTCTCTAGACCTGGACCGACCTCTAGAATCTGATCTGGATCTGTCTCTCTCTCTGGAGGCGGATCTGTCTCTCTCTCGAGACTTGGACTTGGATTTGGGTCTCTGGACACACAAATAAAACAGAGATTTTTCAGTTTATACAGGTTACAATTCCCTGAATCTCCCCTTTGCATTATGCAGGAGCGGACAGAAAAACACACTGCCAAAAGAAATCTGACTTGGACATAAATCAGGGAGATAACACAGCAGCTCCAGTTCAAACTAACTCATGAGAAAAAGATGTATAACTCAAGTTATTTTGAATTGGACTTTGTGAGTAGAAGGCTACACGGCCAAAAAACACAAGTTTCTCCAGTAGAATTTTCTCTAATCCTTCAAACAGACTTCTTTCTAAACAACTTCAGGAAGTCAACAGTAGTGATTCTGAGTTGTAACCACATGAAATAACAGTCTAGTAAAATCCACACAAGTGTTTGCCTTACTGTGATCTGAGCCACACTGCTCCTGATCTTCCTCAGTGCCCCGGTATGCTCCTCATCATCACTGCTGGTGCTGTCGTCATCACTGCTGGAGGCCTCGCTCCTAGAGGCCTCGCTCCCAGACGCCGGGCTCTTGGAGGGGGGGCGCTCTGCTGCAGGACTAGCCTGAGGGGAGGGCTTCTCTTTGGGGCTTCCCTCCACCGAGCCGGCACGTTGGGTCTCTTTTACTGCTGCTGGACTGACCTCGTCTTCTGAGCCATCTGAAGACACTGAGAGAAAGAAAGAGCAAGGGGGAGGGGGTGGGGGAAGAGAGAGAGAGGGGGAGAGAGAGAGAAAAGCGTTATTCGATGAATATCAACACTACAGCAACTGTAACTACAACAACATCATGAAATAGTAATAGGCTTCACTCACCACTTTTTTCTTTCTGTGCAGGACTGGGACTTCGACTTCTGCCTGGAGAGTCCATACCTGACAAACATATATGCACTTTTACAATTATAATAAATATCACAGATTCTTAATACACAAAGAAAAGAGAAAAATAAATCACTGAAAAAAAAAGTACAATTCTGTCCATCAGTATTCAATGCTGCAGGTTTCCTTATAATGGGGACAGGTGGTGGGGCAGGGAGGTGGTGGGGCAGGGAGGAGGTGGGGGGGCCTCAGAAACAAACAAAGTAAAACACACAGAGTGGGTGTGTATTGGCCTTGGAAATCATTCTCAGCCTCTCTTGCAGAATAGGTGGGGACTTTATGCAACATATTTATAATTCATGGGGGACAGTTACTGTAGATACAAGTTGTTTAAATAATGAAAACAACTGTGCTAGGCAGCAAACAAGCACAGTACACAACCCACGGGTGGTCAGAGTTACCACCAGATCATATCATCAGATCACACCATCATTTGTGATTTATTTCACAAAGACAAATGCTACCAATTATTTCTAATTTTTAAGACGCAATGAAAAGAACCTATCCATCACATCCTTCGCGTCCTGGCACTTTAGCAATATTGATTTAAGACATTTTATTAACCAAGTCGATGTTTATGGAAACTTTTTAAGGTGCTGTCGGGACACTGCTTGCATTTTATTATATAAATATTCATGACTTTTACAAGAGTTTAAATGTTCCTTTAGTTCAAGTACAATGACTTGTTAGCACCATGTTAAATGACCGGACATAACTAAGCTAAATAAATAAGTATTAATTGGTCAATTGTACCCTTGGAGCAGTCTATTAAAACAATAACATGATGTGTAATTTTAGGCCATGTGTGTTTGGTTTGGATGAGCTAAAGTTAGCTGCTCTGCTAATACGTATCATGCTAAGCTGGTAGCCATTTGGCTGAAAACACCACACTTTGTCTCCCCTGTGTTTATAGAGATACTCAGTATTCTCATTTTACTATCTTCATCTCTTCAAATATACTCTTACCGTTTTGTTTAGAGACTTTTAATCCTGTCGTTAAATCAGTGTCGTTCTTATGGCGGAAAACGTCCTACTATCAACTTCCTCCGGGTCATTGAAGGCTTCCGGATTTCAGAATAAAAGAGAATACAAGTTTGAATTGAGCGGCTGGTTTTGTATCGCCCTCTATTGGTGGACATACTTAACCTCCTCCAAAGAGAAGCTCTAATTAGTTGCATATTATGATGGAATGCGTATATTTCTCAGGAAACCAAGGTGGTGCAGACAGTGCAAATGAAATGTTTTGTAATGTTAACACGTTCCATGCTCTTTTGAGAAATGTGCTGTAGGCCTATGTAGGCCTATCTGTCGGCTGAATGATTCTCATGTAACTTTATTTTTATGCTGCTGTCTAATCCTCGTCTCAGTAGAGTAGCTATGCCTACTTTACCAGTCACCTATGTGGAAACATTGCTATTTGTGTTTTAACTTGTCTGTTGTATGTCTTTTAAATGGAACTTGACTCTCCTGAATAAAGCCGATTGATACACATTATAGCCGATATATGATGTAATCAAACAACTCTACCACTGGGGGGCGCTCGTGGTGTAGTGGTAAGCGCCATACAGTATAAAGAACATATTCAATTCTGTTATGGTAAGAGAGTCACCCCACAGAGGCTCGGTTCTCTGTATCAAAAAATTACAAAAAAATTATCCAAAAAAAAACAACCTCTTCCACACCCCATAACGTTTGCTAAGAAGATTGAAATGTCTCCATATATTCATCAGGGTTTTTAGGCATGATCATTAGTATTTTCAAAACGAAACACTTGATGGATATGCACATTTTCTATGGCAGACCGATAACCTTGGCTATAATATGTATCCCAGCCTGGTCGCAACTCTTCTGGTTCTGCAGTTGGAAAGGAGGAAGGAGGAGAAGATGGAGGAAGGCAAGCTGCTCCACATCCTCTTTCTGAAACAACATTTGAAAAATGATATAGAAAACATGCTAAATGTCTTCAACATCTATAGAACTTTACACTTCCTCATATGTTAAAACAATGAGTGTGGTATTTATGTGTATTGGCTGGTAACAGGGCAGAGTTAAAAAGAACAGAATCATCTGGTGATGATGCGAGCTGCAGAGTTCTGAACCAGTTGGAGTTTACATATGGACTTGAGAGGGAGAACAAAGAGGATGGAGTGTCAGTAATCAATGCATGATATCATCAGGGTGTGGACAAGGATGGCGGTACTGTGGGGTGTAAGGGACGGGCGGAGCTGATGATGTAGCGTAAATCATGACTTCCTCAAAAGTTAAAGCAATGAGACATAGAAACCAACTGGAGTTTTGTCCTTTCCTTGTATTGCAGAGCTGACACTATAGGAAGTAGTTGTCCACCTTATGAGCGATGGAAGACGAATACTATGTCAATGTTGATCGTGCAACTAAACCTGTCAACCCAAGACCTTCAACCAATCAGACAGGTAAGAGATTTTGGTGAGTCAGAGTGGGTTACAGAGTGAAGGTGTTCATATACCTCGGGGTCTTGAAAAGAAAGCGGAGCCAGAAGGCAAAGCTCTCGATCTACCAGACGATCTTTGTTCCCACCCTCACCTACTGTATGGTCATGAAGGCTACAGTCATGACCCAAAGAACGAGATTTTGGCTAGTGTCCGAAATGGGTTTTCTCAGGAGGGTGGGAGAGTCTCTATTAGAGATGGGGTGAGAAGCTCAGTCATTCGTGAGCCCCTACTCCTCCTGAAAGGAGCAAGTTGAGGTGGTTCGGGCATCTGGTAAGGATGCCCCCCAAGGCGCCTCCGTAGGGGCACGTCCAGCTGGAAGGAGGCCTCGGGGAAGTCCCAGGACTAGATGGAGAGATTATATCTCCACGCTGGCCTGAGAACACCTCTGGATCCCCCAGTTGATGTGGCCCTGGAAAGAGAAGTTTGGGGTCCTCTGCTGGAGCTGCTCGACCCGGGATAAGTGGTTGACGACGAGTGAGTGAGGCTGGCAGACCGATCTTTGATTAAGAATGATATCAAAGTCTGGTCTTATTGTTGTTTCTATGATTGTATTCACTTGTCTTCTCTCTGTTTAGGTCCAAGGAGATTTCATGGAGCTGTTGTTCTGTGTCTGGGTCTGCTGAGTGTCTGCCTGCTGGCTGGACTCGTTGGCCTCGCCATCCACTGTGAGTCTAAATGGCATTCAGGAATCAGAGTTATGATTCCTGGAGCATTTATCTGATTGTGTTTTACTGGGATGTCTGGTTTAGTTCTTTAATATTGTTATTATGTCCTGACTTCATTTTCCTTCTGTCTTATTTCCACACGTATAAAACGTTTTTTAAGGACCTTAGCAGGGAACAATTTAACTTCTGTAAATCTATTTCCTGTTTCTGGATGATTTAGATAGGCCTACAACAGGTAGTTTTTGTTCAAGGGACTAAAGGGTTTTTGTTTAAGAAACATAATAGGGGGGAAACAAAGGAAGAAATAATCTGTATTTGCATACATTGTCAGGATGTAGCTCAGTGATTTGAGAGTTTGGCACATAAAAGACAATCAGTAAATAAGATAACATTTCATTCATTTGGGGGAATAAACCATATTACTACACGTACAGGCGGCATGTAAATTATACATATATAATTCCATGAAGCCATAATAAAAAAAGGAAAAGATAAAGATTATTTAAATAAATTTAAATAAAAATGAAAACAAAGAGAAGACCAATAAAAGGGAGATATTAATGATTAAAAGCTGCTTTGAAAATGAATAGATAGACAAGTACATTCTTCATCCTATTACAGATAAAAAGATGCGTTGATAAGGTATGTTTTCAGCTGCAGTTTAAAAATGTCTACTGAGCTTGCCTCTGTCTCTTTTTTGTATGCTCTGGTTTTTGATTCTGAGATAACGAAATGAACATAAAAGTGTCTCTTGTTTGATTTTAAACTATGACTCCAAATGATGTTCAGCTGCAGAAGTCTCCGCTCTCAAAGCCGAGCTGACTGAGCGACTCCAGGCCAGTGATGACACACTTTCCTCCCTGACTGAAGAGAGAGACATGCTGAATGCCAGCCTTGTCAACATGACTACTAGACTGAGTAAGTATGCTTATGTGAGTGTTATTTGTGTATCTTCCTTGTGTTAATTGACCAATGAAGCAAGCGTGGCCATGAAAGCACGAACACTTTTGCACTTTTTGGCCCTTACTCTTGTCTATGTTTCATTGTTTCTTACAGGGACTTGTCCTGCAGGATGGACACGGTTCACTCTTAGCTGTTATCTCCTCTCTGAGAAGTCTGATTCTTGGGACAATGCTAGAAACGACTGCAGGTCCATGGGAGCTGATCTGGTGGTCATAGACAGCTCTGAGGAACAGGTACTGTGTGTGTGTGTTGATATATTCCTAAATGTTTCATGCAAACTCACTGGATTAGCATGTTAGCATGGTATTTGCACTTAAAATCCAATTTAGGCTGATGAGAATGTCTGGTTTGTTTTCATAAACTAAACCCACCCTCTCTACCATTATGTCCTTGAGCAAGGCACTTAATCCCAAACTGCTCGAGAAGCACTGCAGTGTACTATGGCCGACACTGTGTGAGGAACCCCTTTTGGAGTTTGGTGTTCTGAGAGGGGATATGCGTAAAGACAGGTTTTAATGTAGCCATAACTAGAATACATACAAAACTAATACATAAATATGTGATTTTCTGTTATTTCATTGAACAGGAGTTCCTTTATAGCGTCACCAATGATAGAATTAGGGCCTGGATTGGTTTGACTGACAGAGTCAAGGAAGGGACATGGGAATGGATCACTGGAGCTCCACTGTCCCTCGAGTAAGGCATAAAGCTGGTTAAATAAAAACAGAAACACAATAACTGTTGTATGTCTAGACTCTAGTGTATTCACAACTGTTTAGTTGACATTTAGCATATTGGCAACATGTTCACTCACAATACACTTTATAAGTAACTAACTATCTATAGCTAACTATCTAGTTATACCAGCAGATGGTGCTGTGGCTCTTATAATCAGACTTCTCTCTGTCATTTCCTATCAGGTCCACATCCCAGCAGCAGCACACTGAATAGCAAAGCATGAGTAGGATGTGATCATGTCAAACATTAACAACCTTGTTTGTTGACCTGTTAGGTTCTGGTGGGATCATCTTTCACAGCCTGATAATGGAGGTGGACAATACGGTGAAGAGGACTGCGTCACTACCTGGGATTATATAGGAAATTTAAACAACTGGAATGATATTTCTTGCAATAGCAATCTGATATGGATCTGTGAGAAACTGGTTTGTATAATTGGAGATTAAAAGTTTGTGGATAAAAGTGTTGGATGCTTTGCAAAAAAAAGTCATTGCTCAATTGAAAACAAGGACAATCATCAGACTTTTATCATTAAGTTAGCTCTAGATGTCCTGTTTCTTCTTGACAAAATGTCCCAAAATAACAAACTTTCCAAAATTGCATTGCTAAATTAGACTATTGGCGATCAGTCCATATATACAGCATACCCAATGAACTCAAGTTACTTTCTTTAATTCACTTGTTTTAATTGTCTTTTAAATGCAATCAGGGCATGAGAAATGAAATGTTTCTAGTGATGCAAGATTGAAGAAAACCTGTCTTTAAACCATCATCAGCGCACAAGAACTACTGCCTGTATTTGTTCTTTGATTTTACCATTTCTTAATTACAATTTGTACAGTCTAATAATCTACATGTCATTTCTTTATTTTTAGCATCTCTTGCGATTTCTAATGTCTAATCTTGATGCCCCTGTAAAGCACTGTGAATGGCCTTTGTGTCTGAATTGTGCTATAGAAATGAACCTGCCTTGCCTTCACATATAAATCTGATGCGTTTAATTAATTCAATGCCTTTAAAATACTAAAGGATCTACAGGAAGCCCTTTGTGAACAAGAAGCAATAACAAAATCTCCCCTCAACATCCAATTTGTAATATGAAATATTAACATCTCTTAGGCACTTTTAAAGGGTACTTTTACAATTTGTTTGATTTCATTCAAATCGCTGAACGAATTGGGAAAGTGTGCAGTCATATTGGATACCTGTGATCAGGCCAAACCCTGGGATGAGCTGTGGTTGAAGTGGGTAAAATATATTGTTGCTTCAAAGTCATATAAAGAGCATATAGTTAACAGAATATGGAATGCCAGGATCCCCACTGGTTATTAGAAGTCAACAGTTTCAATGAGGCACATTTCAATATTACGTGCATTGGTGTCTTTTATTACAGAATAAAGACATTTAAGTGCAAATCTTTTTGACATGCTGTGAATCAGAAATATTTACAATGTGGATACAAGAGTTACTAAGGCTACTTCTCTCTGGTAAGGTTCATTTCGGAGGGATTCCTCTTGTGAAATACTTTATTTTATTTTATGCAGTGTATATTGATAGAAGCATTAGAGACAGTCAGGGACCAGCGTCTCTGTAACTTTAAATATGGACAAACATGTTTCTGAGAGTCCAAATGAAAATACATATGGGCTCCCGATCGGACAAAGTGGCTTGATGGTGTTTTGTGCCCCCAACGGAGTCTCCAAGGCAGCGCTGCCTGGAAGACAAAACACCAAACACAGACAAAGTGTGATGTAACAAACAGCCCTTTAGCTGTGTGTGTTCAGTGTATACACTGATGTGTCCCTGGTTCCCCCCATATGTGTTAGCCTCTTGAGCTCAGTGAGACACAGGATGTATATCGGGGTTTTGGTTGGTCCAACATTGGCAATCCTCCTCAGCTCCTCCATCGATAGCTCCATGTTATCTCCTGCAGAGGGCACCAGAGAGCAGCAACACATTACATAAACATGACAGTTTCTACATCCAAAAAGTACACTTTAAAAAAGGGTAGAGTCAGCAATTCTAGAGAACGTTTGTTCAGTAAATATCTCCTCATGATCCACTAATGCCTCATTTCCACCGAGTAGAGCGGGTCGGATCGGAGCGGGACAGCTCACTTTAAGAATCTCGGGGCCTATCCGAAAACTTTTTTTTGCATAGGAAATTTCCTTTCCTATCGAGATGACCCGGAAGTGCTCGGCAGATAGGTGATCCGAATAACCAAAATGCTTAGGAAAGGCATAGGAAAGGAGCCTCGATTCATCCTTTAACCCTCCTTTAGCATAGGTTACTCCTGGCTAACCTATGCTAAAGGAAAGGAGATAGTGGTATCCCATAATCCTTTACGGCGGCAAGATTTAAAGCAACAGGCCACCGCCGGAGTTTACCGACTCTACACGAATACGAACGAGAGGTAAAACAGAAGAGAGGAGAGGAGAAGAGAGGAAGATTTAACTCGGCTAAAACAAAATACTCCCCCCCCCCCACACACACACAGGCTAAAGATAATAAAGAACTCATAAAAGACCAACATCATAATAGTTATTTTCGTAGCACATAATTTACACCATAAGAAAATAAAATACCAACTTCACATTTAATGAAGTTACTGGGGGCAGTTCATTTCAACATCAACACAAGTGTAGCCTCTTTTTATTCCACATGTGAATTGGGATATATGGGAGTGATTCTCACTCTGTTGGCGACAACCTGATTAAAATCAATATGAAAAGAACGCATGGATCAAACGAGCGCTTGTTGTAGTCCATTTTCGGAGAAGGAAGTTTCACGCTAGTGACTCACGTCAGCAATACTCGCCGTCGCGCAATGACGTCGGTTAGGAAAGGTGGAGTCGAATTCATTTGAAACAACGCTGTCCTTTCCTATGTTCGATAGGAAGCACCTTTCATCTCTCCTTAACCCCGATGACGTTTAGGGGTTAAGGCATAGGAAAGGAGGCTTATAGGTAAGGAGATTGGACTTTTCGGATAGGCCCCACCTTTCCTAACCGACGTCATTGCGCGACGGCGAGTATTGCTGACGTGAGTCACTAGCGTGAAACTTCCTTCTCCGAAAATGGACTACAACAAGCGCTCGTTTGATCCATGCGTTCTTTTCATATTGATGTTAATCAGGTTGTCGCCAACAGAGTGAGAATCACTCCCATATATCCCAATTCACATGTGGAATAAAAAGAGGCTACACTTGTGTTGATGTTGAAATGAACTGCCCCCAGTAACTTCATTAAATGTGAAGTTGGTATTTTATTTTCTTATGGTGTAAATTATGTGCTACGAAAATAACTATTATGATGTTGGTCTTTTATGAGTTCTTTATTATCTTTAGCCTGTGTGTGTGTGGGGGGGGGGGAGTATTTTGTTTTAGCCGAGTTAAATCTTCCTCTCTTCTCCTCTCCTCTCTTCTGTTTTACCTCTCGTTCGTATTCGTGTAGAGTCGGTAAACTCCGGCGGTGGCCTGTTGCTTTAAATCTTGCCGCCGTAAAGGATTATGGGATACCACTATCTCCTTTCCTTTAGCATAGGTTAGCCAGGAGTAACCTATGCTAAAGGAGGGTTAAAGGATGAATCGAGGCTCCTTTCCTATGCCTTTCCTAAGCATTTTGGTTATTCGGATCACCTATCTGCCGAGCACTTCCGGGTCATCTCGATAGGAAAGGAAATTTCCTATGCAAAAAAAAGTTTTCGGATAGGCCCGTGGAGTCGAATTCATTTGAAACAACGCTGTCCTTTCCTATGTTCGATAGGAAGCACCTTTCATCTCTCCTTAACCCCGATGACGTTTAGGGGTTAAGGCATAGGAAAGGAGGCGTATAGGTAAGGAGATTGGACTTTTCGGATAGGCCCTCGGTGTTGTTTCCACCGCCGACCCTACCCTTACTGGTAGGGCGGGGTTTAGGCTGGACTGCGATAGCCGCCGCCAGATTGTGGGTCAAACTATCGGGCTGTGGAACAACTGTGGTCAAGCCAGCGGTCTCTTGTTTTTGCTTGGTCAAACCAGCCGCTTCTTTATTTATTCCCCCCTGTGTTGTGAGCACAGAGACGGCTCGATGCAACTGATAAGAGACGGTGAGCGAACAGCGCTGGCTGCGGCAGCTACGTGACATCGTAGCAGTGGGACACAGTGTAGCCAACTGATTCATTTAATGACGAGGAAAAACACCACACAATAAACAGTGCCGCGCTCACATTGTCGCCAAAACTCTTCACTCTAGCCGAGGTGACTACAAACGGCGGAAATGATTAAAACCAGCCGCTTCTTTATTTATTCCCCCCGTGTTGTTGTGAGCGTGTATTTACTACTATCTATGGCGTAAACAGAGACGGCTCGGCGCAACTCACAGAGACAGTGAGCGAACAGTACTGGCTGCGGCAGCTACGTGACTGTGGGACACAGTGTAACCAACTGATTAATTTATTGACGAGGAAAAACACCACACAATAAACAGAGCTGTGCTCACATTTTCGCCAAAACACAAGACTATCTTCACTCTTGCCGAGATGACTACACATGGCGGAAATGATTCTTTCGACCAATCAAATGACGGCTCCGCCGTTTCGGCACCCTTTCAGGCGGCCAGTACCCCTACGGAGGAGTACTGAGATTTGGAGCGGCTCAGAGCGGTTAGGTGCGCTTAAACCGTACCCTACCCAACTTTTGGCAAATGAAAAGCCAAACTACCCGGACCGAACCGCTCCGATCCGACCCGCTCTACTCGGTGGAAACGAGGCATAACTGTCAGTACTGTGTGTGTACTGAAAAAAATAAAAATAAATAGAGAACCTAGGGTCTGTAAACAGGCATGTTGCTAGCTACAGTAGGCCCCTTTGTTTACACCAGTTTACAGAGAACAATCTAAATTTCCTTCAATAACTTGGACGTCTCTATATATTTTTTAACTTATTCAAAATTGATTTAGCTAATTAAAAAAAAAGTATTTAGACAATCTCGCAACTCGTTAACTTTTATCATAAACGCACCGTTGCACTTACCTGAACTGTCTGCTGCAAACTCGTTGATATTATGGATGGCCTGGTTGAGGTTGCTGACAGTCATCTGCCTCAGGTATCCGGGTAAACTCTGGAACTCGCTCTCCGACACCGCGGACAGACTGGCAGCTCTGGGGAGAGGAATGGACGGAAGAGGACGTGTCACAGTTAACACGACAGGCATGAACCAGATCAGCACAGTATAAATAAAACAAAAGTAACAAGATAAATTAATTAACAAAAATAATAAAACTGTAGGAATCAGACAGTAGAGACTAAACTGACCACATATACATTCACAAATCAACAAATCTTACATTAGTACCGCTTTCAGAGTTACCTGTTTTGAACTTTTGCTGGCCTGACATTTGGGCGCAACAACGCCCTGGGAGCGGGACTCTTCTTTGACTGAGCCGTGGACAAAAGCTACACCATAAAAAAATTAAAATAGAAATCAGACTTGTTTTAGGTCATAAGATCAAACAAATGGTTTCTTGGAATGAAGGAAAATAGTTTCAATCAAAAAAAAAACCCCATCAATAATACACCAGCAACACACCATTGTCTGCAGTTAATTTTCACGTTAAGTGGTAAGACGGGCCACTAATGTGACTAAATTAGACTTACTTTACAGATGTCCTGTGTGACAGAGCTAAGGTCGGGCATCTCTGGGGTGCCAGGCTCCTCGTAGTGGGTCCTGATGTGAGGCATCCTCAGACTGAACTGCTGTGTGGGACCGTCCAGCTCCAGGCTTCTGACAGTGGACTCTTTGGTCACCTTTTCATCTTCACCGTTCTTCTGCAGTTTTGCTTGTTTCTGGGAGGTAAACAGGCAGGAAGACATTCAACTAGGACACTCAGGTTTAAAATAAAAGGAGTCAAATAATAAAATCAGTAAAATAAAGGGTATATTGATAAAATTATGCTTTTTTTAAATTGATAATATTGATTGTGGATTTGATTTTTTGTTACTTTTTAGGTTAAGGTGTTGTAATATTATTAGGGGGCCAAGACCGAGTAGGGCCTGGGACCGCGTTTTGCAGAGCAACGCGGTTCCATAGCCCTGCTGGGCAGGGAACCCTATTGTTTTTGCTGGGATTATTATTCTTCCATGTTTAAAACTGGTGCTGCAGCCCAAACCGTAAAGGGTAGGGACATGCCACTTGCATGATAAGATCCAGGTCCGTGCCTGGTACGAAGACAAAAAAATTCAGACATGCCGGCCACTAGGTGGCGCTACAAAAAAAGGAAAACGTGTATAACTTCCACACCGAATATCCGACAGTCAAAAACTTTATCCACAGATGCCCACAAGTCAGATGCATCTTTTGAGATAGGCCACGCCCATTTGCATATATATAGGGGAAGGTGGGGTGATTTGTGCATTTTGGAAGTTGCAAAACCCCTTGTTTCTAGAAAACCGTGGAAGAAATTGGAAATGTGACCACATATTTAAGAAGAGCCATCCATTTGACTCATCCTGTAAAGAAGGGAGACACAAGGAATAAGATATAAGCACATTTAAGCTCAAAAAACTGTGTTTTGCCTTTCAAAGTAAAATTTCCATGATCAAGGTTTTTTGATTATTGTGTCTGAACAATTATAGACACGTTTGAAAACATTTGACACATGTTTTAGTGCTTTGGTATGCTATACTTTGAGTCTATATAGTTAGCACAATGTCAACCCTAAATTGCTGCATCATGCCTATTATCCAAAATTCTGGGGATGGGGTGATTTGTGCGCAAGGGCCTGGGTGAGTTATAAGTAAGTAAGTAAGTAAAATGTATTTATAAAAGCACATTTATGACAGTTTGCACTGTCCAAAGTGCTGTACATAGTGCATTCAGTAGGTAAACAATGAAGGTAAAATAACAATAACCAAAATAAAAGACGTAAAGCCCATACATCCACATAAACACAGATAGTAGTGCAGAGGTAAGTAAGTAGTGCAGAGGTTAATGGGGAGGAAACACCAGGGTGTACATATGGGTTTTGAGCCTTGATTTAAAGGCAGAAATGTAGGGGGAATCACATTTGTCAGGTGGCAGTTGGTTCCACAAGCACGGAGCAACTAGTGCAAAGTACATTTCTGAGAGTTGTGCCAGTGGCATGGCTGTATACGCTGGTCACCAAAAGAAAGTGAATGTCTACAGTAGCTCAGAAGAGGGTGACATCTCAATTCCACTTAAAGGTCCCATATTATGCTAAATGCACTTTTTAAATGTGTTCCAACATATCCATGCGTCCACGGTGTGCCTAGAGACTGCCAAAATATCAAAAAAAATAACAATCTCTCCTTTTCTCACTCTCCCCTTTTCTGAAACCCCCACCCCTCCCCCCAAAAACACTCCAGTCAGAATTATCCCCTTTTCTGACCTCACAAACCGTAAAGCCAGAAGCTTCCA
Source organism: Ammodytes marinus (assembly GCF_949987685.1). NCBI lineage: Eukaryota > Metazoa > Chordata > Actinopteri > Uranoscopiformes > Ammodytidae > Ammodytes > Ammodytes marinus. The sequence goes on from NC_137216.1 coordinate 26,160,047, forward strand.
CTGTGCAGCCCACACCCCTATTTCTTATTGGTCCACGGCCCTGACAGACAGAGGGCGAGGCGTATCTGGCTTCGCTTCCGGACAGGGGGCGGGGGGAGCTCAAAGATTGTATATTTACGAGGGGACCTGCAACTCTTTTTTTAAAAATAGGCCATTGTGAGATTAGCTGAACATCAGCATAGTACAATAAATTATCTGAAAGTTTTTTTCAGCAAACAATTAAAGAAAAACGTATTAGGGACCACTAAGACCATATAATATGGTGTATAATAGAACCGAAAAGTGTATAATATGGGAGCTTTAACGACACCACTGATGAGAGTTCAGATGGCCAGAAAGATGATGATGGTGACTTTGTCATTGTGACACAATGACGCACAAATCACCCCACTACGTGGGGTGATTTGTGCGACAAGACAACTTTTTTTCCGAAAGCTATATTTCTTAAACAGTTTATTCCAGATCCAAAGTTTTTATTGCCAGGGATGCACAACATCCTGAAATATATGTACATATTTGAGTTGGAGACATAACTGTCAAGGCCTCACTTTAAAATCACTTTGAGTAAAAAGTTGCACAAATCACCCCACCTTCCCCTATATATATTACGCTACATCGCAAAAACTGTCAGTCACCAAAACATACTCCTCCTACAGTTTTTGCCCGATTTGGACGAAACCAAAAGCATTATGCTTTAAATATGATTTTACTCTTACACTTCGCAAAGAATTTCCCAAAATGGACTCCAGGTCTGGCATCTCTGGCATCTGCTCGTCCTGATCCATGTTATAATTATCTAGCGCGGCGTCTCCCCAGGTGCGTTTTGGGACGGTGTCTCCGTTCTCAGCAGGGTCAGTAGGGATGTCAAAGGTTTGCCCGTTCATGGCATCTAGCTTCCGTGTACTCTGCAAACACGCAAATTTTAGATTTATATAGCACCTTTAAATTCAAAGTTAACAAAGTGCTTTGACATAGAAATCAGAGAGACCTGTCCCACAGAAGGGCCAGGCACAGGCAAAGTTTTTTTTTTTTTTTTTTTTTAAGTGATACATGACAAAACAGTGCGAGACATGACAAAAACACCATTGTGTGTGGGACAAGACTACATGAACACGTTTGGGACACGACAAGCTGTTGGAGACAAGACAACAACAACAACAAAAAACGACAAGTAATACAAATAAATAAATAATAATATATATTATTATATATATACACGATAAAGAAATAGAATATATATATATATATATACAGAAATAGACTAGTAGTAGCTCATGGTATATTGAAATAGTGGATGTGAGTGTGTGTGTGTGTGTTTGTGTGGGTGTTTGTTGGGAGGGAAAAGTACCGAGGCTAACTTCTGTGGGTGGTTGCGCAGGTATATACCTGTTTTGGGACGGTGTCTCCGTTCTCAGCAGGGTTAGTAGGGATGTCAAAGGTTTGCCCATTCATGGCATCTAGCTTCCGTGTACTCTGCGAACACGCAAAGAAAATGCACCAAAAAATGTAAAGACATCATAATAATTATAACTTTATTTTATATAGCACCTTTAAAATCAAAGTTAACAAAGTGCTTTGACATAGAAATCAGAGAGACCTGTCCCACAGAAGAGCCAGGCACAGGCAAAGTTACATTAAAACAGTTTGTGCAGAAAGGGGGAAGGCACAACAGTTTAAATCAATTACTAAAAAGATTACAGGAATCCATAAATAAAACGACAGTATTAAAATAAAAGTAGTAAAAAATTTAAATCAGATAAAACGACAATAAAAATAAACAAGAAATAAAAATGGACGAACTCACAAAAAAAGCTAGCCTGTAAAATGGCTTTTAAAGACATTAAAAAAAAGAGTCATAACATCAGTTATAATTCTAACATCATCATCATGGATTCTTTTATACCTTTTTGGTGCTAAACATCCGGTTCAGATATGGGGTTTGAAATGTCGGTGTGGAGGGCATATCGGCAGCGCCACAGGGGGATTGTGGGTCGCTGTTGCCCTCGGCAGACGTGGAAGACTGAGCGTTTGTCTTTTTGATCTTGAACCCAGGGGTGCACAACACCGGTGGCTCGGGGGACTCCAGGGTGTATACTGAAGCTGATAAGGACAATGTCTTATGAAGGTTATAGCAACATATACCATTTCAATGCTTTACTGCATTTGTTGCAGTGGAGGACAGTGGCATTTTTTTGGAAATTTACGAGTGGTACTATGTGGTTTCCTGAAATACATTTTAAAGTATCATCCTCATTTATATTCTTATATATTTTAGACAATGCATATAACAATAAATAAAAAGTTCCTGTACATATTTTTGACAAAGTATTTTTTTTCAATATATATATATATATTATATTATATTATATTATATCGGTAATCAGATTTTTTCTTCTGTTTTCTGCATATAGTCGGTATCGGCCCCAAATCATCCATATCGGTCGGGCCATAATCTTTACCCAACCTACCATTTCATACCAATGTACATACGTTACAGATGGTAGTTAATTATTTAATTTAAGACACCAGTTCAAGATAGGAGAAAGTTATGAATGTTTCATACCTATTGCAGGGGGTTCGGGCATGTCTTGTGGTTGTCTGTTTAAAAAAGGAAAGGACACTCATGAAGCAGTAATAAGTTAAGTGAGCATAGACTCTTGAAAGTGCAAACAAAATGCTGCAAGTACGCCGCCACGTTGCCAGTAGATGCCAATAAAAAAGGTGATCTACCTGTGCGCAGTACACATGATGTCATGCTCACTCTGCTCTAGTACCTTTGGGGCTTTTCAGCGTTCTTCCTGAACAGATCCATGGTGAAGTCGTTGTTGAGACACATGGTGTGCTCCGAGATCCCAAAGTGGTGCATCTGTGGCGTCATTAACTCCTCGTCCGTCATCCGCAGGGCGCGTTTGGGTGTCGGGGGCGTGGGGGGCGTTGGCGTGGCGAGTGAGGGGACAGGGAGCCTCATCTCGGGCATGGGGGGCACCTCGGAGAACCCGGCCATGGTTCTCTTCAGCTGGAACTCAGACAGGCCGTAGTCGGAGAGCTTTGGCGTGACGTCGGTGACGGGCGCCGGGCCGGATTTAGGAGTGGAGGAGTCTTGATCTCCAGCCGCCTCCTCTTCATTCTCATCTCCTTCTTCATCTTCAACATCTGAGTCCCGACCTTTGGCACAATTAAAGATACAATTTAAAGCAACTTGGCTACTTTTTGAGAAAATTTGGGATGGGATCAATACTGGTTTTAAAAATGCAATTTATTTTACATAAAAATAAAAAAATCAAATTCCATTGTCTTTTTTCTTTATGCAAGTATTCTAAAGTAGCAATGAGGAACATAGGCATTAATTATAACTTTTAAGCTCTTTTAAAATTAGAGTTGTTGTGTTGCGTAAGCCTTTATAATATTACACATGATAACCACCACTAACCACATCACCCATCACAAACGGTTGAGAACACAACCCCTGCGTTCCAAACCCCATACTTCTGTACTATTTAGTATGCCAGAAAAAGATTTAGGATGTCCCAATACATGCACGTCAATTGTAGTATGCTGAAAATACATAAATGCCCCACTAACTCCAATAGCATTTTGGAGTATTCGTCTTTGTTCTTGACATTTCTCGACATAATGAAAATAAAATCTTCCTTATCTGATTTTTTTTTCTCTCCTGTGGCCCTAAAACTTTTCTGTATTTTAATATCTAGTGTAATAAAAAGAAAGAGTATGCGATTTGGAACGCAAGGAATGTTTTAATACATATGTTTTCTCAAACATGTTTGACTTCCCAGTGCCACCATTACTCACCGGTTGGTCGGTTGGCGTCGCGGCGACCTTGGTAACCGTACTTTTCCCAGTGTCCCTTCAGTGTGTGGATGTCCCCAGTGACCCTCTCCTGCACGACTCTACAGGCCTTAATGAAGCTGTCCACCTCATTCTCCTTCTCTTTCTGCTCAGCCAACTGTTCCTGGATCTGCCCCTGCATGAGGACAGACCAGTAAAAATCCTCTTGAAAAGTTTTAACAGATTTAGAGGGAAAATATTCATCTCAAAACTGGCATGTGTTCTTAAAGTATTATAGTGTTTTAGAAACAGGCTGGATAAGACATTTTAAATATTTGTTTAATGAGGAAATTAATTATTCTACACAAACAATCATTTAATTTGCTGCCAATTAGCACTGAAGCTAGGGTTGAGTTTTCTTAAAAATTTGAACAATACTAAATGTTTTGATAGAGCTCGTTTGTGGATTCACCAACTGACACCAGCATCATGTCAACTGAAATAAATAAATAATAATAAACAATCATATAGGGTAACTTTAACATACTGCATACTGACATGTGCGGTGTTTCTGATGTAGGAATGTGCTGGGATTGGGAATGTGATAAATACAATGAAATCATGTAAAATACCAGATAAATAAGCAGAGTTTGGGTGAGTTTTCGTTATCATGTCATTACCTTGAAGTTCCCGACGTCACAGTTGAGCTCGTGATACGCTCGCATCGCTCTCGCTGTTGTTTCTGAGAAAAGAAAGAACTCTTACTGACATAGTTTTTATAGATAAAAAAAGTTATTATTGTTGAGCATCGGGCGTGTGTGTGTGTGTGTGCGCGTGTGTGTGTCTCACCGCTGTCTGCCTCCTCTTTGCGGTTTTCAAACTTGTCCTGTAGCTTTGCAGTTTCCGTTTCTAAAGTCACCGCCAGCTTCTTCAGCTTGCTGAAGAAACGTGACGTCGGGTCCATGGTCAGACTGGGAGATTAAATTATCCTAAAGTACGTTCAAACAAATCTCTGACGTTTGTTTACTTTTTGCTTCGCTTTTCAATTTTGGCGCCACTTCCGGGTGTTAAACGAAGCTCCTTCTTCTTCGTTGGCTTTAGTCGCTCCACGTTTGAATTGAGTCATTTGCGCCCCCTGTCGGAACAATTTATTACTAACATTAAAACAAATAAAAACATTTTTTTTTTAGAAGTGTTTGAAAAAATATGAAGATCCGGCTATATCTAAGTATTTTTTTGTAAATTGGAATTTCTTAAAATAAAAAGTAGATGTTGGATAAAGCCAGAAATTAACCAAATCTACTGAAATCAAAAAGTCTAGGGCCAACCCATGGGAATACATTTGCGTTTAAAATGACTGATACATTTTCTGATTATGTTATTTTAATAATCTTTTATGGAGACCTTTTTATTTTGAATGGTTAAAACATGAGTGTGTGTTGTATATATGTATATGATATATGCCATATATCATATTATATGGATGGATAGGTGTACATTTAATACATTGAGATAATCAGTCAATACATTAAATCAGCCTCACTAATAATTTATTTAATTTTTGTCTCTATTTCATAACCAGGATTTTGATGTTAAATGATGAAGCCCTGCTGCCAGAAGAGGGAGCTACTTTTTCAGCAAACAGCAGAGGTCAGATAGGTTTAGAGATGCTGCACTGTGCTATGCTTAGACATTCCATTAATATAATATATTGCCTCACTTACCAAGGGTCTGCACCATGACAGGCCAGAAAGTTAAATAATTACGAGTGGCTATACACTCTTGAATCTTGGCTTTTGTAAAAGTGTCAGCTGGGTGTTGCCAATATCAACAACAGTCCGTTTTTTAATCAAAAAATGTAATCATGTGCCAAATTACATAAACCATGGAGAGGCAGTGATGTGGGACAAATATTGATAGATTAAATTGATTTTTACACAAGGGCACATCCAGAGGGTCTTAATAAGCAATTGTTTCTAACTTTCACAGTCTAATGTTTTGCTTTCATTTTCTTGTTGAGTAAATATCCATGTTAGTATAAAGAATTTAGAGTTTAAGGTTATTTAAACACAACCAGGTAAAATGTAAATTATAAATGACATTGAATAATACAAGTTACTGTTGTGAAATAGCAATCTGAAAATGATGAGGGGAATCAAAATACCTGAAATGTGAAAAGTGTGAAGGATAAATGCAAAATTGATACATGGAAAAAAATGCGAGAACATTTGAAAGAGAAATTAGATTGCTTTTTTTTTATATTTATTTAATTTCATATGATTTCTTTGAAAATGGTTAATCTTGTCTTTCCCACATATTATCACAACACAGAACTATTTAGAGGATGTATTGATGTGTTGAGAGTAAACAAACTTAGCCAAATGAATTATATATGAAGTGGATTCCTGACTCACAGATTCTCTTCCTGTTTCCATTCAAGGCCGTTCCCAAAGGTGTGGTCACATTACATACACAAATATTTGTTCCATTCACCCTTGTTCGGCTTTGACCGAGTGTCTCGACCAACAGGAAATGTAGAAGTTATTATATTTCTGGCTTGTTTTTTTCCCCCCATCTTTAATACATTGTCATAACACTAGCAGAATACAAGCTGTAGTGTTGTACCCTGAAACACTGATCAATAGTTATTTATGACCCACATTAGAAACCTGACACCTTTTCATCTTCAGGGCCAAATGCAGGGAGATTTCAACTCATTCTCTATTGACCAACATGTCCATTAACGATAACAAATGTAATTCCCCCCCAAACTCTCCCATCTCAACTCAGATGGAATGGGTGACAAAAATCTATCATCTTGTCCTTGAGACCAAAGGGGATATATTTACACATCAAATTCTGTTCAAAGGTCTTTGGGTATACATACTACATACCACATGACAGAGCTGTATGAAGCTCATTTTTGGCTCCATAGGTAGGCCTACTGGGAGACGTGCAAGGACCAAGGACTGATAAATTGCCTCAATTAATTCCGCTTGAGTCAACATTGGTTGGGGCTGAAGACTTACAAGATTGAAAAATGAAAATAAAATGTAGGTGGGGGAGGTAAGAAAGACGTAGTGAGCTCAAACCAGACCTCTGTAGCCCACTGCTCAGGCTAGTAATGTAACGCTACATTAGCTGCTATTATAACACACCTCAAAGATCAAACTGCAGCTGTTGAGTTGCATTGTGGGTAATGTAGGATGAAGAATGTGTGGAATAAACAAGACAATTAATTTATCTCCTTCTGTTGCATAGATTTGTACACTCTTTTTAAAACTATCAGACATGAGTCTGATCATGTTTTGTAGTGTGATGTGGAATCTGAAAAGTATTCTTTTATGGGTCACATGGCAACTAATAATGAATGTGCAGAGAATAGAAGATAACTATCTTTGATTTTATTGTATAGATAGATAGCTTTATTGTCATATGCACCGTTACAGCACAATGAAATTTGCCTTTTCAGTACACACCTCTCCAAGAAACATACAAGACAGTGACAATAACATGGGTGGACAGGAGATAGTGTAACTGCAGGGTCGCAGCGGTGCCGCGCCCCTCTGTATCTACATTTAACAATAAGGAATTTTGTAGTTTTTTAAACGTGGAGAATCAAAATAGCAGATCCTATAAGAAGAGGTAAACTAGCTTTAAGCTCCCTCCTATCATACATCATTTTGCCATGCTCCATTCTCCTCTCAAGTTCAGAGAGAGAGAGAGAGAGAGTTGGTGGTTGGAGAAATCTTATCAGATTAGCTGCTTGTTGAGGAGAATGTATAAATATTGGACAACCGGTGAAGGTCAGTACAAACTAGCACACCACCGAACAAACTGAGGTGAGAACAGGTTTTACGTTGGGTTTCTCTGAACAGATCTAAAAAAACAATTGTATACATTTTTGTCTGAAATATTGTCTGAAAAATGCTGCTCCAGTTATAAGAAAAGTTGGACTAATTGTTTCACTCTCTTTGTAGCTAATTCGTCAGGACACAAAGATCTGTAGCCATGGCGATGTTTGGAAAGGTTTTGGAGCCAGTGGGCCACATGCAAACTGTCAGGTGAGTTTTGTCGAAAAAATATTTTAGGTTTTTACAAGTGCATCTAAATATCTCAGGGAATGCTAAAAACAAATATGCAAACAATATACTGTATACATATGATCATTTCCATAAAACAATAATCTAATACATATTATTATTTAATTTACTCATTTCCAGTGCCCATATTGTAGTGTGTGCATATTGATTTACTTCTCTATTACTATTGTTAGAATTGTATCATTAGGCTAAATATTGTGCCATGAAGCACATGTTCTTTACACTTCGACACTTATATGTTTCTTTTCCAAATCAAAGCATCTGTAACGAACAGAATTAACCCCGAGGGAACAATAAAGTATATCTGATGTGTTAAAACATATCTTCTAAATACATTTCACTTAAAGAACACTGTGTGTGTGTGTGTTGAACGTGTATGTGTGTGTGTGTGTGTGTATACTGTGTATGTGTGTGTGTATACTGTATACTGTAATATGTGGTGTATGTGTGTATGTGTGTGTGTGTGTGTGTGTGTGTGTGTGTGTGTGTGTGTGTGTGTGTGTGTGTGTGTGTCTGTGTGTATATGTGTGTGTGTGTGTGTTGCTCAGAGTCCTAGTCCAGGGGATCTGCTCCTACCTTGGCGGCAGTGCCTCTGCAGAGGAGACTGACGTGGCCAAGAAAGACCTGGACCACATCGATGATGAGCTGAGAGCCTCGGGTCACGGTCTCCTTGACGACCAGGAGGTCCACCGATTGGAGGATGACCTGGCAGTGGTCTACTATCAGCTGGGCACAGCGGTGAGGAACTGTCTCTGTCTGGATGGGATGTTTCTTATGGCCAGGGATGACATTTTTACTATTTTTATTATGCTCTTTGAGAATAACGTTTAAATACAATTTTGTGAATTAAGCAAACATTTTTGAGAATAAACTCCAGTGTTAATGCACAGCCTAGGCTCTGTAAACTGGTATGTAAACACAGATAGCAAAATGCCCGTTATCAAAGCCTTAGGCTGTGTGTTAACACCAGGTATTCAGCTTTTCAGCACACTCACAGCACGGACAGGTAGCGGGTTGTGAGGAGATATTCACTGATTTACACAATAGGTGATTTTGACCAAGAAGCATTCTCCAGAATTGCTGACTTCCCCTTTGGCCAGATTTTATTTCATCATTTGTGGTGTGGTTTGAGCTGCAATGTATTCTGAGATGAAACTGACCTTGAACTGCCCGCAGCTCGACTTTCTTCCTCCCATATCAAGTTGGATAAGAAACAAAGGGCAAAGGATTTGGTAGCAGTGTAGACCAATTAAAACTGTGCGGTGTTCTGTGACCTGCTGCGGCCTCTTAGATGGAACAGCTGAGAGCAGGAGAGTGTGTTTATACAACTCATTTAACTGCAGTCACTGGATTTGGTCGTTTTAAAAACACACACAGTTAAGGGCGAAGCTAACCTTGAGGAGTAACGAGCGATCTGCCAAAATGTCCCTACACACACGGGGAAACTCTTTCAGAGCACATCATGCTACTATTATGTAAATGTAGATGTGTGGCCAGATGCATGATTGAAGCATCTGTTTAGTGCTGAGAATCGGCAAAAAAATGCTAATTGTTAAATGGTAAATGGACTTGACTTATATAGCGCCTTCTAGCCGATTTTCTCAGCCCCAAAGCGCTTTACATATCTCACCACATTCACCCATTCATACACACACTCATACACCGATGGCAGTAGCTGCCATGCAAGGCGCTCTCTGAACCATCGGTTAAGGTGAATTTCAGAGTAAAAGGGATAACAGCAGGGTAGAGGATTTATTTCATGTAGATTTTGTTTTTGACACCTTGGGTAAATGTCGTTTTTTTCAGTGATTTTCATTGTGAAAATGCATTTTTATCAAATATTGGGGCCTTTTTAAGAACACTGCAGCTTATCCAACGGTGCCTCATCTTAACAGGCTGTGAGGTTTGTTGATTGATTTAAGATGAAAAGACACAGTTGTAAATAGGTCAGATGAAATAGCCTAAAGTATAGTGAGTCAAAGCAACACAATCATCTCTATACATCCTCTCATTGCTATATACACCTACGGATTTTAATAACCACTGTCATGTAAGTGTGTCAAATGGACCCAGATCCCAAACCTTAACAATGATTAAAAGTGTTCGCAATGATTGTTACGGGTATTTTCAAAAAATAGATGACATGAGATGTAGAACAACAATAAAGAGACCATCCGTATATTTTGATGTAGCCATTCTGAGTCTCTTTTAGTTTGTGTGTCTCACTATGAGGTGTCAAGGCTCTTTTAAATGTCCAGGAGCCCTCTGTCTCATATTCTGAAGGCTGTTTAGAGTTGCCATTGTCATCTATTGAATAATATCAATTCATATTAGTAAAATGAAAATATTGCTGAAAACCATTGCTTTAAATTTGGGCCTCCCTTATTTGAATCTCTACCCCAGTCTTGCCCTTGCCATAAAATGTGACCTATATCATGCATAATGCATTATTTTCATGTTCGTTCAACATTAATATGGATGAATATGGGTGGCTAGAGACTTACAAAGTTTGAGCATAACAACCCTCCCACTTTTCTCCACCTCCACCTTTCTGAAAACCTGTATTCAAACACCCCAGTCAGATGTCTCTCCTCCTATAATAACGATAATAATAGCTTAGTTTTATATAGTGCCTTTCAAGAAACCCAAGGACTCTTTACAAAAGTACAGAGGCCCCCCTACAGGGTGATGAAAGGTAAGCAGTAACACAAGCAAAGACTGAAAAAATAAATAAATAAACAACAAAAAAAAAACGGTTGCTAACTGGAAGAGGACAAGGTTAACTGAGGCCAAAGGATTTTTGGAGAGAGAGAGTCCCAGAGGGTGGGGGCTGCGACGATGAAGGCTCTACTGCCAAAAGGCTTGAGGAACAGACCTGTGACAGAGGACCTCAGCTGTAGAGAGTGGAGAGCAGTCAGATCCAGAGCCAATCAGATTAGACTGGGCTGTCAGGAAGTCGGGGCTTAAGGAGAGTGACTGTAAAACGGAGCGTTTCAGACAGTGGCCCAAAAGAGGAGATTCAGTCAGCAATGGCACTGTGAGAAAAATAACATATTTTTTCAGACTCGACACCATGACAACAGTTTGTAGTTGAAACACTTATCCTGATAATTAGTATAATATGTTACCTTTAAAAAAACCTACCCTTACTCCCTTGACCACTTTACCTAAGGAAAACATCCTCTGCCCCATGGTTGTTTTCAGGTGCGGGCCCAGTCAGACTTCACTAAGAAGGAGACAGAGGTGTTCCTGCAGTACGTACAGGACTACCGTCTGGAGAGGCAGCTGACCGCGCTCTATAACCGTCTGATGGGCGTGTCTGCGCTGACCGACCAGCCCACGCTGCTGGAGGAACTCATCCTGACCCGCAAGCCCAAACGCTGGGAGCTCAGGGAGTTCTGCGTCAAGGTGGGTGGTGGACAGGGCCGGGCACAGACATTTTGGGGGGAAGGGGCTCAAACATAGATATATATAGAACATACACAAGTGATGTTCTGTACGTATCTATGGGCTCCAACCCAGTCTCACGGTGGAATGTGAAATATGTAATAGCTAACATTAAAACGTTACACAATTGAAACGTTTTTCTAGCGATACTTTGAATAATCTTCGTAAAACTGTTAAATTTAAGATTGTACATATTCACTGAGGGAAGATTATGAAAGTAAAATTTCTTGCTAAAAATGTTATCATAAACATATTTAATAGTGAATCTAATCCTAAAATATATAATTTTTCCATGGAGAATAAAATATCTGGCTGACATGTTTTTTTTGAGAAACACAAAGGTCAAGTCATGTATGTTGACCATTAGAAATGAATAGGGGGGAAACATTTAAGTAACTCACAATTTCAAGGCCGTCTTTTGTGAAAAAAATATGTTTGGCACTGTGGATCAACGTGGCTACAATAGATTTCACTGTGAGACTCGGTTGGGGGGCTCAAGCAAGAAGAAAAAAGGTCATCTCCCCCACCTACACACACCATCATTAATCACACACTTTGTTCATAACATGGTATAGCAGGTGCATTTCCCCAGGACATCCACTCATTCCGTGCTACTGTAGAAACATGGCAGCCTCCCTGTAGGGTGACCCACTCCTATGTATATATAAAAGGCTCATTCTAAGGTAATAGAACAAACAAGAATTTTTATTTTCATGCGATTATAAACTAATTCCAACATACTTATGAATTTTATGTTTAATTTCTCCCAAGTCTGTTATAAAAAAAATCCAATAAATTCTACACACAGCACCCCTAAGGGCACTTTTGGATTGTGGGGGGCACAAGGGCAGGGGGCTCAAGTCACCCTTGGGTCCTGTCTGTGCACAATGAGGAGTTACTGATGGTTCTGTTCAACTCATCTCCTTACAGGGGCCATTAAAGTTATTCTCTTATTTAACGCGTCATTAACCAGAGACAGGCAAACTGCAGCAGCTCCGTCACCAGTGTCTGCTCTTTCGTAACCCTTGGTTTCAGATGGGTCGAGTTATTCGGTCATTTATGGCTTGTGGCTGAACTTTCAGGTTACAAAAATAAATACTAAATACTTCTCTCTGTGTTGTCCTCTTTTAATTATGGCCAATACGACAACACAGCACAATCATGATAATGTGCCCAGCTCGCTCACTGCAATATTCCCTACTTGAACGCAATGATAATACAATATCTTATTTAAACCTGAAAATATATAATGATAATGATATATTAGTGATAATAGAATAATTATTGTTAACAGTATAAATTTAATAAAAATAAAAAGTATACAAAATAATGTGAATTATAAGGTATCTTCTTAACATTACATACAAGAAATATAAGGAATTATATCAGTGGAATTTTATCAAAATAATACTAATTTACTCAATCTCAATAAGAGTTTATAGTAGGAGCACAGCTATACAAGATTAGATGCAGTTTCCAGACCAAAAGATAGAAACATGGAGGTCCTGCGAGGACGGAAGCGGCTGCATTCATCTTCTTGGTATAAAAATAAACTGAATATTTAATTCAGCAGAGCGGTGACCTTCTGTTGTCTTTCTTGTGTGTGCTGAGTCGGCAAATTCCCTTTTCCCTATTCTGTTGGTATGGGAACAAACTTCTAATTTTCTTACTCACTAAAAGGAGCCAGAACAGACAAGGTCTTTAAGTTAAAATTAAAACAGGGATTTTAATGAGATGTGATTTAATGGGCTGTAACCCAGGGATCTATTATAAGAGGGTGTAACTGCAATGTCACCAGTTTGAGACGAACAAAAGACAGTATTTGCCTTATTGCATGAGGTGAAAAAGAGATTTTTTTTCTATTTCTTACATAAAAAAAACACAAAATGCAAAAGAGTGGATAGTCGCTGATTCAAAGGTAAAGTCCACTGAGACCATCTGCCCTTGTGCCCTTGAGCAAGACACACATAAGGACGGTCAACTGTGAGATGAAATGGACCTTAACAGACAATGAAGAAGTCCCAGGTTTAGCTCGTTATGTAAAAGTAATTATGTAATATATCGTTTGAATATATTTCAATGACCTTGCTTGGTTGGAACAGCGTTTAGCCATATGTTTTATCTGTATGTAAGATAGTTTTAAGGACAGTTTAAAGAAAAAATATTTTTTTTTTGCATAGATACCTAGATTATAAAGCGCTGTTTCCCAGGCCAAACTGATTATTATTGAACCATGTTATTTATAAAACTTAGTTTAAAAAAGCGATAAAAACTTCACAAAACTAAGGTTAAATAAAATTTAAAAATTATAGTAATTAAAATTACAGTATTAGAAAGGTACAAATATATTTCAAAATTAATAATATGGCAACATTAAATCAATTTGATTCTTTGGAGGGACAACAATTGCTTTACCAATGAATATACGATTTGTGATTTAGTGTGACAAAGTTAATTTGTAAATTTTATTACATCTGTTCCCCACTTGAATTGTACAATACTTATGTAAACTATCTTTTAAACATATTCTTAAGCTCTACCTTGGGTGGACCAGCATATAGATATAGCCTCATGTTTTACTCTGTATGTGGGATCGTTTAGAGGCAGTCAGTGTAAAGAAATTGCAGAGTGTTGTTGTCATTGCTGTGCAGACAGGAGGACAGGCAGTTTTCCTCCAAGAAATAGTTCAGTGATCAAAGGGCTTTGGAGGGTGAGGGAGCCAGCCTCAGCGGATTAGCCTTAAAGCTGCAGCAAGTTCCGCTTGAAATTGGTGCTGAACCAGTGACATGTTTGTGTTGTGCTCCTTCTGCTGACTGGTTTGCATAAATGCAATGAGTGAATGAGTTCTATAAAAGCTGTGCAATCATTGCTTATCATTCAATTCATTCTGTGTTATGAGATGAACAATCTTAAAGGTGGAGTCAGCGATTATGTAGAAGGCTAGTCAGGCTAAAATCAGTGAATTTTTCTTTTCACGATCTGCTACCTGTCCGTACTGTGTGCGCGCTGAAAATAATGTAAACAGACAGCCTAGGCTCTGTAAAATGGTATGTAAACAAAGGGTATGTAAAACAAAGGGGACCCACCATAGCTAGCAACATGACCGTCTCGCCTAGGGTGAAGAGCAGTAGTAGAAAGGGCAGCTAGCTAGTGATCAAAGTCACAGGAGAACTTGACCTTGTGAAGCAAAGGAACCACAGCTTTGTTTCTTTAACCTTTAAGAGCATATCATGAATAAACAATTTGTATTCGATAAGGCTTTTTATCCTTCGCTGACACAAGAACACAGGCTATGTTTTTTGCTGGTAAATCAGATGAAATCAACATATTTTTTTTTTAAAAGAATAAATAAATAACTGCACATATTTAGTTTGACATCTGAAATCCTCTGTGACATCTCTTAAAGGTCCCCAGACACAGGGACAGCAGTTAAGTGGAACTAACCTTGGATAACCTGATCTCTGTCCGTGCACTGAGATTTTGACAAGTGCATGGACTATTTTGAGGAAAGACAGTCTCTAGAGGCCAAATGTTCACTCCTCTTAAAGAGAATGAGCCAAAGCAGTCCTAACCAGCCTCTGTTCTACTGGAAACATGAAATATTCTGGACACATTTTTGAACTCACTTTAGTTGATCCCAGATGAATTGATGTGCTTCTTAAGACAACGCCGTGCCATAAACAACTCATTAACGCTGTGCTGAGCTACATATTGATACAAACTTAACCCAGATCTTACAGCGGAAAGGAGGGTTTTAATTAGTCAGGATGCAAAAGATCAAAATGATGTTCTTGGGCCAAAATTTTGCTTTCTTTGCAGCGCTAAGAAATGTATGTTTCTGCTCTATTCTACTAGGAGTGTTCGGACCAAACAGTTCAAGGAACTTTTTGAGAGGAATTGTCTACTGGAGAGTTTGTGGGGAACTATCTGCTTTTAATGACTCTATATTCTGTTTGCATTGGCACCGTAAATAGTAACCATATAGCAACCTCCCCGAAGTGAAGTAAGCCGGCTGGAGGTTAGTCATGACTTACAACTTAACTTTTACGTGACAGACGAGTCATCAGGTTCTCATCAGGTTTTTTAAAATGGCGGTCGTTGGCGACTGATTTTGATCAATCAACGTAGACTTATAGTTCCTCTGGTGCCAGAGTTGATGTAAGAACTATAAGAGTTTACAGTTCCTAAGTTAAGTTATCTTCATTAGTCAATTTACACAAGGCGCATTGCCATAGCTATAGCACAGCGCCCCTGGAGCAGTTTTGGGGTTAAGTGCCTTGCTCAAGGACACAACGGTAGAGATGGTGGGCACTGTAGATGAAATACCTGCCACCACTAGTTTTACTACTAACACCATCCTGTCCAGTGCCTGGGATCGAAACAGCGACCACATGGCTACTGGTCGGCCCCTCTTCCTCTAGCCCATCTTACCACCCTGCTTTGCAGAATGCAGATGCAATAAAATGTTCAGTCCCTGGAACTACCTGGGGTCTGAAATGGCCTATTGTCTAACCATTTGTGAGCATAGTTTAAAAGCTTATTTTTTGTCCTTTTATCTCCTCTTCCTCTCCACAGATAAACTTTGTCCTGGGCACAGGTCTGCTGTGCCTCTTCACGCAGGCGTCTCTGACGGGCCGAGACCAGGCTCTGCTGATGAAGACCTGGTCTGACCGCATGGCCGCCCTCTACAGGAAGATGAAGAACTCAGGAGGCCGTTGCCTAGGTTAGGTTTGTCCCCTTCCATTTAGCGACCAGTTTTTTATTTTATTTTAAAGGTGCTAGAAGGAACTTTTAAATATTTCTCACCCAGGAACAACAACTGGCGTAGTAAATACCCTACCCCTTTTGTCCAAATGGGGTGCTATAATTACAATTAACTGAAAATTCCTTGGAGCACCTTTAAACAAAGCTATTATTATTATTTTTAGGTTACTTCCTGGAGCAGGCGGAGGAGGACGTAAGGCAGCAGCTCCATGAGGCAGTGGATAGCCGCGCCCCGCCCGAGGAGGCCGCCGGGAGCATTCTGAAAGCTCTGGAGAAGAACTACGATTGGCTGCGCTGGGCGGTGATGCTGCATCCCGCCGTGGGACCCGTAGACGAAGACGGGAAGGACCAGGAGACAAAGGAAGGAAAGGAAGGTACTTTTAACTTTCGTCTCATTCTTGTTACCGATCTTGTTTTGTTCATTCAATTGGATGCTTAATGTGTTGTATGCGAATTGTATGTGACTGTGTTGGTTGGTTGTGTTGGTTAAGCCTGCCCAGAACCCCATAAATAGGGCTCTGGCCTGCCCATATCAGATAGTACTATTTGATTGGTAGCTCCGGATTCTCCAACATAGTTCATTTGCTCCAATGGTTTGTGTCCAGACCAGTAGTCTGAGCAAATTTAAATTTGCCAGAGGCAGGTCTGGATTTCCAGGCCACTCTCCATGGCCTTACCTGGAAAAACTGTTTCTGACGTGAAGGCCTTATTTTGAGAATATTAAATTCAATTCTTTTTTTCTTATGCTTTTTAAGACACTGTGAGTACCCTGGAAGGTGTGCTGGCAGAAAAGCAGCCCGGCAACAACTTCATTTCCATGGCGTCCGAGGCTCCGATCCCGCACGTGGTGGCGTGTTACCGCGAGACGCCCACGTCGCTGGACAAGAGCCGCATCCACCAGCTGATCGTGGA
Source organism: Ammodytes marinus (assembly GCF_949987685.1). Classification (NCBI taxonomy): domain Eukaryota; kingdom Metazoa; phylum Chordata; class Actinopteri; order Uranoscopiformes; family Ammodytidae; genus Ammodytes; species Ammodytes marinus. The sequence continues at coordinate 26,177,059 of NC_137216.1, forward strand.
CCTGGAGTGGAAGATCCCCAACCCTCCGCCAGAGGTCTACGCGTCCATCGAGGAAGACCCGGGCCGGGCGCGACGCTACCTGGCCTCACGCATGCTAACCAAGCTCCAGGAGGGGCTGGGCTCAGGGGTGGCAGTTCACGTGGTCCCCGGAAGAATGGAGATGAAATGCAACTTCCCCGCGGCCTCGTTCTACCTCTACGAGTACAAACACAGGCTGGCCTCGGGTACCGTGTGTGTGTTTGGATGAAAGAGGGGGATGTCATGTCTCAGCAATCATATTATTATATGAGTTATTGGCTTCATTCTTGTTGGTTTCACAGTGGCAGTAATATGTCTTGTGTTATATTAGGTCCAAATAAACGTCATTTGAAAAAGTGATGAGAGTTTTACCGTTTTTTAAAGCAAAAATCCAGTTTATTACAACTTGGGTTTTATATCCAAGCCATCCTTTGGCAGCAAGGATGGCGATAGTAGTAGTCAGGCAGTAGGACAGTTACACACAGAAATATATCAACAAATATTGATTCAATTGCATACAATTTTATACAGACATTTATGGAGAAAATTATAATGGCTTTGGTGATCAACAATATTTTTTTATCTAGCGCCACAAGGTTAAAATTACTCTTTGCAGGATAAATAGCCTATTGTTCAAAAAAAATATGTTTTAATTATTGACAAATGTTAGTGTAATAATATGAGATGGTGAACATGACAAACATACCTTCTAGAACATCAACATACTGACATTAGCATCATAGTTATGGCTGAGATCTGGGAACAGGGTGAGAAAGGTTGTGTTTATAGGTTTAGCCTAATGATATTATTGAGGTTATATTAGGTTATATTGAGGTAAAACTAAAGGCACATTAAATGCAATGTTCATCATCTTGCATTGCACAAGGAAACTGCTAAGTACTGATCAAAGTTGTATGAACTAGTGACCGACCGATGTGGGGTTTTCAAGGGCCATAGCCGATATATTTATTTTTTTGTTCTTTTTGCATTTGATAAAATACGATTTTTTTTAATAAAAATGACAAATGGAAACAAAATTTAACTTAAAAGAACATTTATTACAATGTAGAGACAGAAAAATATTTGACAATAAAAAAATTTGCATTCTCTATTCATTGCACTTGCTCTTCCCTGGCGTAGGATCTGTACATTATTGCCATAAGTAACTTCTGGATTTCGGTCCAGCCATCTGTCATCATTAAAATAGAAAAACATACAAGGTAATAATTTGGGTTAAAAAATAAGAAAGAGTTAACATTGGTCCTCAGAAGCCACACTGACGAGGCAGCCTGCAGTGTCTGCAGACATTGCAGATCTAAAAAATGCCATTAATCGGCCCAAACAATCAATCTACCTCTACTATGAACTGTGACGGATGTTCGAACAGTTGGGTTATAGTAAAGTTTAGTTAGTTTAAATACGTAGAGCTAAAATGGGAAATGGTTATTTTTGCAAGGATGCTTTGTTTCCCAGATCATAGCAATGAATTCTTAAGATACAACAATATTATTATTCATTGGAATGATCTCCAAAACAACAGGAAAAAGCCCCAAGTTGTATGAAACCAGAATTTCCCTTTAAAGTTTGCAGAATCCTAATGGTTTTGTCACTGATATATGCATTGACCCTGCAAACATCAATGCTACATTGCAACAACAACAACAACAACAACAACAACAACAACAACAAGGAAGCATAGTTCAAACGTTGGACCCGTTTCTTTACTGTTAAGGTCTTTGTTTATTATTGCTTTTAACAGAAGGATCAGAAGACAGAATATTTCCCAGTCAGAATAAAAATAGTCAACGCTCTATAATTGTTAATTTCCGTCAACGAAAGACTGTCCATTTTGTGTCCAGATGACGAATCAGCCACGGTCCATCCACATAAAATGTCCTGGAAATATATATCCATATTGGTTGTCCTTTCCAAAATGTAAAATAGTCCAATACAATGTTTTTTTTGTTTGTTGGTGTTAAGCATTTGCATCATCAAGGTGGAACTCTATAATCTCCTTTTTGACATCTTGGAAGTCCTCAAGCGCCTCGTAAAAGTCGTCAAAAGTCAGAGAGAAGCACTGGCAGTCGGTTAATGCCTTCACCGTGGCCAGATGTTTGCCTTTGGTAAGCACACAGTTTTCTGTTGGAAACCGAAGAGAAGTGTTTAGTGTGTGAGTACTCTACTAAACTCTAATGACGGGATGGGACCCGACAATTAATCCTAAATTAAATAACGTGGATTTAGCCCAGTCGTTTTTTGGAAATCCCTCTTAGCTCAGTTGAGGTTGGCTGCCAAAGAGATTAGGACATGTTCCAATTTAAAGCCAGAGAATGAATTAAATCCCACAAAAAAGTGAAAAAATTGATTCATTCACTTTGGTTAGACTGTGGTTAGAAAAAGAAAATGATTCTAGCTCACCAATGAGAACAATTTCAAGCTAGCAAATGTGTCCATGTGTTTGTGTGTTGTGAGAAATAAATCAATAAATCAATCAGAAATATTCATAATCAAATTTCAAACCCACCAGAATGGATCACTTTTTACTACCATTCCATACAGTAGCAGGGCCAATATTATCAATACATAAAAAAAATATATATTATTAGTGAACTAATTTAGTAAATTACTAAATGTCCAAAGTAGTAGCTTTTATTTATTTCCTGTCCAGTTAGATTTGTTTTTATATTTCAGTTTTGAAAAAAATCTTGAGTTTTTTCCAAAAGCAATGGACCAAAAATAACAGAATTATCTTTTCCTAGAAACATAATCATAATCCCTCTTTCTGTACGTCATCCAAACAGCACTGTTTTCATAGAGACTCTAGTTCAAGTGAAAACAGTTCAACGGGAGGTTTAACTGATGTAGTCTTAAGTATAAAATACTCTCCAATCCCCTCGCCCTGCAATATAAAATCTTTGCGGACAATTCCATGGCATTATTTTCAATAAAAAATATATTTCAACCTTGATATTTAATTTGAATCATTTACATTGCACTACCGTTGAACAACTTTGATTGTAACTATCTTTAACCAAAATGCTTTATCATTTTTAAATGTAAAGACAAAATATCAAGTAGCACCTTTGACTAATTCTGTAACACGTGAGCAGTGTGTTGTTGTGACAGACTGTCCTCTTGCTTTAGGTAATGCAGATGTTGCTTATAGCTCTTTTGGCTTACGTAAGGTAAAAATAGGATTTTGTTTTGGTTAGTTCATATTTTTCCAGAGGCATTAAACAATCTGTTCACATTCTGACAGCATATCAAGGGCCATTTTAGGTGAAAAAAAAAATGTGTCGAGATGTGGGGGAGGGAGGAAATACTCTGATATATCTCGTGCATTTACAAGAAAAACACTCGGATATTCTTTGATATTTAAGCGGAAAGAAATCATAATGATAATCATCAATAATCAAATCCCAAATCAATAAACACATCCCAAATTCTAGAGAAAACAACTTGGATATTCTGAGATTATAAAGTCATATAAATCCTGTTGTTTTCTTCTGAATAGGCAAAATTCACAGTAATGTGTTTTTAACGGCCGTATGCTTTTATGATGTGTGTGTACTTAACACAAGCTCAGCTTAATGAAGAATAGAAGAGAGGGTTTACTTACAGGCTGTAAAGCTTTCAAAAAAGAACCCACGCCCTGACGCACATGCTCAAACTGTCCTCATAAAACGACATGTGGTTCTGTTAAGTATTTCTTCATTGCTAAATCAGATTGCATGAGTACAATTTGATGAGGTCATCCACTGAAGGCATGAAACAAGGCAAATGATGTTGATTCCTTGACAAAGAAAACATACTTTTTCTTTTTTTGCCTTTTTTTCTTATTAATTTGCAGTTGCAGAGTTTTTTCATGGATTATTATACCACGGCTGTATAATTTTTTTTTCTTCTTAAAATGGCCCATACTCCTCCTTAGGTAGTTTAGGTTGTGTTCACTTCTTTAGTGCGCACCAGTTGAGAGCGGATACATTGTTTCGTATTTAAGATGGTTTCGGTTCGCGTTCTCAAAGGCAAAACTCAAACGGACTATACATTGCCTACATCACAGAGCATCGGCAGGTTGTTTTCATGCTTTATATGGAGCGCATATTGTACCAGCCACAATCTATTAAATGTAGTGCTACTTTCCTCTGTACTCTCCGCAGACTGTAGTGGTCAGAGTATATATGAGTCTATGCTGTGACAACGTGCGTTAAATTACTTAATAACACGTGCATTTAATCAAAGACATTATGCAAAAGTAGGCAAATGATGCGTAAATACTCCTCTTCCTGTGATTAGTGCGGATGGGGTTCACACCAGAGATGATCCGCTCCAGAGTTCACTTCCAAGCGGCCTGAGACCATCTCTTAAAGCAGAGCAGAGTTCAGTTGTTTAGGAGTCTGTGTTCAAACTAACCCAAATGAAGGGCTCAAACGCTCCAGGGTTTGTTTCAACCGCACTAAACAAAGCTGGTGTGAACATGCCCTTAAACTCTCATAAGTGAACTATTCTATAAACTGCCCGATGTTCTTTCTCTTCCTTCTCTACCACTTCAAACTGCCTGACTATTGAGGTTTGGAAAATCGCAATTACAATTTTTCTCGCCACCGAATCATGCTCCAAAATAATCGATAATAATATCATAGAGTCCAGCTCACCTCCGAAGAAGTCTCCGTCACACAGTTCCCTCTCGTAGGACTCTGTCTCCATGGAGACCTGTCCGTGGTCGATGAAGAACATGCGGTCGCCGGGGGCGTGCTCCCTGACGATCTCGTCTCCCTCCATAAACACCTCGTAGTCCAGTCGCAGCAAGATGGCGTTGATAAAGTTTTCATCTTTGTTCTGAAATATCGGCACGTTCTTCAGCAGTCGGCTGCACATCACCACCAGGATTTGCTGCAAAATAAGTACAACAACTATAATGTTTGCACTTTATAATATAATGTACGAGATTAAAACCTCTGGAAACCTGGTCTAAAACATTAAATAACTCAATATATGATATCAAAGTTGGGTGTCTCAATGAGGTTTTACAAACATCTGATTCAAAATAAACATTATAAAACTCAGTAAAAATAACAGCTTTTTTATTGTCTAGAGACTGTTTGACAGGACTGTGTGGGCGTGTCATATCAAACGGTCTTCATGGCAACAGTGATTGTTTTTATAGAACGTTCTAGCAGAGAACTGCCGTGATTGGTTCAAAATTATTGTGTAATAAGAACCAGAGCATAGCACGCTGCATCTAAACCGAATATCTGTAAAGTTTATCAAACTTAAATGACGATATCTTTCATTTGGATTGATAAATATAATGCCCATAACTCTTTTCAGATGCTTACAACTATCATGCTACTAACTCCCCACATTACATAGTTAGAAGGATTTTGTGGATTTGGGTTTACAGGGTCTTTAACATTAAAACTAGCATTAACCTCTCAGCACCTCATATGAACCAGAGCTGTACCTCTTTAAGAGCTGACGACACTGTATCCATGACGTCTTTCTCCTGAAACCACTTCCCTCCGTAGCGTGCCTGGTAGTATTGGTTGATCTTAATCTGCAGCTCCGGTGGGAGCTTCATAAAGGTCATGTAGTGCTCCAAACGGCTCATCTGAGGAGAGGCACAGTATTTGTTAGTATCCACATTCCGGTTCCATCACAAAATGCCATGCTATACACCCTAAGTGGTATAAGACACATGTTTAATAATGTAACATAAATGCACAGACAGACAGACAGACAGACAGACAGATAGACAGATAGACAGATAGACAGATAGATAGATAGATAGATAGATAGATAGATAGATAGATAGATAGATAGATAGATAGATAGATAGATAGATAGATAGATAGATAGATAGATAGATAGATAGATAGATAGATAGATAGATAGACAGACAGACAGACAGATAGAGAGATAGAATAAGGACCTTGCTCTTGTACTCCTTGGAGGCTGGGTCGACGTTGGCGATCATGGTTGTAGCGTTTGCCACTAGAACGGTGTACATCAGACAGCCCGACACCATGCTCACCATGACAATCCACATTTCCACATAATCTGGACAAAAGGACACAGACACAAAATGGTGGGTATACAGTATATGTCTTAGAATTGTTGAAATGCCTGTTCTGTTTTTGTGAAGAAAAATCTATAGTTCTCACTGGTTGGTGCGTCCATAGAGCCATAAGACAGGGCTATCATCTGGGACAGCGCTCTGAAAACACCCCAAGAGTATTTGACGATCACTGTGGCATTCTGGAAGAAATATTTTCATCATTAGTGATACTTTTTATAGAACTGCAGCTTCTCAAAAACAACAACAACAACAACAACAGTTCCACACTGCTGACACTTAAGACTGTGCTGCCAGGGATACCTGATTTTTGAATGGCACAAAAACACTCATAATATGTCGATTGTGGTGAATTTCCATCATCGGGATAGTCATAAATATTTGATGCACAGTCTCATATTCATTTTTGTTGATGTGTTTTGATTTGCCTCAAGGGGATCGTTCCATTCATTCCTAAATTCTTAACCTGACACCATGGCTGAAGGCTCGGCTTATCCATTGAATCCCATACAATTTGTTTTCTTCTAATGTTTATTGATTGTGATTCACAAAAAAAGGTGTGTCCTATCTGTGATGTTATACAAACAAAATGTAAGTTAAAGTAATTCCTGTGTTTTAAGTAGGGCTGCAACTAACGATTATTTTGATAATCGATTAATCTGTCGATTAACCGATTAACCGATTAATTTCTCGATTAATCGATTATTAATCGGTTAATGTTTTGGTCCGTAAAATGTCAGAAAATGGTGAAAAATGTTGATAAATTTTCCAACGCCCATGTTGACGTCCTCAAATGTATTGTTATGTCCAAAACACACAGATATTTCAGTTTACTGTCATAATAGGATTAAAGAAACCAGAAAATATTCACATTTGAGAAGCTGAAATCAGAGAATTTGGAAATTTTTTATATAAAAATTACTCGAAACGATTAAACGATTATCAAAATAGTTGGCGATTATTTTAATAATCGATTAATAATCGATTCGTCGATTAATTGTTGCAGCTCTAGTTTTAAGAAGATTATCGTGATAATATCGCATTTCTCAATTATTTTGGCTAAATGTCCCGTGCCTACTGAACAATTTAAAGCTCAAACTGCTTTTGTATTTTTAGTTGAAAAATGACTGCGATTTAAAAATTGATACATAAAAGGTGCTCCGAGGAACTTCCAGTTTGTGTTTATTCTTGCACCCCCTTTGGACAAAAGCGGTAGTGTTTTACTATGCCAGCAGTTGTTTTCTGGGTGATCGTACCCATGACAAAGGCATGAAGAAAAACTATATAAAAAAAAGCATCATTTGCACTGATGATCTTGTTTGCTGTTACATGTAATTCATGATCATCAGAGGAAAAAGCACCTTTGAATAGTTGAGGACTCATTTTAACACATCAACGTAAAACAACTTATCAACAACAGCCATCACTTATACTCTATTTGTCTAAAGTTGTGCAAAGTGTTGTAAAAAAAGTTCCTTTCACCATGAGTTTTTCGTTGCGGACCCAGCAGTCCTGGGGAAACTCCTCCAGCATGGGGACAAAGTACTGGATGCAGCCGTTCCAGTGACACAGCAGGAAGATCATCATGAACAGAGACAGGATGCGGAAGAAGAGACGCATCACATCCAGGTTTGCATTCGACACCTTTCAGGGAGGAGATGAGGACGAAATGTGACTTCATGGCATTCGGTAAGAAAATCACACATAGACACACGCACCACCATCACACACACACACACACACACACACACACACACAAACAGTTCATTCGGGTTGCCTGGTTGGCAGAGATAATTCCGTAAGGATGGCGAACCCTAGAACGTTATGCTTAGGCATAAAGACAGACATGTTTGCCAAGCGAACAAGATGCAACATCAACAGCCCCAAGACTCCAGAAACTTCAATACCAGTTAAAAAATGTCATTTGTGGAGAGCTTTGCGTATTTCGGAAGCCTTAATGCACCATCACACAAAAGGACATTAATGCAAGATTTGGGAAAACAACGTCAAATCAAACCCTAATGTACAGCTCCAGGCAACTTCTGGCATATAAGATTACAACTTTGTAATTATAGAGGAAAACCAAACGCCAAAATGCCATCGTTACTGAAACACAGAAATGGCTGAACCATGAGATGCAAATGGAGGCACTGATTTGGCCTCCTCAAAGCAAAAGAAAATCTGGAAGACCCTTCCTCCCAAAAAAGCCCATCACAATTATTCATTATCTTCTTTGAAATATAAGAAGCTAATATTAATTCAAGTAATGTGTCGGTTACATGGGCTTCTTTGGTTGCTATCACTCATTCGTTAGATATAGATATAGCCTATTCTCTTTTTGTAAAGTAATTTTGAATTAATTTTTTTCACCTTTATTTATACAGGTCAATCCTATTGAGACCGGAGACTCTTTTGCAAGGGATTCCATTTATACGTTACACATTCATACACCGATAGCAGGCTAACTATCGACATTGACACGAGGCAAGATGGGTGAAGTGTCTTGCCCAAGGACACAACAACCATGACGCAAGTGCCAGGGCGGGGATCGAACCGCCATCTATTATGTACAGTATGTATGTATTAAAGTGCACAGTTTCACATTGTAAACTCCAGGACCCCAGAAAGAATAGCTTCTAGCTTATGCTGATTATAACAAGGATCTAAGAAAACAAACAACTAAACAAACAGGACTGATACGGGCGAGCTAGCTGAGATTAACTTCACTTTTGGGAAGGCTCAAACTGTTTCCTAGTATCGGGAATGATGCCGGAAGCTTCCCACTGTGACCTCATGTCCCACAACAGACAAAGAGGATTATTTGAAAAAACAGATGTATATAGTATCTGTGTGAACTAAAAAAAAATAATGATTTAAATTTTCCAAAGTGAAAGGGTCAAATAAATGGCTGCCATTAAACCAAAACATACGCCAACAAAGATTAATCTAAGCCACTATAGCAGCAGACTGAGAACTTCGGACACAAGGATTTATTATTCTATGGATTTTTCTTTTATGAATTGATGCCCTTTTTATGCTTTTTAAATGTCTTTTTAATTTAGTTGATCTTTAAAAAAATGTCTATTGCTTTCTTTGCAGCGCCTGGTGTTAAACAGCACTTTATATTTCTTCTGTATTTAATTTTATTATCAGTCAAGTCTACATTCATTTTTATCTATTTTAATATGAAACTTGTAATTCATGTCATTGTAAGCACTGTATTTCTTGTATGTATGGCGCAATACAAATAAAGTGTATTAGCACTATATTTATATCATTGGATTCATGGGTCTATGGTTCATAGATAGATATACAGTATTATTTTTCATTATCAAATTACCATTGGACATGATCAGAGTATGTTTGTTTCCGGACATTTCTTGCTTTTCCGATCGGTATTTTGTTACGTGTAATTTAGACCAGTACATTACAATGCATTGTGATGGTGTTGTTTGACAAATGGCATTGTTATACAGTATGAGTTCAAAGTCAGAATAGATCTGTCATCGGAGCTGGGTCTGGTAAGGGTATATCATCTGCAGCAGGCAGGAGAGGATGGTTGATTGAATTTCAAAGGGGGAGATGTGAAGTTTCAACTCACTTTCTCCACTTCGTTGAAAAACCTGACGAGTCTCGACACCCGAGCAAGTCTTATCAAACTCAAGATCCGCACAAACATCAGTATCCTCATCATCTTCTTGGTCTTGGACGGGTTGTCCTCGTTGTAGTATTGTAAGTCCTGGGATAATAAAAAGAAAAATTACGGATCCTCAGTTATTGTTGGTGTATTTCTTGTTACCGCCATTGCATAATAAATGAAACATTTTTTGCTGTCAAATCCTCGACTCAGTACTGTACGATACCAGTCACTTATGTGGAAACATTGTCTTTTTTTTTTTTTTTTTTACTTGTATGTGTGTTGTATGTATTTTAAATGGACCTTGAGTCTCTTCAATAAAGCAACATATACAGTATATATATATATATATATTAATAATAATACATTTTATCTGACGATGGGGAGGAAGAGGTATGACAAAATAAGGTCATAAATAATCCAAGTCCAGGAAGGCAAGGTTGGCAAGATGCATAAAAAGTTCAGCAATGTGTGTCATCTCGAGCTTCCTCCATGATGTAGTGACACAAACAGAGCGTCTTTGTATCTCTTAGGTGTCTTGCCCGTATGATTAAAAGGCCTTTTTAGATTTTTGAAAACCAACCTTGACTGTCAGGACTCGGATTATTGATGACATTTGTGTTGGTCATAACTCTTCCTCCCCCTCCGTAAACTTAATTCCCTTCCATGAGCACCGCTGGCTTTGAAGGATACCAGAAGCATTACCCTTTATCTGCACGCGCCCTTTCTGGAAGCTCAAGGTCACCGTATAATGAAGAAAAAAATCTAAAAGATCTAAATCGATACATTTAATCCTACACGTGGAGCGCCTGGGTAAACTTATGTGGTTACTGCCACTAATGTCAGAGAAATGCTAAGTCGCTGGTTCAATTATAGATTCCAATCTTTGATGCATGACATTCCCCACATTTCCTGGCACTTCTCTTACTAAAACTGTCCATTCAAGGTAAAAATACCCCAGAAACATATTGAAAAAAAAAAACAATAATCTTAATAAAAAACTAAATGCAAAGTTAAAATGAATGACATAGTTTGTATAACGAACCGTTCGGGGATAGGCAATGGTAAACAGATGGGCTTTGATTAGTTTTTTTAAAGTATGCTATTAAATCTGCATGGCAGATGTGTGGTGGGTGGGAAGCGCAATTTACCTCTTTTAAATCATCCTGATATCGCAAATCTACATTTTATTGCCTTTTTCCAGTAGAGAAGTTATTGTCTATAAAACACTCTCTTACTTCTATTGTGATTGTTACATAAATGTCTAATGATAAACTGTGAACAAAGACTTTGCAAGTGCACAATTGTTTTGACAAATGCCACAGCACTAAACTGCTGCTTCAACAGTCTGTTTCATCGTCATTACCGCAATCAGCAGAATGTATCCGATCGGGAAGGCGGCGATGACATCCGGTATGAACCATGTCCTGAGGTAGCTGACTCTGATCCGCTTGATATCCAGAATAGCTTCCTGGGGGAGGGAACAGCAGGATTGGGCAGATGGATGAGTGAGGATGCTGTGCAGTGCATGCCACGGTCACATGTATTATTTAACACTTGAACTGTAGCAATATTTTTTGGGAGTTTGGCCCAAAAAAACTAAAGGGGGGAGACAATGGTGTTACATGATCAGCAGTGGCCTCAAAGTGAATCACATTAAAGTTGGAGTCAGTGATTCTGGAGAACGCTTGTTATGACAAAAAATATGTCAACATCAGTGAATATCTCCACATGATCAGCTGCTACCTGTCAGCTGTAAATATAGCTGGTGTTAATACACAGCCTAGGCTCTGTAAAAGGGAATGTTGGTAGCTATAGTGGGCCCCCTTTGTTAACGTAGCCAATGTTTACATACCTGTTTATAGAGCCTAGGCTGTGTATTAACACCAGATTTTTTTTTCACCACACACACAGCACAGACAGATAGTGGATCGTGAAGAGATAGTCAGTGATTTTGACAAATAGTGATTTTGACAACAAGCACTCTCCAGAATTGCCGACACCTTTAATTCGACAGCATAGTTGAATTGAATGCTCAGGCAAATACATTAATACATGAATATTTCAAACAGGCAGAAACCGGCTGAGAATAAATCTGTGGAAACCAGATGTTTGCACAGACCAGGGTGAACTCATCATTAAACATACACACACACACACACACACTCGGGCACACACACACACACACACAGGAATACCGCCACAGATGGGACAATAGTGATTGCCAGGATAGAAGCCACCGAGCATGAGCCGATGACAACAAAGAGGATATAGTCCGCCTCATACTACTTAATTGGAAATGTTATACTTCTCATTCATCCACAACATGGTAATCCCTGTTATAAAATCATCCCTCCAGGTGCCAATTTCCAGGGTCGGACTGGGAGGGGGGTTGGGGTCGGGGCAGCAGGGGTTTGTTAATCTAGCCTTTTCCTGTATTGAGTAGATTACAGATGGGGCAGAGAGACAGAAAGAGACGGATGGTACATGTATGTGCGGTGCTTGCCTGCGCGGCGGGGATTATATAGTCTCCCAGTTTGTGTCTGAAAATAGAGCACACCACCACAGCCACTCTCTCACCTCGCTGTCCTCTTCTATGATTCCCATGCGGAAATTCAGAGCCACGTCGATGAGAAACAGCGTGTCTGAAAACACGTTGAATCCCTCCAAAGCCAGTCCGCTGTGCCCTTCCAGGAAGGCGATCTCCAAGGGAATCCCAATCAGGTTCAGAAACGTAATAGCCATCATGGCCATTATGTAGTAACTCCTTCAGGAGAAAGAAGAAGATCGCAAGAAAGAAAAAAAAACATACTGTATGTGAGCGTGTGCCACTTTTGCTAACAAGCCTTAGATCTTTTTTTCTTCTTTCCATGTGGGTTTTATAGTGGAAATTCTCAGATCATTTGCCAGAAGAAGAACTCATTAAGACAGTCATGCCCCAGACGGAAAGGCAAGATAATTTATGCAAACTAAATACTCTGATAATGTAACTGCACATCTATCTTCAGTTCTCAGCGCCAGTGTTCCATTGCCTGGCTCAAATAACTCTGTGCTCTTTGATCCCAATTGTTTCATTTCCCTCTCGGCTTTCGGTCCATCCGATCGTCTTACGTAAAACTATTAATAACGATAGCCTACAAAAACAAGCCACCAGTGAAAACGAGTCTTAAAATAGATATTTGATCTGCCGGTTTCTTATCTCCTCATCCTCCGGTATCATCTTCGAAATCACCTCGCAACACTGGAAGACTGACGAGCATTTTTCTATATCCCTTCAGGTGACTTGGCTTGTTTTACTTTCATTGTTACTTGGCCTTTACTTAATGTCTACTAACTGTCCTATGTCTTTACTGATTTCATGTACACATGTTTTTCTCATGTGCTTTCAGAACTGCAACACAAGTCTTTATTGAATGGTTTATCAATGCTTCATACTAATAAGGAATACAATATAGGAGTAATATTGACTGGGGGCTGACACAATTTTCATTACTGATCAGACTACTGCTTATTTTTCTCCATTTATAAAATTCAGTATTTAGTCTGTAATGTCAGGAAGTAAACAATGTCCACACTCCCGATGACATAATCAACTTGCAGGTTTTCCTTAAATAACACTCTAAAAACCTAAGAATCTTTTGTTTACTGCAAGGACATGCCAAACAGGCTGCAAATCTGGGGAATGTAAAGAAGCCAGAACTAGAAAATTTGCAATTTTCCTGGTTGATTATTAAAGTAGCTGCAAATGTATTTTCTATTACCTGAGATGGGGAGAATATCATAAAACAAAACTTTATTCATCTTCTGAGCAAAACAAAAAAAGCAGCAGAACTGTTACGCACCCTTAAAGGAACTCACATCAATCTTAAAGACATAGCACATGTGGCGGTAATTGGCTCAGTACAGTACAGCACAGTATGGCTAACGGGACTGGCCTGAATCTATCAAAACCATATTAAATACCTCATGAGGCTGAACGGGTGGATGACAAAGATTCCGCTCTGCAGCTGTTTCATGCACTCCTTCTCCACGGCCATCTCGCTGCCGTACACGTACAGCGACTGGCGGTTGAGCTGGGGCAGGAGCAGAGCTCGCCATCCACAGGTGGCGGTGGTACAGGATCCCGCGTTGGGACCCTTTAGTTTCTCCACCATGACCGGTCCTGGGTCACCTCTGATCAGCTAAACGAAAACACCATACTCCCAATTCTGCCGGTGCTACTGCTGCTGCTGCTGCTGCTTCTAGTTCTTCTCGGGACGATTTGAGTCTGACTCTACCAGTGCTGGGATCCCACTCTTTCACACAAGGTAATTTTCCAGCATCAAAGGCTCCCAACCAACCTCCGGGCTGGAGTGAAGCTGTGTGGAGCGATGCGAGTGGATGATGATACCAGCCGTTCTGCTGCCTGAGTCCCTCCCTCCCTTCGTCTGCCGGTCCCGGGCTCCCTCCCTCTCCCTATCCGTCTGCCTCTCTCTCTCTCCCTCTCTCTTTTTCTCTTTCAGTCTCTCTCTCTCCCTCCCTCTCCACCTGCTTCTCTCTATCTTTTTATCTCTCGCTCTCTTTCTCTCTCTCTCTCCCCCTCCCTCGGCCCCCACTCCTACCCATCCCATACACGTCTTTTCTTTTTCTCCGAGCTCATCAACTATTCAGTATCTGTGTCTCATCCCCAAATGAATCAAGCCATGTCAGGAGGGTAAGGTCCAGCTCACATTAATACTGAAGACAATGGGACAATGGCATGTGCGTGTGTGTGCATGTGAGTCGGTGTGTGTGTGTGTGTGTGTGGATTATTGTCATGTGAACTAGACATCTGGCAGCACGTGTCGGGACGAGTTCATTCTGGGCCATTTCTAAGAAGGATGTAACGAAACACTGTACTGTTACCTGATGCCGCTGTACAGTACATATGTTTTCAAGCTCCTGTACTGGTGTTTGTTTGCACATATCATATCTTAACCTGTCTTTAAAATAAAACAGTCATTTAGGCTAAGTCGTTTCATAATGTCAAAATTGAAAGGAATGTCAAATTTTTGTTGTAAACCAATCTGGATTTTCTATTGGCTGGGGCTCGTCAATAGGGGGTTCAATTAGAGAAACAATGGTATACAACAAATGAGAAATGATGAATACCTTTCCTTTTATGGCCCGAAATGTTTGTCGTTTCAGTAGTTTGTAGTTTAATTACAAAATGTAGTTTAATTACAACACATCCCCAACACTGTATATAGGATACAAAACAAAACAAAACAAAACAAAACAGGAGCTGAAATAATTCATTCAGAGGATTACAAAGGAATAGATTTGGATTTACAAATGTGTTCTTGGAAGATTGGTAGGATTGCCGGAGATTTTTAAGAATGAAAACTATAGGATGTAGCCGCACACAGGGATTAACTGACTGGCAGTTTAGAACATGCAATGTGCCTAATACTGAAGGCAAAAACTATACGAGATAAGCGGTGTTTTGGGGGCTTTGGATAGTTTTTCCTGTGTTCTATTGTTTGCAGCAGAGAGGTAAATGATGAACGTTTTCCTATTTATGTATACATCTGATATTCTGGTAGTATGATGTCATTTAGTTCAGAATCAATTGTTGTTGGATTGGGTGTTGTTGTTTATTTGTGTGAACCCTGTCTAGGTTCACACTGTCTCTTGCCCGGAGTGTGTTATGAAACATGTGTCATTCTCTTGTGACAATGAACAGTGTAATGGGTATAGATGGAGCCAATTGCAGCACACGGCCGCAGGATACAGTTTTTAATGTCCTTTATATTATTGAGGACCCCATGGGCAAAGGCATGAGCAAACAGGAAACATCTCACAATGCCACACAGCCCTGGGAACAAACAAATGGAAACGATGGTTGCTGAGGCAAATCTCGCGGTCGGGGACTAAAAGGCTGAGTCATAGACAGGAAAGAAGTCTGAGAGAGAGTGAGTGAGTGCTGTAGAATCTTGCATCTGAAGGATAAGAACATTCTGGAAGGGACCGCTGGGGGTGTGAGACTTAAAGGTGGAGTCAGTGATTCTGGAGAATGATTGTTGTCAAAATCAGTGAATATCTCCTCTCGTTCCGCTACCTGTCCGTGTTGTGTGCGCTGTGTTAATACATAGGCTCTGTAAACTGGTATGTAAACAAATGGTATGTAAACAATGTGGCCCACTGTAGCTACACACTTGGACCGTTTACAGACAGACACTATAGGCTGTGTATTAACCCTGGATTTTTTTCCAGAGCACACACAGTATGTACAGGTAGCGAATTGTGATTTTGACAACAAGCATTCTCCAGAATCGCTGACTCCACCGTTATGCGTTATGCCCATTTTACAGATACAGCCTTTCCAGTAATGTTCCTGCTTTTTGCAGGCAGGCCATGTTTGAATGAAAGCCATGATCAACTTTACGGCAAATCTGCAACGGAAATTCTCTGGTAGAGACCTAGTAACATTGCCAGGAGAATGCCGGGAAGGCTGTAGTGTGAATGATCGCAAAGGACTTCATCTTCAAGTTGACTTTGGCAGCATACGTGTTGGTGCTACTATGCGTTTTACCCCCCCCCCCCCCCCCCCCGCTGGACATCTAGCACCACTTAGCGCCATCGATTACCAGCATTGCCGTATCATGTGTGAAAAAGCGCGACACAGGAATGTTCCCAGATGGAGCTGCAGGTGTGAATAGTCAAAATCACTTGAGCTGCCCGGAATGTATTCCAGGTAATTAACTGGGAAATGTGTAAAAATGTTCTTTAAATAGTGAGGAAACCAGGTGAAGCCAGCTGGCCTGATAGTGGAGCAGGTGCACTTGATTGACTGGAGAGAGAGAGAGTAAACAGAGGAGTGTTCAAAGCTGCAAATAGCGATTAGGTTATGTTCAAAAACTCCAAACTTGTGAAAAAAACAGAAGAAGCAAGGAGCAGCTCAGGAAATTGTCGGATGTCTTCTCTATTTAATTTCTAATAGTTAAACCTATTTTCAAATATTGTAATACTCTTGTTCTGGCAACTCAAGGCAAAGAAAAACTTCCTATGTGCTCCAAAACCAAATATTTCCATGCCGTTAAGCATGCCAGGAAAAGATTAAGGATGTCCCATTACATGATGTGTAATGCCCTTAGCCAAAAAATACCCAGTTGTCCTATTACACCCGGTCATTTTGCAGTGTGCAAACCAGCACTGCTTTTTTGGCTGTTTCAATCCTCTGCAGATTGAAAGTTACATCACTTGGACTGAGCCGCCAAGAGAGAACCATCATGGACTGTGATGGATAAGTGAGCAAGAAAGCGAAATGTTCAAAGCAAAATGCTATGACGAGATAGTATGTCTCAATGTTTGTATCATGTACTGCATGCAAAGTACATACTTTTTAGGGTAATTAGTATTAAAAGCAAAGTATAAAAAGCATGTGATTTGAAAACGCAGACTAATTTTTGCTATCAAGCTAAATAATGCTGTTGTGTATGAGTCTTTTGCTTTGGTTTTCCCCCCAAAAAAAACATTGCTAACCTCAAATCTGTTGCTTTCCATTGACACGGTTTATTGAAATAAACAGTACACTCATATGCTGCTAAGCAAATACCGAATTACAAAAAGATTACAAGTACTTACACCTCTGTGTTCCCAGAATTGGAGATGGCGGCAGGTGGTCAGTACTTAAACTGTTGTCCGTACATCTGTTCTCCTTAAAGGGGCAGATTTCTAACCAACACAAAGACAGACTTCAGAGTGAACAGAGGTAATTTAGGGACATTTAAATGCCATTTGTATTTGTGCCACACTACACGGGTTGTAATCATGAGAGAGCGAAGCGAGGAGCGCAGTATTCGAAGGTGCACATCCATCACACGGAAAAGATATGAATGTGCTTACTTGCTTATTTATCTAGCACACAGCTGGGCCCAAAACTAGAAGAAGTGACTCACTGCTTCTGCTTACGCTTTACTTTTCTCTTCTGACGCACGGCACACCCGCTAGTTCTGAAAACAAACTCATGCCTTCAGTATTATAGGAAAGAAAATGATTATTTTCATATTACAAAACTCCCAAGCCGCTGCATAGTATATTATGGCCACCACCACCAGCAACTATATTTTACAGCACAGAATATGAGATCTGGCCAAAGTGGTTGATATACTGTAG
Source organism: Ammodytes marinus (assembly GCF_949987685.1). Taxonomy (NCBI): domain Eukaryota; kingdom Metazoa; phylum Chordata; class Actinopteri; order Uranoscopiformes; family Ammodytidae; genus Ammodytes; species Ammodytes marinus. The sequence continues at coordinate 26,194,926 of NC_137216.1, forward strand.
AAAAAAACACAATTATTCTGTGTGGTGGCTGATTGCTCAACTCATACATAATTGTTTTAACTATCACTTCAAAGATACAAACTCGTATATGGACATTGTAATATTTAACAGCAGCACACAAAAGTGTCAACTTCACTAAGATAATTCAGAAAAACATGATGATATATGATACATAATTTAGTAGGCATCACTAATAATAAGCGACTTTGAGTTATATATAAATACAATGTATTATTATTATTACTATAATACGTCATTCATTAAAGAGGTGTACATTTTATAGCTTCTGAATTTTGAGAATGCATGTTTAAGTTTGGAGCGGTTGAGTAGTCAAAAGAAGTGTTACAGGAAGGGACAGGAAGGCAAACTGTGACACTAACAACATCTGACATATGATACAGTACCAGTCAAACACTGTAACACTGTATTATACTTTATAAACTTATTTCATGGTTTTCATTGCGGTTCAAATTCTGCCGAAGGGGAAGGGAGTCAGTCCCCAGTTCATCTGGCAGTTTAAAAAAGGTTAATCGGAATTTACACATTATCATTCGCGGGTGACTAATGGCGTGGTGTAGCAGCGACTTCATCATTTTTGAGCAGCGGGATGATGAATTTTCATTGTATTAATTTTTTATGGGTCAGGGAAAATTTGTGATGTGTGTGAGATGTGCGTGTGCAGTGAAGGGATAGGCACTGAGTCTCATCTTTTATGCAAATCAATGGGTAACTGTCTTGTTTAAAAAAGAAAGTGTGGCAGTTGAGCTTTTAAAAATAACGTGGTCGTGTCATACACCAGTTTTTATTGTATTTCAAATTTCAATGTCACACAATTTATATTGTAAATAATGTCGCTTACTTTGAAACAATATATGTTAATATACTGTTAAATTGTTTTGTTAAAGGTTGCACTGTCTGTTTCATATTCTTGATATCATGTTATAGTTGTTACCATTATTATTATTGCAGAAAAGCATTGGCGTTTTCATTGTGCTGCAAATCCTGCATGTGTAAGTGAAGAATAAAGTTCTTGAACCATGAATTTCTACTACTTCTTATACATAATAGGGTCATAAATAGGATACATGTGTTTTAATAGTATTTTACAAGCCACATTTTTTCTGATAAATACCATATTTACCAATTTTAATACCCTTTTGGAAATGTTGTTTTTCTTCATAGTTCATGAAAAATTGCCTTTTCATAATCATTTTCTATAATTAAAAAAACAAGTTTGAGAATACAATATTTTTTTTTAACTCAAGCCTTAGTGAGGCTAGGCTACTAGCTTATTAGCAAGTTCAGGTTGAAAACTTAGCTTAGGTGGGTTTTGTGTTTTTTAAATAAACTTAAATTGTTATCATTGTTGGACTTCACTGTTCTGTGAATAACATTCTATACCAAGAAATATCACAATATGCATTTTAACCACAGACTGTAGGACTATATAAGGATTTGAACAGGCTTACTGTATGTCCATAGTTCTCTTTCTTAACATTCGTTTCGATGTCTCACTATGGGATACGCCCCCTCGCGTATTCGCAGAAGCATCAATAACATTACGCCAGCCCCAATTGGCTGGCAGTCATGACGTCTGAGTCAGGACCTCACGCCTTATAAACTCCTGACGCAGCGTCACTCGCCATTCAATCACCTCTTCTCGCTTCCGAAGCAATATATCTCCGTACTGGTTTCTGCTGCTTACTGGCTTAACTGTCCTCTGTCGGAGCGGACACCTCCGTAGCCGGACGCTAGCGCTGCATTTACCAGTGGACTGCCTTCACCATAGGTAAGTTTTTGCGAGATTTCTTGGCTATACCTAGCAAGCTAACGACACAGCTGCGGTCACCTCACTGCAGCTTGTCTACCGCTCGAGCTAGCGTTATCTTACCGGATTATCACTCCAGATAACCCTCTTTTTCTCTCCCTTTAGCACACCAGCTAAATGGATACAGCTGCAAAGCTGGCTATCCCCAGGGGACAGACGGAATCCACCCGCCTGTGCACCTGCGGGAACAAGATTTCAGCGAAGGATACACACCAAGTATGCTCCGCTTGCCTCGGGCTACAACATGCCCAGGCTGCAGTCAACGACCCCGGCTCGTGCATACATTGCTCCCGCTACACAGCGAAGAGCCTCCGCCGAAGGCTGGCTCGCCAAGCTAGCCTTTCGGATAGGGACCCCGTCCTTCCCGGTGCCAACCGCGAGGAACCCCAACCCGACCTGGTTGAGGAGGACATTCCTGAGGAGGAGGTTCAAGGCTGGGGCTCGACACTTGACCTGCTAGACCCGCTGAACGAGCCGCCCCTCATGCTACACTATGAGGAGGACGAGTCAGCGGATGACTTTCTGGTGTCGGAAGAGGACGACGAAGATGATTCTTCCTTCGTCCCCGCCACACAGACCGGCTCTCCGTGCCTTTCCGCCGCCAAGGGGGAAGAAGGGGCTGCACAGCCTCGGCTCCCTTCGAGCGTGGATATGCACGACGTGTGTAAACGCGCAGCCGAAAAACTGAAAATCCCGTGGCCGGCTGCCGTGGCGGAGGCCCCGCGGTCCCGTTACGAGGGGAAGAAATTACCCCAGGCTAAACGGGCTTTGAGGCAACTTCTCCCGGTGTTCCCAGAACTCCTGGATGAAGTAACAGTCTCCTGGACGGACAAACCGTATTCCAGCAAGACCCCAATCCAAGGTGCGTCTTCCTTGGATTTTGAAGGGATGGATAAGCACGCCATGGCTCGGATTCCGCCCATGGAACCGCTGGTTGCTGCCCACCTCCACCCTCGTCTGTCGGCTGTCTCATCTAGGCCACCAACTCTCCCCAATAAGTCTGACCGTTTTCAGTCAGCCATGACCGAAAGGGCTTACAAGGCGGCCGCCTTGTCCGTGAGAGCGCTCAATGTCTCCTCCATGTTGTCCGCCTACCAAGCGGAGCTTTTCGAGGACATGATTGACGTGCCAGAGACCGCAGTATGGGACGAAATAACCACCATCGCGGATATCTGCCTGCGCGTCCAGCGCTGCGCCGTACAATCTGTGGGAAAGTGTATGTCGATGCTGGTGCTACAAGAACGGGCGAGATGGCTCAACCTGACAAATTTGTCAGATAAAGAAAAGGAGGACATCCTAGACATCCCCGTCGTCCCGGAGGGTATTTTTGGCTCTGCTCTCGCCTCTATGCAAAAGAGGTGCGAGGCCAAGAAGAAAGACGATGAAGCTTTACAGCTCTGTCTACCTCGGAGGGCACAACCAGCTGCACAGCCACCTGCCAGGCAACCGTTCGCCCAAACGGGCTCAAGAAGCGGCCCGCCCGCTTTCCGCATCCCAAGGCGACCCAAGACCCCGGCACCGGCCCCAGCGAACGTCGCCCCGGCCGAGACCAAGCCCGCCTGGCCGAGGAAGCCTTACAACCCATCCCCTAATCGGGCTGGCCAGCCGACTCCGGCCACCAGCCAGGTGAGGAGGAGGAAGAAGGCTGTTTAGCAGCCCAACTGCCGCTGGAGGCGCCAGCTGTTCCCTGTTCCCTGGCGACCCCAGCCCGGCCTCCAAGTGTGCCCGGGGAAGACATCCCCTGTGCCAACCCTCCCTCTCGGCGACGCATGGGCCCGGAGCCCTGTTCGCGTGTTCCGGCCAAGAGGAGAAGAGACGCTGTTCAAATGATGGATTGTTCAATGCCACATTTAATGTTGAGTCTCACAAGCACATTACATTCTGTGAAAATAAAAATGTGTCCACTGTCGCAGCCAGGCACACAGCCGAGGGCACAGTACAATTTTTCAAACAGAAAAAAAGTGATAAACGCAAAGTTGCAAAACATAGTGCTATTATCCCCTATAACACCGCCAGGGGGGGCCAACGCCCTTCCTGGGGTGACAAGTCTCACAAACTCTGTCCCGAGTCTATCAGCTCGCGCATGCGCAGCAGTAGCCGGGCGAGCCGAACACTGTCAACCGCTAGAGGGCGGCATTGTACAGCAAAAGCAGATCTCCAAAGATCGTGTAGGTCAAACAGAGCTTTACTCCCCTCTATCTTTACGGATAGAGAGTTGGAAGAAATACACGGCGTCAAAGTGGGTGATAAAAACGCTCGCCAAGGGCTACAGGCTCCAATTCGCCGCGGTGCCTCCTCGTTTCAACGGCCTGATTGCTTCCCGTGCTCAGGGAGAGTCTGCCCGGGTGCTACGAGAGGAAATATCCGCTCTGTTAAACAAAAATGCTATTCGAATAGTGCCATCCGATCAGAAAGCGGAGGGGTTCTATTCGAGGTATTTCCTGGTCCCAAAGAAAGGGGGGAGCGGCATACGCCCTATCCTAGATTTGCGTGTTTTAAACAGGTATCTAAGGATATACAAGTTTCGTATGCTCACACACGCAGTCCTGTTACGCATGGTTCGCGCGGGCGACTGGTTCACATCAATCGACCTGAAGGACGCGTATTTTCACGTTCCCATTTATCCTCCACACAGAAAGTACTTGAGGTTCATGTTTCAGGACACAGCATACGAGTACCTAGTGCTCCCGTTTGGCATGTCTCTGAGCCCAAGGGTGTTTGTGAAATGCGCAGAAACAGCGCTAGCCCCTCTCAGGGAGAAGGGCATACGCTTGGCCACCTATTTGGACGACTGGCTACTGTTAGCACAGTCAGAGCAGGAGGCTGTGGCACACACAAGCATGGTGTTAACGCACTTAGCCGATCTCGGCTTTGTAGTGAACAGGGAAAAGAGCGTGTTGACTCCAAGTCGGAGCATAACGTTTGTGGGCCTGCAATTGAATTCGCTTGCTCACACAGCACATCTGTCAACCGGGAGAGTGGAGTCTTTCAAGTCCACTCTCGCGCGTTTTGGCATAGAGAAACGGGTCACGTTCGGTCTGTGTCTCAGGCTGCTGGGACTCATGGCCTCAGCCCTGGTGGTGGTGAGGCTGGGCAGACTTTATATGAGAGATTTCCAACATTGGGTGGCTTCTCTCAAACTGGACCCCGTGCGTCACAGACACCGCAGAGTGATTGTGAATGCGTCTTGCGCTCTGGCGCTTCGCCCGTGGAGACGGCTATCCTTTCTGACGGAGGGCGTGCATATGGGCACGGTTACGAGCAGAAAGGTGGTGACAACGGACGCCAGCCTGTCAGGCTGGGGTGGTGTGTTCGAGGGCAGAACGATAAACGGGGTTTGGAGCATGGATCTCCATCACGCCCATATAAATTATTTGGAGCTACTAGCAGTGTTTCTAACACTGAGACATTTTCTCCCGTTACTCCAAGGGCATCATGTGCTAGCGAGGACGGACAATACGTCCACTGTAGCCCATATCAACCGTCAGGGAGGTTTGCGCTCTCGGCAGTTGCACACTCTGGCACGCAAACTGATATTGTGGAGCGATGCTCATCTTCTCTCTTTGAGAGCGACACACGTCCCCGGGATTCAGAATTTCGGTGCCGACCTCCTGTCACGGGGCGACCCTCTTTACGCGGACTGGAAGCTCCATTCGGCTGTAGTCGATCAGATTTGGACACGGTTCGGCCGCGCATCAGTGGACCTGTTTGCGTCAGGCGAGAACTCACAGTGCCCGCTGTTTTACTCCCTGCGGGACCGCAGCGCTCCGCTGGGAGTGGACGCATTTGCACACGAGTGGCCTCGCGTCCCTCTTTATGCGTTTCCCCCGCTGGCTCTGATTCCCCCGACGTTGTGTCGGGTGCGGGAGAATCGGCTGTCTCTGATATTGATCGCTCCTTATTGGCCGTCGATGTCTTGGCTGGCGGAGGTGAAACAACTCCTCAGCGGCTCCCCGTGGCCCCTGCCGTGGCGGAGGGATCTCTTATCTCAGGCCCGCGGCCAGATATTTCACCCACACCCGGAGCGGCTCGTCCTTTGGGCTTGGCCCGTGAGTGGTTTAACTTGAGACATACGGGGCTGTCTCAGAGTGTCATTGATACTATTCAGAGTGCTAGAGCATCATCCACTAGATCACTGTATGATGCTAAGTGGAAGGTGTTTGAGGAATGGTGTGTTAGGGCACATGAAATTCCCTTTCAGTGCTCAATCGGTGCAATTCTGTCCTTCTTACAGGACCTAATTGACAAAAAGAAGGCATTTTCTATAGTCAAGGTTTATTTGGCTGCTATTTCTGCCTGCCATGTTGGTTTTGAGGGTAAGACGGCAGGTCAACACCCTCTGGTTTGTAGGTTTATGAAAGGTGCCCGGAGACTGTTACCCAGCTCCAGACCTATCACACCCTCTTGGGACCTGTCTGTGGTCCTGGAGGCCCTCACCAGGCACCCGTTTGAGCCTATAGAACACATAGACATGAAGGTCTTGTCTTTTAAGGTGGCTCTGTTGTTGGCTTTAGCCACAGCTAAGCGGGTGAGTGATATGCATGCTCTTTCTGTTCACCCTGCATGCATGCGGTTCACCCCTGGTAACCATGGGGTGACCTTGTTGCCTAACCCGGCCTTCGTCCCTAAGGTGATCAATACATGTTCACCGGTGGACTTAACAGCGTTCCAGCCACCGCCTCATGGCTCGGAGGAGCTGGAACGGCTACATGCACTCTGCCCGGTTCGTGCTCTGCATGTTTATGTGAAGAGAACTAGGGCTTTTAGGAAAGCAGATCAGTTATTTGTGTCTTGGGCTAAACCTCACTTGGGTAAACCCATCACAAAACAGAGACTTTCTCATTGGATAGTGGATGCTATTTCACTGGCATACTCTAGTGCTGGCCTTCAGGTCCCGGCTGGACTGCGAGCTCATTCTACCAGAGGTCTAGCGACCTCCTGGGCTCTGTTTAGGGGGGTCTCTATCCAGGAGATCTGCTCTGCAGCTAGCTGGTCATCGCCCCTCACTTTTGCAAGGTTTTATAAGTTGGATGTGACTTCTCCGAGCCTGGCCCATGCTGTCCTAAGCGTGGCCTCCTTGGGGGACTTGCCTGGTCCACAAACCTCTGGGTGAGGGGGGTTGGTAGTCAGTCGTTCGAGATAAGCTTGTCTGGCAATACGGGAGTCTCCATATCCCATAGTGAGACATCGAAACGAATGTTAAGAAAGAGAACTATAGGTTACTTTCGTAACCCCTGTTCTCTGAGTAACATGAGTGAGATGTCTCACCGGACCGCCCTTCTTGCTATTTGGGGGAAGCGAGAAGAGGTGAGCTTGTTATTGAATGGCGAGTGACGCTGCGTCAGGAGTTTATAAGGCGTGAGGTCCTGACTCAGACGTCATGACTGCCAGCCAATTGGGGCTGGCGTAATGTTATTGATGCTTCTGCGAATACGCGAGGGGGCGTATCCCATAGTGAGACATCTCACTCATGTTACTCAGAGAACAGGGGTTACGAAAGTAACCTATAGATTCTGCTCTTAGCTCGTCTCTTTTCCCTTCTTCTTTCCCGCCTTTGTAGCAAAACACTACATATCCCAGAATGCCCCGCGGACTGATGTGATCACGTGAGTGCTTATAACACGCCAGCTTCTTCTTCTCTACCTCGGTTGGTTTCATTTTGAAGGTGAAGCGTCCTCCCGCGTGCACAGCCTCCCTCCACACAAGTAAGTTACGTAACAAGGCTTTGTCAGTATGTGTTTTAAGTATTTCCCGACGTGTTCGTTGTAATTAAATTGTGATTGGACATTCGCAACGTGCGTTTATATGGCCGGTGTTGTCATCATTGCTAAGCACTGTAAGCTAAGCGTTATGTAATGACACCAAACTGTTAGCCGAAGCTAGTTCACCATTACACAAAGCACATGCTGGTTATTGTCCCAAATTTCACGTGTCAAACATTTATATATTAAATATTAAAATCCTCGTGCGGTCTATGACCTACATTTTATGTACTTACAACTTGATACGTTCATCTGTGTTCATGTTACATCAGCTCAACCCCATTCACTCTCACTGTAGTACTGCAACCATGGACCTCTTATAAAAGGCTGCAAAGAATTACTGAGGCTATTATCTGCGGATCAATTTACTATTTGAAAATGTTGTTGCTAAGACATCAGCAGGGAAACGTGTCCATCACATTTACCCTTAACACAATGTGATGTATTCAAACAGCTTAATTTGTTTGACCTTCAGTCCAATTAACAATCATTTTAGAGTTTAAATAAATTAATCTTTAATTGACAAGTTGATTAACTGTCAATCTACCTAATTGTATGTGACTATTAATAAGATTGAGGATCTCTTGCCCTTTCTAGTTTTTCATAAGCAGAATTGTACCATTAGTCAACTAATTGAGGTTCAATTAAATGATTAAAGTGGGTCACATCTTAGTAGATTCATCTTTGCAATAATATGCATCAAAGCCGCAACTTTGCCTGAGAAACTTGAACCGGAGTTCAGTTTCTGTTGAATCAATTATTTAAGGCCTACAGATGAGTGTGTGCCAGTTGGGACACAAACAAGACAATTAAATGTTGTGTACTCGTGTGTTAGTCGAGCAAGTATTGCGCAATACCTTGATCCTAAAGCTTAATCCGTTCATTTATCAACTGTTTGGTATGGGCTTATATTAATAACTATGGGCTCTTAAAAAAATATGAATTGTTGTTGCTCAAGGAAAAAGAGGCTACTGTTGTTTTCTTAGTGAGAACATTTAAAGGTAAAGCAACCACATTTTGCTCATTCATTTGATTATTTACATATGCTTTTCCTACATGTCAAATTGTCAAGTATGGAAATGTGTCTTGCACCTTCCCAGTTCCCCGAGTTGGTTGAATAGCTGAGATAATTGGAAGAACTCAAATGGACAGGCGCTTGGCTCCTGAAACTGGATGCAGGATAGAAAATTCTGAGCTATACAAAACCTGACTGAAAATACACTTGTGCTTTTAATATGAAAAAGAAAATGTCACTTTTATATAACCTAATACATCTATGTTTTGTTCTCGGGTTAGCCTGAAAATGTCGTCAACCCTGTCTGCTGCCAGCGTGGAGACTGCTGCTCCCGAACACAAGCCACTGAAGCCGTGCTGCGCTTGTCCGGAGACAAAGAAAGTCAGGGATGCTTGGTGAGTGTCTAGGCAGAGAGCGTGAAAACACTTTCCTTGTTACAAGTTTTAAACATTTATTTATGCCTGCCATGTTTTTTTTGTTTTGTTTTTCCTCCCAGCATCATTGAGAAAGGAGAGGAACACTGCTCAGGCCTGATCGAGGCACATAAAGATTGCATGAGGGCGCTTGGGTTCAAGATTTAACTACTCCATTTTGTCTGTGTGCGGTAAGTACCGACTTCAGACATTTACAGGCACGCACACCCACTTCCAGGTAGCTTTAATTCAATCGGCTTGTTTACAACTCTTAATTACCTGTGTGGGGTTGATACTATACTTAAGCTGTTAACTGATTCCTCCATTTGACTACAAACTGAACTTCCAAACCAGAGGAGTGCGATGACATGCTAGTGAAGTGAAATCGGAGTAATGCAAAACGTGTTGTAGCTGGACTAAATGTTAGTTCTAAAAAGACTAGTGTATTAATCATAGTCTGATTTTATCTGCCACAAAGGTCAGAGTTTTGTCTTGATTACACAGGCAAGGCAACATGGTTAATAGTATGCTCCTATTTGATGGTGAACGCTGCAAGTCTTTTTGCCATCAATTAACTCTTGTGTATTGTGACGCTTATACGATAACTTCCTAGAGGCCATTTCTGGCCTTTTTGAAAACATTAATCTGACATTCAATTTGCATGAATTGAGCGAGTGGAGGAGTGAGTAGAACACATGCGGAAGGGAATTGTTCTATTTCCCTGTCGGCACAAACGCTTCCATAACATTGTTTCAGACTGGACAGACATTGGCTGCATGTGCCGCTGACTCACCGCGGAGTTGAGCAGCCATTTCAAATGTATTGTGATGACCTAAGGCCAACTTGAATTGAGTCACTCTAGTGTGTTTAATGAGTTCCTGCCTTGTCTGTGAACCCTGGAAATGCCCCAACCTGGTTTTACATTTTAATCTCAATATTGACGGTGCCGGTAATTGCTTTTTCTTGTGCTAACGTTCTTATACAGCTTCACTCTTCGCTTGCTAGGACAATTGTGTCTCTTGGCGATTGCTGACTTTTTTGTTGTATTATAACCAGGACATTGTGTAATGAGTGGCAGGAATGGGAGCGGGTGTCGTTCATGCTTTGATGACCACTTGAAACGGGCCTGAAGCCATGGGGCTCGGTTCACATTTCAGAAGCGAAATCGGCATGGCTGTTTTGGCGTCGCTTTTTAATGTTCACTTGCAAGCGAGAACATTATGAATGTAGTTAGGTTGAGTCATTGTGTACAACCTAACACTGAAGAGAACTGAATTGTAGGTTTATGCTTTCAGTGTTTATTAGAAATATATATGAATAATATTACTTGTATAGCACATTTTACAACAGGGGAAACAACATAATATACAAATCCTAGCCTTCACTTCATAGTAATGGTGAGACATGTAATGCTCATTGTGTTTTCTCTCTTGCAGTGTGCTGCTGTGCAAGTAGACGACCCCTGGAAACTCCTTTTCTCCCTCTCCCCTTTATTTATACCATGTCTGGAAGGGAACTGATCATGCACTTGCCTAATGGGTTGACTGTCTTTCTGTGAAACTGTTTTTTAAGCCCTGCAGAATTTAAATATCTTAAATGCTGTCTGAAATTGAATAAAAGTCCTATGCAATAAAACTCAAGTGTTTGTCCTGCTCTTAATGGTACAGTTTAAAAATGCATTAGAGCATTTTTTTTAAAGGAATTATTCATCTCTAAGGTCCTGATTTAAAGGTCCCTTCACTGACTGGTTGCTTGCCACAGTTGCTGTCCCTGGTATGCACTTGGGCTTAAAAATAACTCTTGCCCCGGCAAAGTCAATACTTGGCATATCTGCATTCTTCCTCTGCGGTTTGTCACTCCCATGAAGTGTGCCTGGACATGTCGTTTGGAACTTTCTGCAGCAGTGTTTAATAGTAACTGGTTAGTACTCCATTCATACTAGTGTAAGGTTATGTAGTTTAATGTTTTAAAGGCATTGTCCACCTGGCCAGCTTTATATTTTGGTATGGTGGTATACAGTATGTCCATGCTGTATGATCTAAACCACATGAGTTCAGTGAGACTTTGGCCTCAATTAGCACCTGACCCCTTCCTTGTGTTTTAATTTAGCGATACGTTTTTCACACATTGAAACCCCAAATGACTTGTCTATTGGGGACTTTAAGATGCTAAGCTCCTGCCACTTTTAAATTTGCAAAATAATGACTTAAGTAGCTTAATCTGTCGTAACTTAAGGGTCAAATATATTTATCAGTGGAACCCTGTGGAGTAATTGTGAGGGATACAATGACTGCATAAGGTTATTCAAAATTGCTATGCAGCCACATGAGTCCCCTTTGTAGGACTTGACATTGCTAAATGGTGACTGCAAAGTTATCTTTTTTTTAAAGTGTTATTTTGTCTCTTACAATTAGTCTTTCACTAAAGTTTGCGAAAAAACCTTGACAGCAAGGTGGATGTGTTTAATGGTGCAAATGTACTGAGTGTGCATTTATAAAATCTCTGTGAACAAATGTATCTGGCTGCTGTCAGCATCTGCTCAGTTTCATCTTAATGGCTGCTACTTGTAATTAATTTTTTATGTCACAGAAATCTGATAGAATTGGCATAACTTACATAATCAGATTTCTATATGTTCACGTCTACATTGTTTTGTAATAAAGCCGGTGTGATTATAACCTAAAAGAGAAGACATTCAAATGAAAGACCAAACTAAAAGGTCCCCCCCTTACTTTCTACTCCGGAATATTTAATGATTTTATTGGAGCCACATCATGAAAAATGTAAACTCTTCTGTCATTGTGGCACTTACAATAGGCCACCAAGACATTACAGAAGGAAATGGTTGTGTAACCTTTGACTAAATTCATCCCACATCTCCCAGCTCATTATACGAACCTCCTTCTGAATCCCCTTAAATCTGATATTTCTCTCGTGACAGGTCTTTTGCTTTTGCATCTAATCGTCCAATTAAACTTCATTTAAAAAGTGCCCTTTGTGCAAAATTACAATGTAAAGTGCTTAACAGTAGTGTGAAAATAAGGCAATAATAAAAATATGAAATAACATAACCTGCATACACACTACACACAGTCATATATATACATACATACAGTATATGGAAAAACATGAACATAATACAGGACTTAACCAAATATTAAAAATGGAAACAATGGAAACAAGAATAGACAAATGAAGTCAATGCTAAGCTAAAAAGGTAGCATCTATGTATTGAGATTTATTTTTAAGATGTTGAGGGATGGGGCCATATTTTAGCTTTATATCATTTTCATTTCTCATTTGGACAGTGCTTATTCTATTTAAGGTTATTGTCTTACTCTCATTTACAAAAAGGGAATAATAATAAACTGGAACAAAGACATTTCCAATGGACTTATCTTGCCTGCCACTGCGAGCCAGATATGTGAGGCTGTAGTGGCGGTGGTAGTGGGTGTTTATACCTGAAATTTGACCTGCACTTTCGTCCTTTTACTCATGTCAGTGACTATATATGCACCGGGCTGAGCTGCTGTCCCAAAAGCAAACTGAGAATTTCTATAAAGAAAAGAAAGAAGTTTGTTGTAGCTCTAGAGCGGTACTTGTTATCTTTTTTCTTTTAATGTGTGTGACATTTGATATAGTCCCCTCTACTCCCTCCCGTTTCCTGCCTCTCTCTCTCTCTCTCTCTCTCTCTCTCTCTCTCTCTCTCTCTCTCTCTCTCTCTCTCTCTCTCTCTCTCTCGTTCTGTTATGTTAAGTAGCAGGCCTGCTTTCTGTCCACCACTCTCTCCTCCTTGGGTTTCAATTCCAAACATGGTTATCCTTCTAGGGGCTCTATCAGCTCCCCCCTCCCTCTGTACCCTCCCTCCCCATAGCCCCCTACTCGCCCAGCTGTTGGCCCTACACAGTGCAGGCCGGCGGGCGAGAGAAATAGACTGAAAAATCTCAAGCCAGAGACACTGAAGGGGAGACACATTTTAAGGGGTGAGACGGAAGGGACGCATTATGAAAGGAGCCGAAGAAGAGGACACCCCATTCCAGCTGTGTTTCTGTCACTAATAGAGCCGTGAGAACTTTCTTCACATTGAAGAATTGTTTCCGCTGCACGGCCAAGGGAACAAACATTACGGCTACTTTTCATTTTTGTTTTTGGCCCAGCATTGGTTGTTTATTTTGGATGGAAGTTTTTAATTCAAACAAGACTGAGTTTTTGATGGGACAGATATAGTACCGAGTTTTATTGGATAAGAAGAAGTACTTTTTGATCATTTCTTTTACTGTATTTGTTCAGTAGACCTATACAACCTTTCAGCTTCTTGTCATTTGAAGAGAGTTCCAAACATGAGTGCAGCAGACAACTCGACCCTGCTGGACAACTTGTTCTTTGCCCCTCTCTGCGATGGCTGGACCAACAACACAGAAGGGGCCATCTATCATCTGGGCAACACCATGCTCATCCTGGGCTACATGGGTGGCAGTGGGGCCTACGGGTGCCTCTTCATATTCGGATTCCTCACCCCGGCCTTCGCCTGCCTCACTGTGTGGGGTTGGATCACGATGTGCGGCCTGGATGTTTTCACTTGGAACGTGTTATTGCTAATGGTCTGTGTGGTTCAAATCTGCCACCTACTTTACCAACTGCACCAGGAGGGTATACGAAGTGAGGAGCTGACCAGCCTGTACCAAGCGGTGTACCTGCCGTTGGGGGTTCCAGTTCAGGTGTTCAAGGAGATAGCGAACGCATTTGAGAGCAAGGTGGTGGAGCTAAAGGCAGGAGAGACGTATGCCGTGGAGGGCAAGACGCCCATTGACCAGCTCTCCTTTCTGCTGTCTGGGAGGTGTGTGTACTGTGCACCTTCACTACACACCTGTGATACATGATGCAAACCACACACACTAAACTGTAAATAACTCACACACTTAATCACTGCAGGTGAATAGGGCAAATGTTTTAACTTAAAGATATTGATTGTGAAACTTTGCCAGTTGATCACTTATATTGAAACAATTATTTTTGTAGCATTTTTTTCTGAAATGTAACATGTGCACGTTTACATCTCTTTGCATACTAAAAGCCTAGATGTTGGATAAAGCCACAGTTAAAATCTTTATTTAATTTTTTTACATTATATTATGTGTCAAAAGTTTTACCGAACAAATTTTGGATTTTGGAAAAAATACTATGTACAGTTATTTAAAAATGCATATTCTACTTGTTTTTAAAAACAAAATCTATCACAAATCAATCAGTTAACAACATATGAACAAATCCTTCTCTAATCACCTTTAGAATAGTGCTAAATGCTGCACTATGCTTGTCGTAACTATGTCATTTTGTGTTGAGCAGGTAGGAACATTTAAAGTAGCCTATACTCTTTGCTGAATGGCTCATTCTAAACAGTTTAGTTATATTCAATTTTCGTTTTAGTGGAGCTGAAGCAAACTTGGCCAATAATTTACAGGTTTCTTAATGCATCCTGTTTATACGATTTTTTTATATTTTATTATGTTAAGTCCTAATCCAACTATAAGTCAGATAAATGTAGTGAAGCCAATAGTACATGAGTCCCCTCTGAAATGTATTAGAGCTAAGCAGCAGTTAAAGGAAATACTCAACTCATCCATTGAGACTGACACAACATTGCTCTCTCTCTCTCTATCTCTCTCATTCTCTCTCTTGCTCTCTCTCTCTCACTCTCTCTCTCTCTCATTCTCTCTCTCCCTGTGAAACTTTATAAAGTTTGGGAGTTTGGTGACAAGAGGAGGTTATACGCAGCTCTTTCTTACTTCTTATTTTTAGGACTGTAGTTGCAGTTCTTAGTCTCCCTTGTATATGACACATAAAGTATTCCTCTAGGAGACATCTCACCATTGTAACTGACTAGTTCCGAGTTGGAGCCCTTTTTTCTGAGTCTTTTCATGCTGTTGGCAGCAGTGTCGCCGGCACACAGGAAGTGTATCCTCTTCATCCAAACATCCTCAGAGTAGAGCTGCATTTATACTTCACAGTCCGGGAGCTCCATACACCAGAGAACATGTTGTAAACAGAGTATTTTTTGTCTGTGACTCACCACTGTGTAGTCCACTCTGTTCACTGCCAGTTAAATAGTGGGGTCAAATGATACCTTTGCACTTTGGATTGAAGGGCTAGACGCTTTAAATGAAATGTCGGTCATGCTAATCACAGCTCAGGGTGTGTGAGTCTAATTTGAAAATACAAACAAGAAACTATGATTGATTTTTCTTTTTACCCACAGATCTTAAGTGTAAGATTGTTAGATGTTCTGCGTTGTATCACTTCCATTACAAGTACATTAACTCAAGTACAATTTTCAGTATACTTTACTTGTATTTCATATTTATGCTACTTTATTCCATGCCATGTTGCACCGCCATGTTTCTACGGTACAGAACGGACAAATTTATAGGCCTTACATCGTAGAATATAATGGAAATACTTCTTCTCTCACTGTCCATTAATCAGAAGTCTCTGTTTTGGTGTGGACCAAAGTATTATGGACACATTAAAATGATTGTTGGGACATCTAATTTGTTTAAATAGAATTCCTGTAGCAATATATTCCTCAAACAAACCAGAAACAGCGTCCCAGGCAAACCGACAGCGTCCCCATATACCTTTGGCCATATAATGTGTGAGCCACGAAGCGCATTGCCAGCTGCACACAGAGACACATTTAGCACACGGCTCTCCAGGGGAAATCCTAACTCCTGACAGTGTGAAGTCATTATTACTACAACACACGTACTAATAGCTGTTAACGAACACTCACAGTTTGGAAGAGTCTAAATAAAGAGTTCTAGTAGTTTTAAATTGGTACAATGAAAGGATCTAAACACTCTCGGGGGCAGGACAAGTTTATTTATGTAGCACAATTCAGAAACAAGGCAATTCAAAGTGCTTACACGGGGCAAGAGAAATACAGTGATACATACATATTGAAATTGCATTCAATGAATAATAAATTCATAAAGCAAAAAGAGACAGACACAATTTTAAAAATAAAATAGATTGCATTTAAAGACAATAAAAAAAGGCAAATAAAAAAGTTAGGTTGGAAGGCAAACAGAAAAGTCTTCAAGCTTTGATTTAAACAGCTGAAAATAATTAGTAGTTATCTGAACACAAAACACCTGTGTAACTTATTTGATGAACGTTTTACCTGCATTTTAGATAAGTTCTTGGTGCCCTTTAATTCGATTTTCATTTTTTAATCCTTTGTAAGTGCCAGTCCTACCTCACAATTAGCTGGTGTCCTTGATAATAAAAGCACACATAGACTTGGACGTAACAGCAGTGAAGTTTTGAATAGAAAGATTTTCAAAGAAATATTTCATGCAGGGCAGAAACTATTGACGTAATCCACTGAAGGCTTAAACTTTAGTGCGCTGGTTTTTCTCACACGTCGGAAGTTATTCCTTTTTAAAATAAAGCTTCCTTCTGAAGGAAGAATGTTCCATGTCTTAAACTTTGATTTCTGTGTTCAGAAGGAATCCTGGCAGTCGAGGAAACTTGGCTTTATGAATGTACCTGAACCCACCGTAGCTTCTGTTATTATTTGAAAGGGTGGGGTTGCATGCATTATATAACTTTCACCACTAGATAGATGCCACTAAATATTCAGATATTACACACTGTACCTTTAAGGAACTCCATACGGTCCATAGGCAGAGATATTCAAAGTGACCTCCAGCTCTCCCTCCTCTGTCATTATCAATTCTCAATCCCTGCCTCCCTCTCATGCTTTAAAGAAGCTATGAGGAACTTTTAAATATTTCTGAAACAGTCACATTTTTCCCCTTATGATCATTAATTACATTTAATAGCAAACGAGACCATCAGTGCAAAGAATGCTATTTATTTATAGTTTTTCTATATACACAGCTGGCGGTGTAAAATTCCTACAACCTTTGGTCTCAAGAGGCCACTAGAATGAACACAAACTGAAAGCTCCTCGTAGCCACTTTAACCCTTATATATATTCA
The DNA here is from genome assembly GCF_949987685.1 of Ammodytes marinus. NCBI lineage: Eukaryota > Metazoa > Chordata > Actinopteri > Uranoscopiformes > Ammodytidae > Ammodytes > Ammodytes marinus. The sequence goes on from NC_137216.1 coordinate 26,211,947, forward strand.
CTCCCTGTTTCACTTGTAGGATCAATGTTTCTTTGGAGGGCCAGTTCCTGCATTACATCCACCGACACCAGTTCCTGGACTCTCCAGAGTGGGAGTCTATCAGACCAAACGAGGAGGGCAAGTTCCAGGTAATTTCACGAGACACCGAAAGTCCATGTTTCCATCCAAACTTATTTATGCAAATGAAGTATCGGCTAATTGGCCTTTGATTGAAAAATGCCTCATAGAAACATTAGAATTCAATAGATTTTCATGACTATCGACACAAAGATCATATATCCAATCTCATCAGATTTTTTTAATTAATTTTTTTAAAGATATTTTTTGGAATTTTTATGCTTTATTGATAGTGTAGAGACAGAGTTGAAATGGGGCGGAGAGGGGAGTGACATACAGAGAACGACCGCGGGCTGAAATCGAACCCGGGTCCGCTGCTGGCCGAGGCCCATGGGGGGGGAGGGCCCTACCAACTGAGCTAAGGGCGCCCCCTCTCATCAGATTTTTATATTAATTGGTAAAAAGCTTTTGGGATAAATGCTGATAGAAACGTTATTTACCGACTAAATTATGAGCGTCTTCCGCCATTGTCATGTGGTATTTAAATGCATCTTCATCATAGCGATGTTTTGATGCATCTTTGTTGTTCTGAGATTATAGGTTGATATGTAACTATTAGCTGGCACAGAAGCACTATTTTAACCTGTGCAATATCAATCATTTCTTGCTAGACTTTTAGCTATCAAACATTGTTGGCAAATGCTTGAACATGTGTGTGCGATTCAGTTTGAAAATGAATGGAAATACAATACAAACCTATTCCATGTGCCAATTGTTTTACAAATCAGAATGTGACGTCGTTACGCACAGGTTTTAATTAGCTTTGAAGCCTGTGGATGGAAATGCACTTCCATCGGCTTTATTCGCATACAGTTTCAAATAATGAGATTGACAAGTGGATGGAAAGTCCCAATTGTGGCATCGTGGCAATTGCTGACTTAAGTGCTGACATTGAAGGATTTGTCAGAAGAAACCACACGCGGATATCAAGTTGTCTTTTGTTGCCTTCTTTCGGACCCTCAGTATTTACCTGATAAGCCGAACACTTGAAAAGTCTTCTTGTCTTTCACATATCCGGTTTCTTGATGTTTGTGCAGGTTAAGTGGAAACACGACCTATAGAGGTCAAGTCATGTCTCTCCCATGCTCACGTGCAGGCACGATGCAAACAAACAGCAGCCCACATGTAAAAACATTGCTCATTGCTGCCACTGGTGGTCAAAAAATATGAGGGGCACCTTTAACTGATATTCAGGTGTTTATTCATTAATACTCCCAAGGTGACCTTTACAGCAGAGGAATTACCCCCCTTCCCTGGCTCTGTGATTGTTCTTTTATCAAAAATGTTTCTACCTACTATGGCCCTAAAATGCCATTGTACCATGGTAGAGAAAGGATGATTCAATTCTAGAAGCAGAGGTTAAGATCAAGTTCTGATATATGATGTGTATAATATGATGAATGAAAGCGCACACACCCCGCAAACAAAAAGCTGCACCAACATGTAAAAACAATTCAACATACTAACACTAGTGGTCAAAAACTCTACCTGGCACCTTTAACACATTGATATTCAGATCTTTTTCTTTCGCCCTCCCCCCCAGGTGACCCTCACAGCGGAGGAAGACTCGCGGTACGTGTCGTGGCGTCGCCGCCGCCTCTACATGCTGATATCCAAGGAGCGCTACATCGCCCGTCTCTTCTCCGTCACCCTGGGCTACGACATCGCCGAGAAGCTCTACAACCTCAACAACAAGCTGTACGTGAAGAGCGGGGTGCTGCTGGACATCCGCCTGCCCAGCCTCTACCACGTGCTGGTCCCCGCATCGCAAGGCAGCAGCGGCAGCGAGGGAGCCTTCACGCCAATAACTGAGCCGCACAGCGAAGAACCGGCCCCAACCAACCAGACTTCAGATCCACCCATGTTTCAGGGACCAATGAAGACCTCCACCTCCTCCATGGATGAACCCCAAGCCCAGCCCCAGCACGAGCGCTACCAGCAGCACCCATGGGCGTCAGACCCGGACCTGCCCTCTGGTGAGGACTCCACCAGCCTGGTCTTGGAGGACTTTGCCGATGTGGCGGGCTCCTTAATGGACTATGGCAGTGAGGGGACTTATTTGAGGTAGAGGGGGACAGGGTGCTGGAGCTAACACACTGGGTCACCACTTTAAGCTACATGTAAGTACCTCACCGGGGGCGGGGGGAGAGAGGCGTGGGGCGGGGTGGGGTGTGTGTGCATGGAAGGCTTGCGGTGCACAATTCTTACTAACCCGGCTTTGTAGTGAGATACAGGACAGGGCTGGACGATATGGCAAAGCAATGGAAAGTTTAACCTTGTTTTCCTTGAGCGGTACAGTTCGGTTTGGCACAGCATGGCAGGTGATTATTCGCGTTTACACTGTCAAAGGTTGGGAAGGGTACCAAAATAAATACCATACCTATTTTTGTCACCGTTTCCTGACATACCAAGCGCTCCCAAAGGGTGGAGCTACACACTGCAGTCCATTGATTGGTCAACAGAAAAGTAATTTCTGTGCAACAAGTGGACTATCAGGACAAACACAAAAACCGCAATGTGTAATCTCCTCAGCAAGAGTGAAGAATTTCAGTTTTTGAGAAAAATTTCGGTAAATGCCGGTATATATTGCACTAACCATGTAAGGGTACTGTTGCAGTGGAAACACAAGCCAGAATTCTGAAATATCGTCCAGCCATGGCAAGATGTAACCTCTTCTGTAATGGAAAGGCATAATCAGGATCTGTTGCTCTGGCTGCTTGGTCTTTTGTATTTAAAAGTTAACATTGTAGAACTAATAATTAATAAGGTCTTTAGGGAACTACCAAGCGATATACAGTATACTAACATAAAATGGAGGCCAGATCTCGTGTCTTCTGGCCTCTTTAGCTTTGGGGATATCTGGATAATTATCTGATTTTCAAACAAAAGTTTGTAGGAGAGTAACATTTGTTCCCTCGCCTGTTCAAATGAGGACAAATGACTAGTGGGTTCTTCTCTTTTAGGACAGCTGAGCAGGTCCTGTCTGAGGCTATACTTGTGTGTGTGTGTGTGTGTGTGTGGGGGGGGGGGGGGGGGAGGACTAGGGGGCTGGATAATGTGGCGTGCTAGAACAGCAGTGAGCTCGGCCGGACAGCAGCTGTGTTCATCTCATCTGAGAAGGATTAAGGGTTGGAAATTTAGAGGATGACCAAATAAAAAATAAATAAATTCCGTGCAACGCTATTAATCCATTGTGCCCAACCGTTGTCCGTCTGTCTGTCTGTCTGTCTGTCTGTCTGTCTGTTCAAACCCCCCAACAACCTGCCTGTCCTTCCCACAATCCTGACCACAGCCCCCTGGCCAATCAGAAGAGGAGGATCACGTTACAATAGCCAGTGGACAGTGGGGTCGTTGTTGGGTCAAATCTGTCAACCACGATAGTGACACGGCTTCAGAACAAAATAATCTGACCAAGTTTAAATGCAATCCTAGACCTGTGAGGGTACTCCAGAGAGTATATATTGGTGTGCTCATCAAATCCCACTTTGTATACTTTGTGTCCAAATAGCTCTTTTTTGAATTGTGCTTATTGATTGTAAGGTAGTTGTGTAGTTGTCGCCCCATACGTCTACAGTAATATAGATATGGTGAAAAAACATTTTGGAAGAGAGATGCATGCAGTTCTTTTTATTTCATTTCTATTTCTATTTGACCTATAAAAATGAGCTTTTATTTCTAACCGTTACATAACAAAATGGAATGTATGAGCTTTTATTTCTAACCGTTACATAACAAATTTAGAAGTAGGAATGTGAAACGTAAGGAAATACTCATAACTGGCAAACTTTGTGTATTTGTTTATTTGAGACAATGCTGAAGCTGCACGCGGAAACTGATCTTTTGATTTGCTGCCATTTTGCACTTTCCCCCCTCCTGCCGTTTGATGTGAAATAGCAGCACGGGATGTGTTTAATTGCCTGTCAACTTATCAGGACGTCAGCACTTTAACTGAAGCCTCCCCGTGTTGTTTACTCTACAGGGGGTGACGGCGAGGTGAATCTAGCGCCTCGTTTCCTGAGGGGCCGAGCGCCGCTGGCTCCCACCGACACGCCTAAACTGTGACGACCGCCGCCTCTCATCCTGGAAAACACACCGTTACATTTACACTATAGCAGAATGAATGAGTCACACACGATAGCACCTGTTATGATGATGCTGCTGCCTTCTCTTCGCTCCCTGTGCCTCACAATCTAAGTAATGAGCATAAAGTACATGTGCTCTCCCTTCTATTTCAATTTGCAATTTGAGAGATAAGACAGCCCAATATTGATGTATTTTTTTTTAACAGGTGCAGTGTGTAGGCGTGACGGTGCATTTTGGCATCAACTAGTGGTGAAAGTTCTAGATTGCAATGTTCCCTTGCTGTCCAATTTAAAGGCGACAAGTTGAATTGCAGATTATTACCTTATTAAACTTTAATAAACTGTTAACAATCAGTCAATCTCTAATTTGAATCATCTGAAGTGGCACTGGAGCGAAGGAGCAGTCAGCATCCACCTTGTTACCAGCACGTTAAATGTCTGAACATGTTGTTTTATGTGATAAAAATGGATTCTGTGGTACAGTGAAACAGTTTGTTGTTTTCATCTCACTTTTATGTGATGGTAAATTTGACTTTAAATGTTTGTTTGTTTGTTTGTTTTTTCACAAATCACTTATACTCAGTGTCACAAAGAGTATTAACTTAGTAAGTTAATACACATTCTCTGGGGTCTGAATGATTTGGATGAATATGGTTTGCAATCAATCTTTAAAAAATATCACAACTGATAAGACGCCACACAACTGCTTTTTAATCAAACTTCTTAAACCTTTCAGTATCTGGAAAATATTTAGTTTTACATACTTCTAAATAACTTTCCATGTTTGTATGTAAACACTCTAGGTGAAAAACCTGCAGTGTAGAAATATAAATGTCAGAAATGCATGCTGTCAAAGAGGTGAGCTTTGTGTACTGATTTTCAGAGCACAACGCTAACATCTTTTGCAGGACAACCTCTTACTTCTTCTCTGGTATTGGATGCATTGTAGACCATGGTTTTAATAAATGTTTATAATTAAGTATGTAATACACACGTGTAAACTGTGAATTGCATTATTCGCCTGTTGTTGTCCTCCAAAATAGAGAGATGGGACTGAAATGGATGTCAGTGTTTTTGAAAAAGTATTTTCATGGGGCCAAGATTTCTCCATAAAGCTCTTTGTGTGCAGTGAAACTGTAGTTTGTTTTTCTTTGTCTACTTCCTGTCATATCTGTCACATGATCACTGAGTCTACAGCACAGATGTGAAATCCACCAAGCCCCATCCTCAGCAATTTTTACCAGCATCCAATAAGAAAGTGACCACAACTGTAGTAACCCGGAAGTGCCACTGGGGGTGGTACCAAGACTGAGCAATTTTCCTTTGACTCACTTGTTAGACAGGCCGTTTTCAAAGTCTTATTAAACCTATTTACATCCTGGTCCAGAAAACCATTTTAGTCTGTATGTTTAGGTCATATCTCCATGACAACACTGAGGGGGGTGAATTTTTTTGGACCACGCTAGTTTTTATTCTTTTGGAGGTTAAAATGTATTGGCGCGATCTCTTGAGTGACAGCTCTCCGCCCGTTGTCCCTCACTTTGCCTCGGAGGTATACGTCAGCTATCTCCCTCCCCCCGACGTGAGGCGAAGTAAAAATCTCACAAAATGGCGACGCGCACAAACCAGGATTAGGCCTATTGGATGCCGTGTGAATAGCCTAACTGAGGTCAGCCCGGATGCTACATCCATATTATTTACTATCTATGGAAATCACGCATTTGATTGAGTTAGTTCACTGGTTTTTCCCCAAGAAAACAAGCGTTATTTCGAGATCATGAAAATAATCAACCCAGCACAACAAAAGGTTGTTTCTTGGCAGGACAATTGTTGAAGAGGCATTATCACTTGATTAGGACTATAAATGCAAAGCTAGGACCTTGTGCTTTGAGTTTAATGTGTGACTCTATTAACCTGATTATGCTTAAAATGATCTATATAGAAAAAAAACTGGTTTCATATATTGGAAGATGAGGAATGTACTTTCATAATAGTCTCTGATTACAGAATAATAGTCAAAAGATTCTTCAAAAGCTTCTGTTTATTTATTCCCCCCACTTGTTCCGGATTAGCAGCAGCAGTTTATTTCATCCAGCATTTCCCCCTTCCAGTATCAAACACATCATTGTTATAATTTCACATTCCCAATGTCAGAGAAAAGCAAAAGCACAGTTACACGTTTTATTTGCTTGGCTTTTAAGTACTCAAGTGCATTCAGCAGCATTTTGACAAAACGGCCGAAGATACACTCTGCATGGAACATCATAACGCCAGATTAAAGACAAGACTAAAACACTTCTCAGAGCTGCTGCAGTAGTGGGTTGAGAGGGTAACTGGAATGATACAATTCAAAATAGTCATGAGGAACAACAGAAACATACTACAGAACTGCTCTTTTTTAATGACAGTCATAATCCCTGCGTTCCAAATCGCATACTCTTTCTTTTTTCTACACACTACATCTGACCGTAACAATAACATGACATACACTTGGGACATACTTTTACTTATTTATTTCATCATAACATCGCGCCTTGATCTTGCCTCTTGCTTTCACATATCCGTCGCATCCCTGTTTGTTTTCATATGGAGGCGATCCGTCGATGTGATGTCACTTCTGGTGCACACTGAATTGTGGGTCAGAATCGCCCAAATAGGATGCTGTTTACACCACTAAAAATCTCGGACAGATGTAGCAGACATCCGGGTATTTCTAAACATACTAAATCTGGCCACAAGAATCGGGACATCCTAAATCTTTTTGTCTACCATACTAAATAGCCTAGTAGATAGTATGGGTATTGTTATTGGTATCAGTGGATAAGCCAGGTAACTCAATAATAACATATGACTAAACTGCACTTTAGTAGCATAGTGATAGTCTGTATACTATTAGCTTGTGGTTCTTTGGCTCCGCCCACTGAGATTGAACTCTCTGGTCGTAGTTTAAACTGACTGACTGACTTAATAGGTTTCCATGGGTCACTTCTCTGTGGATGCACAGGGTAGATTTTGGTTTGTTTTTGTTCAGTGTCTTTAGAGTGACAAACCCTTTTCTTCAGAAACACACCTGCACAAACTCATGTGACCACAGAGAACCACGCCTCACGTTGAAGTTGTTCACACACAGCGGCTCCTCTCGCCTGAAAGCAGAAACACTTTGATGTCATTTAAATGCTTCAACTTTTATCTCTCAAGTTTCAATTGATTTATATTATTATTATTATTATGATATAAATACACATAAACAAAATCCTGCTCGGGATCCCCCAAAAGTCTAGTCAATGCAAATATACAGTAGTTGTGATAAACTAAAAGGCAAGGCAAGTTTATTTCCATAGCACTATTCCGACACATGGCCATTCAAAGCACTTTACAGGAGCATCAAATACATCAAGATTAGACACTATAAATTGTATTAAAGAGATAGTAAAAACAATGAAAATACATCAAGATTCAAGATTAGACATTTAACATTTAGACGATGTGGAATGGCTGCAATGACAATGACGTGACGTTACCTTAATTAATCTTTCATAGTTTCAAACTAATTTAAAAATATTTGCGGCATAATAAAAAGAAAGCGTAATATATCCTATTATGGTGACTTTTTGCTTAATGAGTTATTGTTCCCTGAAGTTTGAATCTGTCTATCAGCCTTACCGTATAGTCTGGAACTGTCTTATTTAGATTTTATTCTCAGAATTGTGTTTCAACTTTATTCTTGGCACTTTGACTTTTTTACTCGAAGTGCATAATGTCAAAAGAAAACGTCCTTTGATATTTTCTTTCTCTCCCGTGGCCCTAATACTATTCCATAGTTGTAGTCAGCACTGCAGAATCCAAACGACAAAACAGCTTCTGATCTACTGCTCGTATATTTCATTAGCTTATGAGGGTTGGCTCAACAGAAACACAGGCCTGGAAGCTGTTTGGTTTGATTTACAATTTACAGAAAAGCAAGTAACATCTACTAGTAAGAAGAGTGGGGAGTCCTGCTTTCAATTTCTATTCTATTCTGTTCTGTTCTATGTTGTACCTTAGAGAAGGGAACCCGGACAGACACACAGATTTGACGTGGACGTCTCTCTGTCTGTAGAACCAATTGCCGGTGTTCTTCATCTGGATAGATTGGATCTCACACAGCGAGACCGGGTTAGCCAAAACCGTCGTGTACTGCGTTGTGTCTGTTTGACTGCAACGCACACACACGCACACGCACACGCACACACACACACACACACACACACACACACACACACACACACACACACACACACACACACACACACACACACACACACACACACACACACACACACGTAAATTATATTGTCATAAACACACAGGACCATAAGCAACATTCATCAAATCGGACAGTTATAGCCTTCTGTGTTTATTACTGAGAATTAATAAGGGCAACAGACTGCTGACTTTTACACACACACACACACGCACACGCACACACACGCGCACACACACACACACACACACACACACACACACACACACACACACACACACACACACACACACACACACACACACACACACACACACACACACACACACACACACACACACACACACACACACACACACACACACACACACACACACACACACACACACACAGCATCTCAACAAGATGGAACATAAACTTTTTCCTTATTAGAAAAAGTTAAAAACTTCTCCTCCTCCCGACCTCAAGTGAACCTGTACATTGACACAATTCTTCCATCATTATCCCTCCTGCCACTGTATGCTGCACCTGGCCCGGTCTTTACAGTGCAACATACAGTACTCAGAATAGAAAGTACCCGCTCAGCTACTTTTCGCGGAGAGAAAAAGTTAGGAATTATGGTACTAGATCTGGGATAAGGGTCGGTGAAATAAATTAATAAAGAAATGCTGTCACACTGAATTGTTGCTCTATTTAAACTTCTGGGTTGTTGAAAGTTTAGTTTTTGCTTCAGCGTGTAAAAAAAACATGTGAAAAGACCTGTAGACCAAGTAAAACCTACACTTTAGATTTTTTAAATTGAATAACACGACTTTTATGTTTGATATTTATCACTATCTCACATTCATAAACAATATAAGCAGTCAACTGAATAGTCAATTGATTTAGTCAGTTTAAATAAGGTCTATAAAGACAATGGGGATACATTGCGTATTTTAATCCGGTTGCCATACAGAAGCGCATCAAAGAAAATCGGAGAACTCTTTTTTTTTCATTTGCATACTTTAAAGGTGCTCCGAGGAACTTTCAGTTTGTGTTCATTCTTGCATCCCCAAAAGCGGTAGTGTTTTTACTACCCCAGCTGCTGTTCCTGGGAGAGCATAATGACCCAAAGGCATGAAGAAAAAACTATTTAAAAATAGCATTAATTGCACTGATTTTCTCATATGCTATTACAAGTAATTCATGATCATGAGAGGAAAAATTTTACTGTTTCAGAAATATTTAACTTTGACAGTATCAGAGAAAGCGTTTTTTCATCACCCTGAGGACTAGAACACAAGAATAAATTAGTGCCATTCCAGATGTGGTACGTACAGCCTGATGCGCTGCTCTTTCCCCAGGTTGTCCGTCCTCAGAGTCACCTCCAGCTCGGCGCTTTTATCCAGAGGAGAAACCTCCAGCTGCAGCAGGATGTGGTGAGCTGAGCACAGGGACACAGTAGGGTTATATACAACATAGGGCACAATATGAACAAGGTAATTAGCTGCCTTTAAAGGTACAGTGTGTAATAAAGGAGTATTTTTGCTGTCATCTAGTAGTGAGATTCTTGATTGCAACCGTCCCTTGCTAACCCCTAATGTTAAGAGAGTTTACTGAAGCTATGGTGGCCTTCAAGGACAAGAAGCTAGTCACTAAAGATGGCATCATTTCAAGTATTTCCAAGATATCAAGTTATGAGGTGAAGATGTATTTAGTTATTTTTTCTTTAGTACAACTTCTTCATTCCATTTCCGGCAGCCACTCACTTTATATAAACACATTTAAGACCGTTATGTTTGTCCGTTCTGTGCTACTTTAGAAACATGGCGGTGCAACATGGCGGCCTCAGTTCCCCACTCCTAGATTAGATTATATAAAAGGCTTATCTAAGGTAGTCTAATAGAAAAACAACTTTATTTTCAAGCGAATAATTCTATAATAAACATTTTCCATTTGCAAGTTTTATGAAAAACACCAATTCCCTTTACACACTGCCCCTTTAAAAAGCTCAACTGACAGAAAAGACATTAATGAATGTACAAATCAGTTGGATGATCATGATGTTTCAATTATTTGCTGGGAATCAAACTAAACCCCAGAAATGATCATAATAAGCTTTGCCCTAAAGCACAAACATGGCAAAGAAGAGAAAGTGAAACTGCATTATGAGTCTATACAGAGTAGAGGGCACATTGATTTGGAGGCACCTTTGCTGATCTTGGACCAGCAGAGAGCTCTGTGTGAGCCTAAAGGCAAAGCAGGAATAGCATTTCTATGGAGGATTTAAGGTCTAACACTGACTTCTCTAATGCTATAAATTACTCTACAGACTAACTGCAGGGTCATTGTTGCCAAGGCCACCCGTTCGTCATGGAGTCCTTTGTTATTTTATTTCACTTTTCTTTCTACAGGCAAGTCATGGGGAACAAGTTGACATTTACAATGGCAGACCTACAAGTCGACATTGGGGGCACCAAAAAGACACATTCATACTGTTATTGCATATACTGTATACACAGTTCTCTCTTTTGTTTGGTTTTAACAGCCATCCAAAAACTCACCGCAAAAAGGTGCCGAAGAACTGGTGAGGAGGAAAAGCTTTTGCTCTTTGGGTAAAGGAGATATGGCAATCCCACTGTTTTCTGATAAACCTGAAAACAAACACACGCACACACACACACACACACACACACACACACACACACACACACACACACACACACACACACACACACACACACACAGAGTATAGGTGAGGGTCATACCGTACACACAACCTCTCATGTACATTAACTGTGTCACTGTATCAGTGCATATCAGGGGTTGAACTGATAAGCAGCTGCCAAAGGCTGTTGTATGACGAGTGCAGACCTGCTGCCTGCGTGAAGCCAAATCTGATGGTGATACTGAGACTCAACAGAGAAGGAAAAACAAGCTGCCAACGTTATATTATTACTCTTTTATTGTTAATCCTACTGTCTGTTTGTCATGACTTAAAACGGTATTGGAAACATCTATTGTTGCCACAGCACCTATCTGGTTTTTGGGCCTTTCGTTTGTGATTCCGAATGATTTCGATTCAAATTGGATTTAATCTGTGGTTGAAAGTCATCTATAATAAACCTACAAGATAATATCACATTTGATAGCTGTGGTTTTCAGCAATGATCAATATGAAATGAAATTTTTATGAAAACCGATGTGAAATAACAATATTTTGTAAGGTCTAATCATCTACCTTGTAGGAGGATAGATTCACACCATTTAACATTTATTTTTATTTCAACATACAAGGTTTGTAGTCGTTACTGTGGTTTCCAAAACTAATCAAATTAATTACGAAACTAAACATATTGCCAGTTGAAGAGATTAAATTGGATTTAATCTATTTAATCCCAAACTTTGGCAGCTCTGGTTGGAAGTTTTAAAACAGTGGAGGATTTAATACTGGGAATGCCACACTGTGAAAAGTAACAGTCCTGCATTCCACATTTGACAAAATTAAAGTAAAAATGTTACCAGCAAAAATTTACTTAAATGTTAGGGGGGATTCTACCAAAAGTATACTTTGAAAAACTTCCAAATTTCTCATCCACTATTCAGAGTATCTAAATGGCTCGTTGGGGTATGATTCTCGCTTAGGGTGCGAGAGGTCCCTGGTTCAAATCCCGGACAAGCCGTTGTTTCGTTGAATAAGGTAAGACAGCAGATTTATCAAAAGAAAGAGTGGGACTTTGGCATAGGTACACACCAGTTATGATCAAATGTAGTGAGGTGAGTGTAGGCCTACTCATCATGCAGAATGCTTCCTGCCATAGTGATAAGGCATTATATCAAAAGTTACAGTTGTTGCCGCCTGTAGATGTGAATGATTAAAATAGTGAGTCATACATTTTTCAGCAACAGTTATGATACTTCATCAGAAACAGTAGCTATAGCAGCGGCTGTTGAGAAAGCAAGTTATTACCCAGAGCCCAAGGTGATTGCCTGTTTGGTCCAATAATAGACAACACAAAATTCACTATAATTCAATGTTCAAATGAAAGTAATGACAATACATTAAAAGGAAAGCAGTCAGTCAGGTGGAGGTGTTGTCTTACCAATAGTTGGACACTTGCCCCTGAACACATCACAGTTTGAACAGTGTCCATTCATAAAGTCCTCGTAGTTGGAGCATGGGATCCCTATCAACGGGCACGAGCCATTCAGCGCGCTCATGTAGACGTGCAGCGCCCTCATGTGGTCACAAATCACATAGCCATACACTGGGAAGTAGACAAGAACTGACAACACACAAACACTAAAGGCAGCCAGTCTGGAGGCTATGTAATATTAGTTCTTTTAAAACTGGGTTATAACGATCTAGGTATACTGTATCATTTGAATTTCAAATCATAACTTCCTGATGAAACGGTAAGCCAAAGTAGTAGAGTTAAAAAGCAACAAACAGCTGCCATGTTGATTTTTTTTAGGGTTTTTTTTAGTGAGAGCTGAACTTACTTGAGTTAAACCTGGAGCGGGCGCATCCAGTCTGGTCACTTCCCCCATTCAGGAAGAAGTCCACGTGACCCACAGGGATTGAAATGCCAAAATCTGAAGAAGAAGAAGAAGAAAACAATGCTACTGTATGCTGTCAATACACAACCAAGGTGGAAAGGGATAAACCCTATAACACAACTATTCCGCCTCCCAAAATACAATATTCTTTTTGGAAAGGGGAGCTTAAAGAGACAGGCCCCTTATCCGAGTGCTTTCACAGAGACGCTATTGACTGTTTTTTTTAACACTACACCATGAAAACTGTTTACTCATTAGAACCCAAAAATTAGACGAGAACATTTAGCATAATATGGGCTTTTTAACATAGTGCGCCCAGGGCTGGTCCTAGCATTTAAGGGTACCCCCAGGCAGATTTTGGTGGGCAGTTTGTGGGAGCATCTATCTCCTCTTATGAAACGTGACCAAGGCAAGGAAGATACTTGTGGGTTTTGGTGGGACTGGCAGGACTGAACTGAACAACATTTCCATCTTTTGGGAAATACAATTTTTATTTTGTTATTGTCGCTTGTGTGAAATGAACTATGTACTGTTAAAGCTAGAGGCTTGGTCGATCCTGTGCAATATCTCATTGATTTCTTAAAAAAGAACTCTTCCTTATAAATTACACAGTGTCAAAAGCAACACAACAATGGAGACGTGAAGCAAGCAAGAAAAAGCCTTTGTACTAGTTACAACTGCCAAACAATTTGGTCAAATTTTTTTTTCCAATTGGAATTTAGCCTGCATGGCTCGTTGGTCTAGGGGTATGATTCTCGCTTAGGGTGCGAGAGGTCCCGGGTTCAAATCCCGGACGAGCCCTTGTTTGTTTGGATAAAAAAAATACATTTCCCATAAATAAATCCTACACAGCTGTCCAGCAGCGAGGCGAGGCAACGCCAAATGTCTCTGGAAATTTGACACCACTTGAGAATAAAGGTCATGCAACATGGATCACATGCAATGCTATTCACCGTCCTACAAATAGAACAACATGTTTTCCAAGACTTCATTTTGTAAACCACAACCAAGGACATTATATAACCTTGGACTTGGAAATAAATAGCAAAATGTTAGTTTTTAAAGTTGTCTCACTCACAGTCAGAGTCTGTGTGGATGGCATCGACAAACTGAGCGTCAGAGGGGTCCAGCCGGTCGAAGATGTCTGCGTCTTTGAACATGGGTCCTGCGGGGTCCAGGGCTGGAGGACAGGGGAAAACTCATTATAAATAAAGGTCAAACTGAAGGAAGGCATCAGTTCACATTAATGCAGAAGGATTATTTTTCCTAAAGTGCTCTACTAATGAAAAGGAGTGAAACTTATTTTGTATTTCCATTTTGGGGACAGTTGATTGTTGTAGCTCAATGCTTTGAATACAAAGTCAGAGCAATTTTCACATATAACTGCTTTTCTCTTTTTCCGTTCGGTACATATAGTCTCACTTCACAGAATGAAACATCTTTGTATTAATCTCTACATAGCTGATTTTTGTAGGCCTATATACATATCTATACCTATTATTTTGGAGGTCAAGCCCATGCTTAACTAAATCAAGATAACCAATTATTTTAGTAACAGAGGAAGAGCAAAGACACATTTGAAAGCTCTCAAAACTTCAAAGCTCTTAATCTGTCTAGTATTAAAGACAACCTTTACTTTCAACAATTAATCTGAGGCATCAGTACATCATTTCTTATCGCCATTTCTTTGTGAAAAGTTTTCCTTTTTTGGTAAAGGACCAGATTCCAGTGTCTACAGCTGTGCCTCCTTGAACCCTAAACTCGCACCAGCCTCCCCACTCAGACAAAAAGACCCAATATAAACAAGTGGACAGTGGCGTATTGTGCTGGGGTTGGTTAGTTCTGGGGACCGTGCGTCTCCACATGGCTCAGTATTATCAAAGTGCCGTTGTCCTTTGAAGAGGCCAGCTAATCTTTCCAAGGTCGCGCTGAAACACTTAGCCTCTGTGAGGGACTCCTGATCTGAAGGGACCATCATAGATCATGCTTTCATGGCTCGTTGGTCTAGGGGTATGATTCTCGCTTAGGGTGCGAGAGGTCCCGGGTTCAAATCCCGGACGAGCCCTTACTTGTTTGGACAAGATTGTACATTTATCAAGACAAACGCTTGATTGCTGTTAAAGGTATTCTGCCATCCAGTTGTGTCTCTGGAAAGAATAAATGTTCATGAAATATAATTCATTAATGGGTAAGGAAAGTCAACATACTTGCTCAGAGTATAGGGTATTCCAGAACAGGAATGACATATGCAAATCTCCACATATCATTTATATCGTCACGGAAAAAAAAAATCTCCACACATTTCCACAAGCAGGGGAAAAATCTGCACTCAGGTAATAGTGCATTGTTTCACATTCAACTTTGCATTGCAGTAAAATGATATGTTCCTTCTGTGCTAGAAGGGGTCAGGACTCACCTGTGATCCTTCCTATCTTCCCCTCGAAAAGAGTCCCAACGAATCCGGCGACGTGTGCCCCGAGACTGACCCCGATGAAGTGGAAAGACTCCAGTTCGCATCCCTGTTTCTGTTGGACAGGACAACACAAACCTTGATCAGTTTTACTGTAATCAAGACTAAACCACACTCTCAGAAAATAAAGCACATAATTGTACCTTTAAGGGTACAGCATCTGGTCACTGGTGCAGTACCCTTTTAGGTACAGCTGTGTGTATATCCTTGACATTGGGAATCTATTATTACACTTTTATGTCATTTCTATAAATCAACTTCAAAAACTATTCTTTATTTTCATTTCAAGGCTACCCAACCATCACCTACAAGTTAAATTCTGCCCTAAAGAGAATACGAGGAACTTCTAAATGTTTATGAACCAGTCACATTTTCCTTTGATCCCCATAATCAGACAAATGGGTTTACAGCAGGCAGACAGGAAAAAAGCCTGAGTTTCCCGAATGGCACTGAATCAGAGTTGACTTTACTGCTTCACCGTCTGTGGTGTTTTCTGACCTTGAGCTGGTTGATGAGGACAGAGATCTGCAGAGCCACCTCCTTGTAGTTCTCCACCACCAGGTTGTAGGCGAAGGAGGCGCCGTAGACCCAGTCCACCACCAGCACGTTGACATCCTGGGCCCTGAGCAGGGAGCGGGCCAGCTCCTTCACCCATGACGGCTTACTGCCCATCACCCTGGGGAGAGAGAGGAGGGGGGGGGGGGGGGGGGGGGGGCACATTTAAACTGTCTCTGACTGTAGGAGGAAAGATGAAGGTGGAGTCAGCGATTCTGGAGAACGCATGTTGTCAAAATCCCCTTTTTTTTGTCACATTCAGTGAATATCTCCTCACAATCCGCTACCCGTCCGTACTGTTTGTAAGCTGAAGAAAATATTTAAGGTGTATACCACTTTGTTTACATACCCGTTGACCGAGCCTCGACTTAAAAAGGGGGATTCAGCACTGGATTTTTTTCAGTGTGTAACGGAATGACCGTGAGGAGATGTTCACAGATTTTTACAAAAAGTGATTCGACAACAATTGTTCTCCAGAATCGCTGACACCACCTGCAATACTGCTTTTTTTTCCTTCGGCGCACACCCAGGAACTTTCAGTTTGTGTTAATTCTAGTGCCCCCTTTGGACAAAAGCAGTAGTGTTTTTACTACGCCAGCTGTTGTTCCTGGTTGAGCCTACCCATGACAAAAGGCATTAAGAAAAACTATATAAAAATAGCATTCTTTGCACTGATGGTCGCGTTTGCTGTTACATGTAATTTATTATCACCAGAGGAGAAAGGAGACTGTTTCAGAAACCTTTAAAAGTTCCTCGTCACACCTTTGAGGATCCTCTCCTCACCTGTATCCGTGGACGATCACCTTGGTCGGGCGGGAGACATCAAAGTAGGAGGACTGCAGTGGTGGTTGTTGCTGCTGTGAATCAGAGAGAGAATCCTGGTGGAACGTCTGAGCACATTCCAGGTTCTTCCTGGTCAGCAGCAGGTACTGGAGCTGCAGACGGACCCTCTGCTGTCGGTACTGACGCCAGGTGGTGTTGCTCAGGTCGGCACACTCATCATCGCCACTCTGCCTCTCCTCCACACCTGGTCCAACAGGGACATACAGTGTTAAATGAGACATGAAATAACACATGATGTATAGTGTTGGTCTAATGCACCACACAACAGCAAACTTACACATCTTGAAGAAGACGGTTGTAAATATGGTTGATATAAATATTGTACATTTGAGACCAGATCATGGCACAGCAATATATCAAATGAAGGCACAAGCCGCAAGATCTTCGTGTTATCTCCAATTATCACTTATACAGTATATATACTTGTGAAATGAAATACAACCAGTTGGGTGATATTTTGTGGTCACATTATGTTTTTGGGAGGAAATAAGAGAATGGTTATTTAGTTTAAGTTGGAAGAATGTCATGTATTAGGGCTCTCCATATCGCAACATATTGCGGTGTTCATCGTATATAAGTAAATGATATTGTGACCCATGCATCGTGAGTGATACATTTCATATCATGAGGTCCTTGCCAATATCCAGCCCTAATTTACATGACTTAATGCTAACATTTGTTTTCAACTTTTGTGTTCAGGGCACATATAACATTCTGATCCTAATGTCCAACTAAAGCAACACAAGTCATCCCCTTCAGCCAAAAACCATGTCAGATATTTTATACGTAATTTTGTTTTTATAAGTTGAATTGGTGATTCCCTCCTCCCCCCAGTCCTGCATTATTTGAAAAACTGCAGGGTTCAAGTGCAATGCAACTTTCTGTTTCACTTAAGCCTCTTTGCATACAGTATGTGTTTCAATATTGCATGAAAAATACCAAGAGACTAAATTAAAGGAAAAGTAAAAACCACTTACCCAGCACCAGTGATGTGATGCAGACAGTCAGAACACAGAGGAGGATGGTGGTGTGTTGCCCAGGCATTTCTGTATTAACACAGCCAGTGAATGGGGACAGAGTTGCAGTTTCCCTGGGAGCTTTATTTTAGCGCTTAGCGTCGCTCAGCTGCTCTGTTTAGCCCCCTTTGGCACGTCCACTCAGCCTTTAACTGGCAAACAGAGGGCTCCAAGCACGGCAGGAATCCATATGAAAACAGTCCCAGAGATTCCACCAAGAACAAATGGTTCTAATTACCAGAACTGCGACGTTTAAAGCTCCACTTTAAGCCTGAACGTATCCACAACAAACCGGCCCCTGTGCTTTCACTCAGTCACTCACATCTGTCAGTGGGGGAGAGTTTTTTTTTCTATCTTCTTCTACCCAGACCCGCTTTGGTGAATCCATGACCTCATTAGTGTTCAATGGCTGTTTGTTTTAAATGCTGGACTCTGGCCTGGCTGCCCACTGGTTTGTGTGTGTGTGTGTGTGTGTGTGTGTGTGTGTGTGTGTGTGTGTGTGTGTGTGTGTGTCAGTCTGTCTGTCTGTATCTGTGTTTGTGTGTGTGAGTGTGTGTTAGTGTATGTGTCTGTCTGTCTGTCTCTCTGTCTGTCCATCTGTCTCTATGTGTGTTTTTGTGTGTGTGTGTATTTGTGGGTTAGGGAAAGTGTGTTTGGGGGTAATCCTGTTGTGTCTGACGGAAATCAATAATTTGCTTATTGATTGTTCCATTATCAATTTTCTCACTTACATAACGGATGCTCTGAATGTTTCTGTTGGTTTAAACAAGTTCTCTGTTTGCACTGCTCTGTGTGGTTTTGCAACAGTTATAAATACATTCACAGTCTGACTGGATTGTGCCTCTAGATTTAAGGTAGTAATTACAAAAAATGTACTGTAATCCTTTCCCAGGGAAATGGGTCATGGCTAAGTCTTGCAGTCGGCAGTATTTTTTTTTATAGTGATCCCACGGTGATTTACAGCTTAGTTATATACAAGAACTCTGAAAAAAAAATCATTTTGTACTATTACTGTAAAGGTGTTACAGCTACACCAAGAAATTAAAGCTTAAAATGCAAAAATTATTTTATTGAAACGTATCATGAATAAAACAAAATTATGAAAGTTTGGAGGAATGACCAAACAAATCAAAAGTTGTTAGAAGTCTGGACTAGCAATGCATTGGGCTGTAAGAGCCAGAAACAAGAGGTGACTTTAATGTTCTACCAGCTACTGAAAGTTTCCATGTCAAGTCTGCTCTCTTTAAAATAAATAGACAAATTATGCAGTTTAAAAGAAAATGTGGAATGATCAAGAGAGCCTTTTGAACCATGAACTTTAATATTGTCAACATATTTTCAAAAAGAACACAAACAGGGCAAAGCTACAAGATCTAGACTTTCGTTTTTTAAGCTTAAAAGTCACAGTGCGTAATATTGGAGTATTTAGCGCAATGACTAAACATACTATTCATTAATGGAAACAATTTTTTTTATTATAAGTTTGATACAGTATTAACACACTCTCATTAACTATTTAGCCATCAGTCTTTCCCTCTCCTGGGGCAACTGCGATGCTAGCCACTCCACGGTGCGTTTGCGTGCCTGGTCCCAGCTGTATCTAGGGGCGTACCCCAGGTGCCTGGAGGCCTTCTGGTAGGAGAAACTGAAGGGCGTGTTTAACATGGTCAGGAGCTGCCGGCTCAGAGGTGGTGCTACACGTTTAAAAGGCCTCAGCATCAGACACAGCACCTCCATCATTAGGCAGAACGCATAGAATAGACTTAGCGGTACTGGTAGCTTCTCTTGAATGGTGAAGCCCAACGGTGCCAACATGGCGTGGTTGAAATCTGAGTAGCTGACATGTGGCGTATCGTCAGAAACGTAGTAAAATTTCCCCCCGATGTTATTTCTCTTTTGTGGATCTTTGAGGGCGCGAGCTGCTTGGAGGTGAGCAAAGGCTACGTTACCCACATACACAGGGTTGACTAGAGCTTCAGGAACGGACATACGAAACAGGACGTTCCTATTTCGTAAGCCGTCGACCGCGTGGCCTAGCAGGAAGCGGCAGCCCTCCCCGTAGATGTACATGGGTCTGAGGGCGCAGGTGGCGAGACGGCTGCCATTTTGGACAATATCTCCATGAGCCTTCAGGGTCCTCTCTTCAGCTTCTCTCTTGGTCTTACTGTAGGCGAACTTCAGGGCGGAGTGGTAGACGGTGTCCTCGTTGCCGTTGACAATGGGCTCTCCTTTGGGGTTGGGCCCCATCACCTCGATGCTGCTGGTGTAGATGAAGGACACAACGTTCTCCTGAAGACACGCCTCCAGGAGCAGCTGGGTTCCTGCAAAGCAAAGAGGCCACAAGAGGTCATGCTAAAGTGTAATTACTCATCTCTCATGTGCTTCAAACAAACCAAAAAATCAAAGAAGAAGAAGTGAAAATGAACAACATCAACCCCAATAATATTATATTATATTAACACAGTATTTTTTTGCAGTGCACACACATTACGGACAGGTAGCTGATTGTGAGGACGTATTGACTGATGGAACAGGCATTATCCAATAAACGCTGACTCCGCTTGTGATACAACAGACACAATACACACAGACCAAATAAGACCAGATAAAAGGCCCAATATGTAACATTCATAAATTATTATTTTTTATTTGTAGATGAAGGAATAGAATAATATATATAATAATATATTCATATTATAGATATTTTTTGTTATTTTTTCAAGTCAAAACGTCAAAATACATTCTTAAATCCTGCCTCACCTTTGACATTGACCCCGTATATCTCACTGTACTCCACTGAGTCTGTCACGTCGATAATAGCCGCGATGTGGAAGACGATGGAAGCTCCTCGACAGGCTTTCCTCAGGAAGTCTCCGTCTCTGATGTCGCCCTCCAAAACACTCAGCTTAGTGTCGCCTCTACAGTCTGACACAAAGCAAATAAAATATTAATTAATCAATTAATATATATTAATTACTGTATATAAATGAATTAATCAATTAATCAATCAAACAAAATAGAAGGAGTAGTTATTTGACTTATAAAACAACATCGTATTCAATAATTAAAGCTGATTTATTCCGAGGTAGTCCGCAATATTATAAAATTAAAGAGCCTTATAGAGTGGAAATCATCTAAGTTTACAGGGTTTTAATGAGTCGATACAAGTTTTTGCTGGACCCAGTAGTTTCATATTTGTTTCAGAAGAATATTTTAGTTAAGTGTTAAGATACTAAGAATAATAATCAATCAATCTTTAGAATTTTTTGTTTGTTTACACTATACAGTAAATCTGGAATACCCAGGAAACTCTTGAAAAAATATATTTTAAATCTCACAGAGGCTTCTCTATAATAAAAAAGTAAATCTAGTGACGTTACAAAATGGTTCTGATTAAACCAGTGTTAAAAACTACTGCATTCAGATTTTATACTTTGCTATGAACACTTTTTTAATTTGTAATGGTGGATGTATACAGCACACTATATGTGGGGACAACCCTCCCCCTGTATTTCATCTCATCTAAAAAATTGTTCACGTGTGCTGCAGAGAGAAAAAGAAAAAGAGTTATAATTTTACAGGTATATTTTTACCCTCCAGATCCTGCAATAGTTGTGTAGGTACCAGTCTGTCCAGCAGTCGAATCTCGGCCACTTTCTCTTCCTCCAATAGCAGCTTCACCAGCCTCCTGCCCAGGAATCCACAGGCTCCCGTCACCACACACACTTCACCAGTTAAAGACATCACGGGTCAATTTTTTTTTTAAAGTTTAAAAATCCTCCAAATCTCTCTTCAAATTTTAAAGTGAAAAAAAGAAACAGCTCTTGTATTAGTGCTTCTGCCCTCTCAGCCTCAGCACTGTCACTTGTTGCAAACACCAAACATTTAAACCAGAAAAAACTAATTATTTCCCCCTAGGCAGTGTGAATAAAGCAGGGGGTGGGCTCTGCTACTCCAGGCAAGAATGTGATTTATTCTGGAGCAAGACAAAATGAATGAGGGCTGGAAGGTTTTTATAATGCCAAGGACAGTGGCTGTTGGAAGATTTATTTAACTGGTAATAACACTCTGATACGACAAGTGACGCACAGGAAAACATGATAGGAGCTAAGGGTTAAAGGTGGAGTCAAAATCACTTTTTTGTAAAAATCATTGACTTAAAAGTTATCTGTCAATAATGTGTGTACGCTAAAAAAATATTATAATACATTGCTAATACACAGCCTAGGCTCTGTAAACGGGCATGTAGCTAGCTATTGTGGGCCCGTTTGTTTACATAACCTTTTATGAGGAGATATTTAGTGATTTTGACAAAAATCATTCTCCAGAATGCACTTTCAATGTTTTTTTTTTTTTTTTTACATTTACATAATGAATGGTTGTACCGCATAATTCAATCCTACACACCATGGCCTATGTCTCACCCATGAGCAAAATGTGGCTTCATGTGATGTTGCTGATTGCCATTTAAGGAAAATCTATATATTTGGAACCCCTCTTTCCATCAAAGCATCAGCATTAGAAGACAAACACAGATATCAGAAAACATTTTACTGCTTTGTTTTATAAATCCAGAGGAACAGTTTTACAGGGTTGAGATATATGAGATTGATATACTATCTTGAGATGAGCCGATCAGATCTGTTCATTACTGAAACTAAATATACTTTCCACTGCGGAGGAAGGTACAAGGCTAGATTCAACATGTCAAGGTGACGTCTGTCTCCAAGGACGTCCAAATATGGTATCCATGGACGGTGGTGATGGATTATAGCTGGCCGTGGTTTTCTAACTAAACAGTACAATAGGTCATGTGACTGTGTGTTGGAAACTCCTGACCCATCTCTCTGAACTGCATTTGTTCCAACACTAAGCTGAAGCCAAAAACATTGTCATATTTTCTAAAACACTGATTGTATAATGACAATAACATGTTATAATGCATTCCGCACACACACACACGCACACGCACACACACGCACACGCACACACACGCACACGCACACACACACACACACACACACACACACACACACACACACACACACTATGTGAGCGGTTCAGTATTTTCAGTCCTTGGCACGAGGCAGACGATGATGCAGCTGTCTGTGTTCTCTTATCTGGAAGTGAAGGATGAAGTCTCAAGGGTAGTTTCATCGTCACTCATGTTCGTATGTGCGTGCGTGACGTGTGTGTGTGTATGTGCGTGCGTGACGTGTGTGTGTGTATGTGTGTTTAAATACATTCAAATTTAAAATGTGCAATGTTAATCACAAGCACATTACATTGTTCTTGTGCACTGCCCATTGAACACATTGTATTTTGATGTGTGTGCAACATTCTTTGTGGACCCTCCATGCCAATAAAACAAATTGAATTTATAAGTTACACATGGGTCTTTCTTAAGTTGAATGAGAGTTGAAAAATACATTTGTTAGGCCCCAAAATGACAAAATCCACCCTGTTTATGGCTGTGTGAAAAATGTAATGCTTCGGATTAACATGAAGATCATAATCAAAACACTTTATTTTCATCTTCAAACACTGAATATCAATATAAATATACAAAACATTACAAATAGAACATTTCAAACACCAAACTTTTTGACAGTGATATACAAAGCTGTAGCTATAGCAACAAGGTACAAGGTTATTTAATGAATCACTCTCAAACAGTAATGACTCGGGATCGTCTGCTCTAAATCACAAAAGCTGGGCAACAGTTTCAACTTCATATTCTTACAGAACGATGGTAGTCACCGCTTATTTTTCTGTCTATTCATGGTTTAAACAATCACCATACTGTAGATGTTACAGCAGTGTCTATAACTAACTCTTTATTAAGGGGGATTTCCTCTTGTTATTTTTTTGACCTATATAATGTAACTGGCTTTGGTTTTATTTTGAAAATGTGACTTACTGTGGTTGGTTACGGATTTCATCTCATAATTTAAAAATGGACGCATTCCTTCATCCTTCATTATGATACAATGGGTCCACTTTATACTTGCGCATCATGATAGATAACGCTTTGGTTACATGCTGGCACAAGGTGCTTAATGTCAGG
This sequence comes from Ammodytes marinus, assembly GCF_949987685.1. Lineage (NCBI taxonomy): Eukaryota > Metazoa > Chordata > Actinopteri > Uranoscopiformes > Ammodytidae > Ammodytes > Ammodytes marinus. The sequence continues at coordinate 26,235,879 of NC_137216.1, forward strand.
CCGTAGTTACACAGATAGTACTTGTTAGTAGTAGAAAGTCATCAATGGTTTTGCTCTATTTATGAGATGAATGGAGAGAAATGATTGGATCAAAAATGTCCAGCGTCATCTTTTGATTCGGAGTACCCTTGTCTAAAGAAATAACTTACAATAACTCTTGTATTCCCACTGCAATATGCACATTAGTCCAAATAGACACTACTTTATAATGCAGCATTACTTTACACACATGCTTATTTCCCTGCTGAAATCTGAAGCTGTATTTACAACAACAAAGAATCAGAAACTAGTTTGCCTCAGAGGTATATCGGATTGAACTCTTGAAACAGTAATATATAAGCCTAGTCAATGTCCAGTGAGTCAATGCCCAGACAGAGAGAGAGAGAGGGTGAGTTGATTATGTGGGATGTATTGAGTGTTTGCTTTTGCTACAGAGAGGAAGAACGCACCCAACAGAGATAGCAGTAAATGCAAGGACAGGAAATGGCACCAAAGAGATGAAGTGATAGATATAGAAATATGTGAAATTTTGAATGCTGATGCTATTTAGCTAGCCATGCATGCACCTGCAGCTTGTGCTTGCAACGGGAGCGCGTCTATGCTCCGTCAGATTAAAATATATAAAATATAATATAATTCAACAGCTTTTAATTCCCTTTTCACAGATTAAAAAAAGAGTTTAGAAAAAAATAACCTGCTTGTTGACTTGAGTTGAACATTTTGAACTTCAGCAAATCATTTTCGTGAATTTGTATCAAAGATCATAATCAACACTTTATTCTAATCTTCAAACTCTGAGTGAATTTAGACCTGAGGGAACAAATGGCCTAATTTGGGTAAAGAAAATCCTTGAGGTAACTCCATTGCAACCCATATTATTTCCCGTTCGCCATCTTTTTTTCTCACAGATACACTTTCCAAATTTCGTCTTTCTTCTGACACCGCCTCAAGTCTCTGAGCTCTTAGCTGTTGGCAGGGGACACTCTTGTATCTGTGCCTCATCCACGGAGCCCTCTGGCAGGTGAACCGTCATGGTACACGCCCTGATGCCCCCTAGAGGCTCCAGGACGTTGAAAACCCTGTCCCACGCGTCATTCTCCGGATCATATCTTTGCACAATGTCCACCATGCATCTGCTGTTCCAGGAGTACCCCCCCACCACGTAGATATGCCCGTTACACACAGTCACACCCACGTCGCTTTGCCCTCTTGGCATAGGGGCCACCACGGTCCACTGGTTGGTGTCGGGGCTGTAGAACTCACAGCCCAGGACGTCATCATAGTCGCTGCTGCCTCTGAAGTGGTTCCCCCCCATCACGTACAGTCTGTCTCCCACCGTGCACATGCAGTGAAGGCCACGCAGCTCCATCATGTCAGCACGGCGACTCCACGTGTTGGCCTCCGGGTCGTAACACCACAGCTCCTTCTGGAAGGTGTCCCGCGTGATGCCGCCTGCGGGTGACACAAGGAGAACCCAATGGATGTTATAGAGTGTGAAAAATATTCCTCCATAAAGGATTGTTCAGGTAATACAATCTGTTTATTGACAAGCATAGACATATATTTTAGGGGGGAGGGAGGGGGATGTCCCACTTAATATTTAGAAGAGGTGAATTTGTCCCCCTCAAAAAAATATGTAAGACAACCCTCTCTCCAAAAGAAGAAACTATATATTTCCCAATGATTTGAGAGGCAAAACAACGCCTGAGTTATTTTTACTACATTATATTTGTGTCACTGGGTACCTGAATGCTGACATTTCCACCATTAATTGTTGCAGAAAAGGCAGAAATTGGTGCAAAAAATTTCACTTAATGTGTCACCCAACTGTTGAAAACTTAACCTACGCCCATGTTAGCAAGAGTATATAGTATATGGGACAGTAATGGATGTTTACACTAACCAACATTTGCATTTATGAAATTCACACAAACTAACGAGACTTTGCACACATGTAACCTTTTGTTCTAAGTGGAATGAGAGAGCATGAGTTTGTGTGGTGAGATTGAGGTGGTGGTCAGGTGCTTTCCTGGGACCGGAAATACAAAACAGACGAGACCAACACAACTTTCTCACCCTTTATAGACACGTTTGTTCATATGTACTTATTCCACAGCCCTTCTTTTTTATAAAAGCCATCTGAAATAAAGCAGGTTTAGCTAATTCCTCCATAAGGTCAAGGATGTTATTGTCGTTATTGCACAGGTAAGTACAACAGGAAGTTGCCATAAACAGGTACGAGTGTTTGTGCTTTCTTTTCTACCAGGATTAAGACAACAGTTGAAAAAACAAGACATGCAAAAATACATCAAATGAAAACAAATAAATAAAATATGCATTGTTTGCAAGAACCAAAGAAGACATTGTAAGAACATTGTTGGAATGTGTTTTTTCAAGTGCATATATTAAACTTAAAAAGAAGTGACTTTTGCTTGATGTTTTTTTGGGATAAAAAGATAAACAGATGATGTATAGACGCCCATTAAAACTCATAGCATTTTCCTTTCTGCACACCAGTGAAGCCTTGAGTTGTCCGGAAATGATCTGTATGAAATGACATCATACAGTGAGACACACTGCATTTTTAGACACTGAATAACTTGTTCCAGTAATTGTTATGGAACTCACGCATATAACCTTATGAAGGAGGAAATAGTATAGTATTCTTATGTATCTTTTTACAACATGCAAAATCAAATGTATTGATCTTTTATTTGAGTTATTTGCACTTTGTTTAAAGCGATTTATATCAAAACCAACCAACACTTTTAACCAAGTGTAAGGATTGAACTATTTATAACTATTTTTAAGTCTATTTATTACCTATCACAGATATAAAAAAAAATGTGCAGCCTCTCCAAATATATTGTTTTACCAGCATCTAAGAATAAATGCTTCTTTATCAACAATAGCAGCCGAATAAATGTGAAGATTGTATTCCATGGAGTGCAATTCCTTAAGCATTTTTCATTTTAGCTATGAAATCCAATCACTCAGTTATTATATATGAAAGTTGCTTTCCATGAGTGCACAAGATTTGATTCTTGTTCATTACAATAATCATTTGTGCGTACAAGATTTATATGCGTATAAGATTAAAAAAAAACATCTTCCCGGACTTTAAAATTAGCTGAATCTGTTGTTTTGGTCTCCCATTTCTTTATTATTTGTTTTCTGTTCACCTCACTTCTGCTGCTTTTGTTAGTAGTAATCTTTTAATTGCGTGTATAAAGATGGAACTCTGTCTTTTTTCCTTACAGCAGCTACCCACCATGTTCATTTCATAATCATACATCATGGAGCTCTGCCAGCCACTGGTTATTCAGACTGAAAACATCATAACAAATTAATTAATTAAATTAATTAATTAACATATTAAAAAGTGGACAGCTACATTTTAAGTTGCTTTTTTAGTTGAGTTTGTATTGAGCCCTGAGTTTCGACTGTGTGGTCGTATGAAATGAGTATGTGACTTAAATAATGTCCTTGCATTGTGGGTTTTAACATGTACTGTGACCCACTTAAACCACATGTCTCAGTGTTTCCTGCTTCTCCGCTTCTCAAGCCCATGGTACATGTGAAACCTCTGTTCATGTCAGAGAACAGAGTTTTTTTTTCTGTCCAAAGTTGCTATGACACGTGATCTGCCCTACATCGCAGGGGCTGAGAGCAGCTTCTGAGAGTCTGCATCTAACACAGGAAGTGGTTTCAAACACAGGTCAGCCTAGCAAGCCTTCCTCCGCTGTTTCATCTCGGCAAAATGGAACCTTTTATTGTGTACAAACAAAATGGTTTTAAAATGCAAAAAAAAAAAAAAAATCTATAGGTGCTGTGAGGGCGGTCTGTGAGGGCGGTCTGAATGCTCGTGCAGGGTGGTTTTAGGTGATTCCATTATCAAGAACTTGAAACTGAAATAGCAGCAACATTTTTTAGTCTTTCTTGTAAAATGTCGAAACATTTTTCCAAAAGGTTTCTGACACAAATAAGTCCCAAACAGCATAAGTGTCCTCATTCATTTGAACAGGTATTGTAGAGGCTAAGCCCACGCTTCAAGCTACTGAGGCACGGTGCCGCGGATTGATTTCTGACGCACCAAATACCTTGTCCCTCGAATGAAAGTCTATTCATCCCCCCCCCCCCCCAGTCATTACACAAGTCTCTCTGTGCTGCAACTAGTCTTCACCTGAGGACCCAAAGAGTGGTTCCTAGTTCAGCACAAGGCCTCCAGAGCATAGCCCGCCTCGTCTAAACCAAATTTCTGTAGAGTTTATCAAACTAAAATGACGATATGATTCATTTGGATTGATAAATAGGCCTAACACTTTTCAGATGCTTATGGTCATGCAGCTAACTCCCACACATTACATAGTTAGCAGGATTTTTATGGTTTTGGGTTTACAGGGGCTTTATAATGATTGTGTGAGTTTTCAGTTGTGTTGAAGTTGTGTACATAATGACTGTCATTTCTCAGCAGAGAAGGCAGGAGTTTCATGACGTTTTGGCGACAGCTGTACAAACCCGCAGTGAGGAAGTTAGCTTAGCTGCTTGGGTGTACAAAACAAAGCATGTGTCATCACCACACTGTGCGCCTGAGTGCCTATGAGCAAGTCAAAGTCGGTTTCTTTTTACCATCAAGGCGACATTTAACATGCATCTCCACCCATGACCATGATCTTTCACTTACCACTTAGTTTAACCATGGAGATGACGGATCAGAAAATGGTCGTATGAGTCATTTTTGAAACAGTCATACAGATACTTTCAGAAGGTTCCGAGAAACGGCATGCTTGGTTATTTATGTTTGAGGGTTTCACACAGTTGTTCATAGTCTATTGTTCCTTTAAACAAATGTTGAAGTCTCGGGTCTCTTTAAGTAAGCAGCATTAACTCCGTGTGTGTCAGTTAAAATGGTTGCTACCTCAGTAAAACATATGAAGAAGAAAAAAAATAATTGTCATAAAACTATGCAGTACATTGCCTGCAACATGTTCGATGCGAATACATTGAGGCTGCAGAATTAGTCCATTAGTTTCCCCACCTGAGATGTACATGAGGTCCCCGTGAACTGCTCCCGCGTGTCCATAGTGAGGCTCCACCATGTTGTTCACAAACGTCCACTCATTCTTCTTCAGGTTGTAGCACTCCACTGTGTCTGCTCACAGGGAAACGCAAATATTTGTGGGTTACATTTTTGCCTTATGGGAAAAAACAAAATTTTCCTCAAACAATATTGATATGCTAATTTTAAAGTGGCTATCATTTATTAATATCTTTACACCACAAGCGTATTCCTGTTAAAATATTGGACCACATAGCAGTAAAGAGACAGAAAACAGAACTAGTGAATATTGGAGTTTTGTTCGTCAGCTGACAGTGAAATCAGTCCTGACATCAGTAGAGGAATCAGTAGCAGCATCTCACCAATCTCTCCTGATGCGTTCCTTCCCCCCACAGCAAACAGTTTCCCCTTCAGAGCGCTCAGGTGGAAGAAGGTCCTCTTCTCGTTGAGTGAAGCGATCTGCAGCCACTTGTCAAAGCGCGGGTCGTAGCGGTACACGCTGTCGATGGCCGTCTTGCCCTTGGTATCGTACGTACTCTGGCCTGAGAAGTCAGCAAGAATCAAGGTTAGAGTGGTGAATAAAGTGGAGGATATAGTTACAACCTTTAAAGGTGCTCCAAGGAACTTTCAGTTTGTGTTAATTATTGCACCCCCTTTGGACAAAAGCGGTAGTGATTGTGGTAGTGCCATAAATTGAGTGATCTAAGTAAGGAATTGTAGCCGAGCAAAGGTACTTTTGCTGATGAGTTTGTTTATTTATGATCATCAGAAACAATTTCACTGTTTCATAAACATTTAAGAGTTCCTCGTATAATGTGCACGTCTTGTTTGACTTTAAATTTGGCTAATATTCTGCAGTTTGCAGGGACCAAGATTGACCCATAACTTTCTCAATTTGTTGTAAATAAAGTCTGTATCTAATTCAGTACCCCTGTTCACCCCGAGAGTGTAAAGTGTTTTGCTCTGACCTCCAACGATAAAGAGAAAGCCTCCCAGTAGAGCCACACCATGCTGGTAGCGTGGCACCTCCATGGGCTTGAGGGCTCTCCAATGGCCCGTGTTCTCATCGTACAGCCGTAGCTCCCGGCTCACCACCAGCTGCTGCCTCATGACTCCCCCCAGAGCCAGGATGTGGGTGGCGTTGGAGCGTATCTGCGTGCGCTCGGTCTGCAAAGCGGGCTGCATGAAAGGCATCATCTGGTAGTTACTGGCCTCGAGCAGGAGGTTAACACAGGCTGTCTTTGAACGCATCATGGAGTCTCCATCACCACCACCACAACCCTCCTCGTCCTCTTGGGAGATCTGTATCAGCTCACAGGGGCTCATGAGGGGGAAGCGAATGTGGCGCATGAGGGCGTAGACAGAGGGCCGGCGGTTAGGGGAGTCGTGGTCCAGCCATCCCCTAGCGATGTGGTAGAGTTCCAACTCGGAGAAACCTTCCAGGGAGTTGCTGGCCAGAGCCTTGGCCATGGTGGTTTCAGAGAGCTGCAGGTAGCGGCCGCATTCCACCAACGCAGACAGGTTCTGACTCACAAACTCACCTGTTAGGGTTGAGACAACAATGAATGATCGACATTGATAATCATGAATTATTTTTTTCGTTTATTTTCAATCAGATTTTTTTAAAGGCTTATTAAGACACCCCACGCTAATATCATGTGTTGATTCTTATTATTTAAAACCAGCGTTCCAGAGGCTTTAAGTTTATTTTCGAACAAAAATTATGCCCTTATGCAATAATCTCTAGTTTTCTTATGGTATGTTTTCGAAAAAGTGGGTAAAAATAATAGACTAATGGACTGATCCAGACACTGCCTCTGCCTCATCTATTCATACAGACTTTTTAAGTTGTATTTGTTTTTGTGCTCTGAGGTCAGTTTCATAACCACTCACTTATATTCAGCTGAACATCCTCCAGAAGCAGGTCAGTAGCGATGCGCTCCACCTCCACACAGTTATCAATGGTGATCTGCATCAGAGAACAACACAAGGGGAATATTAAAGTAGCCACGAGGAGCATTTTTTGTTTATTCTAGCACCCCCTTAGGACAAAAGCAGTACTGCATCAAGGAATGATATGTGACTGTAGGATTAATAATGGTAATATGACCTTGGTGAAGCAAAAGTCATGTTTGATTTAGTACAGTTCGTGAAACATAGGATGTTCAGGTCCGCCTGCCGTAAATCATTTTGAGTTTCGAGGGAGATCCCGCCCCCTAGCAAAGGCATTAATAAAAACGATATAAAAATAGCTTTCTTTTTGCTGATGGTCTTGTTTGCTGTTACAGGTAATTTATGATCATCAGAGGAAAGGAGACTGTTTCATGAACATTTAAAAGTTCCTCATATTAGGTATAAATGAATGTACCTAAAAACTTTAAAACAGCTTTCCCTAATTCGCAGCTAGAGCCAATAACAATGCACATGTGTGCCCCCACATGTGTCAGTCTTATTTACACATTCTATTCTGATCTGATCTTTCAGTAACATAGGAGGTCAAACTCATTAAATAGTCAGATCCCCGCGGCGGCCTAATGAGCTCGACCTCTACTGTATCTGAATATATAAACCCAGCGCCGTTAAACACATTCATGCATTTTCTATTAAACATCACAGGGGTTTGAGAAAAACGCTGACACAAGAAGAATATAAACCCCTCTTATACCTCACTGCTAAGGAGCCGATTGCAGAAGCTCAACACGGGCATGACCTGCAGGAAGTTTGCCGCCTCCAGTGTGTCCTGGAGATTACCCATGTCCAGGTTGACTTTGGATGTGTAAATGAATTCGATGATGTTCTTCAAACCCAACTTGGTGACGCCGTGCAGCTTGATCTCGCTCATCTCCTGCTCCCTCATGCCTCCTAAGGCGAAGGATAAACACACACACAGTACACACACACACACACACACACACACACACACACACACACACACACACACACACACACACACACACACACACACACACACACACACACACACACACACACACACAGGGACAAGGTGAGTGAGTGATTCTGCATCTTTTCAATGGATTTGTCTCACGCACAAATCACGTGCGCAGTAAGGAAGATGTAAAAAAAAAAAAGATCCAAGGTTACAAACTAACTCGAATACAGCAGGAGATGTCCACTGTAAGTAAGGCATATTGCTTGTGTTAGATCCATTTAGAGTACAAGAATGGGATGGAATTTGGGGAAAAGAGACTTCAGTCCCGACAGACACGGATGTGATCGGCCTTCATGATGTCTAATGTAGGCGAAGATTGCCTCGATATACATTCTATTTGGTTTTGTGAATACAGATTCCCCAATATTTTTTAATGAGTTTGAACCTATGAAAGAGTAATTCAGTTAAATAGGCTATATAGAAAATAACTATATTGTCAGACATGTCATTTTCATTGCAGCCATTCTACATCGCTGTCTAAATGTTTAACGTCTAATCTTGAATCTTGATGTATTTTCGTTGTTTTTACTATCTCTTTAATGCAATTTCTAATGTCTAATCTTGATGTACTTTATGCCCCTATGAAGCACTTTGAATGGCCTTGTGTCTGAATTGTGCTATGTAAATAAACTTGCCTTACCTTGCCTAAAAAAAAGACACAGTTGACATACTAAAACCTGGCTGCTCAAATGTATACAAGGTATTGCATACATATAAAGATACAGAACTTTACTATGGTGACAAATGTCAGTAACATCTGCGCAAGATGCAACGGGGAGGATGTTTAATAATGCAGAAGTGAGACAGAACCCAACAAGTCCTTCCTCTATTTTTTGAAAGCGTGTTAGCGTTCTTATCCTGAGCGTAAACCTTAGTGAATGTTTAGCCTCACAGAGCTGCCATGGTCTTGTTGACAGTGTGGTTGACAGTGTATTTTTAATGTGTTTCTATAATACTTTTCACCCAATATTGATTTATGTATCAAATCAAAACAAATCAAATCAAATCTTTATTTTTATAGAACATTTGGTCCTTAATAAAACGGGACCACTCACCTGTGAACATCGCCTTGAAGTAGTCACTGGATGAAGCCATGATGACTCTGTGGACTGGGAAGGTTTCTGTACTGTCACCGGGAACCAAGACCACATCGCATAGGGTCTCATCTCCACGGAAACTGTCAAAGCCCTGTTAGGGCAAAAAAAATACATATTTGTCCTGAATATAATGTGCTTCATCTGTGTGCATAGGTGTGCAACTCTATGACAATTGTAATTATAAGGACGATGGAGCTCTTTACAACAATTGCAGAGATTAGGGATTTTGAAAAAGGCAAACTTTCTCAAGGTTCGTAGAGAGATATTTGATTACTTCCAGATTTTTACCTAAGAGCTCTGAGCCATAGATTCAGTTCAGAACAAGCCCTGATATTGTAGCCTATACTGTAGCTATATATATATACCTGCAACACAGCTGCTCCATGCTCAGTGCTATTGAACACCCTGCACAGCGGGCGAGGGGGCAGTTTGGGCTTGGTGGCTTTGTCGGGACGTTTAGGGGGCGTTTCCACCGGCGGGGGCAGAGGGGCCGGCGGGGGGGCTGGAGCCACGGCTGGAGCAGGTGGTGGTGGAGACGGCCTGTCATCTAGCAAACACATATTATTTACGTGAATATACTGTATTTAGGCTATACACAGTAATATATGTAGAACAGATACTAAGGGATGAGGGCACACACACAAACACGCATACAGGCATGCACACACACACACACACACACACACACACACACACACACACACACACACACACACACACACACACACACACACACACACACACACACACCTTGTTGAGCAGGCCTGTCTTGTGCAGCAGCAGGAGGTCTTTCAGGCTGGGCTGGAGGTCTGGGAGCGTCCCTGGACTGATGTCTGCTGCCCAGACGAGAGAACCTGCGACTCAGCCTCCCGGGCCCGCTGTCATCTCCACTGCCTCTGCACAGGAGGAGAGAAGAGGGGGGGGGGGGGGCACTTCAAGAGCAGTTTGTGCTTTACTGGGTCATTACCATATAGACAGAACCATACTACAATCTACCTGAAGTGCAATCTGATAAGTGTAACTTATTAAATAACGTAAAGGAATAGTTCAAAATGTTTATCTTTTTGCCTCACTCAACTAAAGGCGACCGAAACTGTTCACACTTAAGGACATTTTAGAATAAATATATACATACAATTCTAAAATGACATAACATTTAAAAAAAAAGTATGAAAGAAGACATGTTATGGAAGCAAAATAGCCAAAAATCTCAGAATTCACCAGTGCTCTAAAATAACAATGTTTTTTCCTGCAGTGTCTCTCCTCATGTGAGGCATCAGGCTTTTAGGATTGATGAGGTTTGTTATTAACCTATCCAATGTAACCAATGCAAATGAGGGCTGAACAAGTTCCTCCATTCCCTCCTATGAGTGATAACAATAAGCTTACCAAACCTTTATTTTGAAAGTTTAAATGAACCGTTTTGTCTGTTTCACAGAGTTTTGTCTCTCTGCACTTCCCCTTAGCCTGTGTACAAACACTACTTCCTTCAGTTAAATTGGCCGCCCAACAATAACATGATGCACTTGATTAATGAAGTGTGTTTCCTGTGTGAAGCCCGGCTCCCCTCAATACAGCATACAAGAGTGTGTTTTGTGTGTGTACCACAACCTGAAAATAAGGAACCAACCAGTTGTACTATAGTCATGAAAACCACTTCTCCTCTTGAAACTGTGATACTAATAACAACTTGTTAGTTAATACATAATAGCAAAAAAAATGAGGAAAACTAAAGATACAAAGAGGAGAAATGTTAAAAATAATGTGTAAAAAGTAAAACATAACTGAAGCTTATAGAACACCTTACCCCATGTCATTGGCCTCTTGGGGTTGAGGGCTTTTGTTACGCCGATGAGACTTTCTGCATGTAAGCGAAAGAAAAGCTTTAGAGAACAGGAAATCAATATTATGACCAACAGTTTGCATGTGTTGTTGATGTGGCAACGCTGGTTGGCACAACAAACTTCACTGATGTCTGATATGACTTAGCCGTCACAGGCAATCTACTCTCAAGGCACTGTTTCTTTGCATTTACTTTACACTTTGTATTATTACATTTTTTATTAAATTTTTTGTACATTTTTTGTATCACATATGTACTTCACTTACCATTTTACCCAAAAGCATTCATGTTTTATAATATTAATGCAACGTTTTGTTTACAATGAAAAGTCTGTGACGTTTGAAATGTTGTAAGCGCTTTCAACTCCGTCAATATTTGGTATCAGCAAACAAACACCTGACATGAACCAGTATTAAAAACATCAGCAAATGTTTAAGTTTAATACAACTATTATGTTATCTGGTTTTACCACTTCATCATTCTAGTATATGCTTATTTAATATTATCGTATTTGTTAATTATGTTGCAATGTCTATCATTACTCTCTAACTTAATTGTTTTATGTTATATTGACATGTATTTTAAGCATCCAAAAGAGATGTCCTTTCAGAAACCTAGTAGTTTTTGCACATCAGATAAAACAGTTAATTATAATAATAATTGATAGGTTTTATATAGCGCTTTATTGCCATTTATAATGGGATTTGGAGGGGGGAACACTCTTTATCCAGGTTTTACTGTAACTAGCATACATCCTTCTTTCATCTCCACCGCCCACATTGTGTCATTATAAACAAGTGTTTTCACCTGCTTCCACTAATTGTAGGCCAGGCCACCAGTTCTCATGATCATTGACTGACCTTATGCACAAAACACAGTGACCACACTCTAGCCCTTTCTAAAATGAGTGTAAAAAAGTGAGAGACACAGTAGCTCAAATGTCTAAACAAAAATCTGTGAAATAAAAAAAAACAGCACTCCAATGCAAATTCACCTTCTTGTATAGCTTACACATATACACCTGTTGCACTTGATTATCATGACCACCACTGGTGCCTCAAATTAATCTGTATCTACATCATCTGTTAAAGGCGACGTACCTTGAAGAAATCCTCTTCAGCAGACTGGCCCCCAGGCCTCCCTCCAGCCTGGTGGTCTAACTGAGCACAACTCTCCAAAAGGAACACGGAGTAGAAAATGTCAAAATTGTGAAAATGTCTGTCTTGCTTGCTTGCACTTACCATTTTACCCAAAAGCATTAATGTTTTATAATATTAATGCAACGTTTTGTTTACAATGAAAAGTCTGTGACGTTTGAAATGTTGTAAGCGCTTTCAACTCCGGCAATATTTGATATCAGCAAACAAACACCTGACATGAACCAGTATTAAAAACATCAGCAAATGTTTAAGTTTAATACAACTATTATGTTATCTGGTTTTACCACTTCATCATTCTAGTATATGCTTATTTAATATTATCGTATTTGTTAATTATGTTGCAATGTCTATCATTACTCTCTAACTTAATTGTTTTATGTTATATTGACATGTATTTTAAGCATCCAAAAGAGATGTCCTTTCAGAAACCTAGTAGTTTTTGCACATCAGATAAAACAGTTAATTATAATAATAATTGATAGGTTTTATATAGCGCTTTATTGCCATTTATAATGGGATTTGGAGGGGGGAACACTCTTTATCCAGGTTTTACTGTAACTAGCATACATCCTTCTTTCATCTCCACCGCCCACATTGTGTCATTATAAACAAGTGTTTTCACCTGCTTCCACTAATTGTAGGCCAGGCCACCAGTTCTCATGATCATTGACTGACCTTATGCACAAAACACAGTGACCACACTCTAGCCCTTTCTAAAATGAGTGTAAAAAAGTGAGAGACACAGTAGCTCAAATGTCTAAACAAAAATCTGTGAAATAAAAAAAAAACAGCACTCCAATGCAAATTCACCTTCTTGTATAGCTTACACATATACACCTGTTGCACTTGATTATCATGACCACCACTGGTGCCTCAAATTAATCTGTATCTACATCATCTGTTAAAGGCGACGTACCTTGAAGAAATCCTCTTCAGCAGACTGGCCCCCAGGCCTCCCTCCAGCCTGGTGGTCTAACTGAGCACAACTCTCCAAAAGGAACACGGAGTAGAAAATGTCAAAATTGTGAAAATGTCTGTCTTGCTTGCTTGCACTGCACCGGCTTGTTGTAGAGTGGAAGTGTTTAAGGTGAGTACATCTCTGTGTCTATGCCCCTAACCGAGACCTCAGTCACTTCCTGTGCTACTTCTCCTTCTGACTGTCTGCAGCTTTTTCTGCATCTAGCCTCTCCCCAACCTCCAAAAAAAATGTCACACTTGAAATACTGTAACTTAGACAATCAACAAGTTCCAACTGCAGTTTTTAAAAGGTTTTGGTTAAAGTACAGGTGAAGGCACACAAGCAGGCCAAGCACGTAACTGTATGTGTTATATTTGATGGTATTTTCATGTATTTTGATAGATGAAAAAAAATTCACTTGCATACTTGACAAAATGCTATGCAAAGACTAAATGGTCCGTTGACCTTTGTAGTGCAATGGTTTCAGTGATGGGAATCCGTGCTGTATCTGAAACGTATGAAATGTATAATCACTGATCAATTAGGTTTTTCTTTCCTGTTTGTTTATTGGCATAATCCAATTATATTCCATTAGTTTCATGATAGATTTAAAACACTGAATAGAGTCCATTTTGATTGTTGTTTTGGCAAATTGTGTGGCTCCACTCTCGGTAAGACAATTCATAAATGCTGTTACTAAATCTCACCTGCATTAAAAATATTAGGAACATGTCTATTGATATTTACTTCAGTAAAAACCTCGTAATAATACATCCAGAAAAGATTAGCATATCTTCATCACCTCGGCAGGTGTTTTATTTAACCACAATGCCTTGCAGCAGCAGCAGCAGTATGGGTTGCATGTGTTACAGTCAAAACCAAAAGAAGTTTGTTGGTTTCATGAAAAGTGCCTCCATCCCCCCCTTTCAATCCAAAAGCAAAAAAACACTTTCATGGTTCACTTTCAAAGTCTGCTGCCGACCCTCTCTTCTCCCCCCTTAAGACACGGGCCACTACATCATACACTCTTTGCATGGATACATATTGGATATCTGCCATATATGAGTCATTTGCTGCCTGTAAGCTTCACGTTTTCTGACATGATAAAGTGAAGAGCCCTGAGGTGAACTTCTCAGTGCCTTTGTCATGATGGCAGTCTCAGGCTCCTGTTTAAAACGCAGTTGTTTTTGGTCCAGTTGTGAATTCTGTTCGGTGGGTGGGTTCCATTCCGTTGTGTCATCTTATGGTCCACAGTACCGCCCTCTATTGGTGGGTTAGAGTTTAGAGAACTGAATGAGGTTCCTGTTGATCTCTGCCACGTTCCTGCAGCCTGGAGTAGATCAAAATAAATAAAGTTTAAGCGGATGGAATATTCAGTATTCAGCATTGATTACACTGATCACGTTTTGAGTTAAGTTTTTTTTTTATTTGTCAATTAAAAAGGTGCAACGAATAACTTTTAAATATTTCTGAAACAGTCTCCTTTTTCCTCTGATGATCATAGACGACATTGTGACCGCAAACGAAAACATCAAGTGCAAAGAATGTTATTTTAATTACGTTTTTCTTAATGCCTTTGTCAGGGGAACGCTCACAGCTGGCATAGTAAAAACACTACCGCTTTTGTCAAAAGGGGGTGCAAAAATGAACACAAAATGAAAGTTCCTCGGAGAACCTTTAACACAAGGCTTCACTGAAATTCGTCCCGCAAACCGGATCAGATAACAAACAACAACATAACACTTGTTTAACTTGGACAGAAGATTGAGTATTCAGAATAGTGAGTTGGTAACACTGATCACAGTTCAGCTTCGAGGGACTTGACCTTCATGCGTCTCTCACCTGATAAAGCCATGGACAGACGGAACTCATCGTTTAAGATTTGCAGCACTTCCCTCACTCCTTCCTCACCCTGAAAGATCACACAAGACCAATTGTTTATTTTTGAATTAAGACCAAATACAACATATAACTCTATAGTACAATCTATGTATACAATCAACATAACAAGGACACATCTTCTCTCCTTTTAAAGGTGTGATAAAAAAATGTGTCACATTTTTACACCAGGACAGATAAAGTCTTATTTAGTTCTGTTGGATGTCTGTGGTTGCGTTGTTGATTTTTGTTCAGTCGGCAAAAGATAAAGTGCAACACAATCTTGACTTGTGAGTTCAGATGGCATAACAGCTCTACACTTGGCAAACAGTGACTATAACGTCATAGTTTATCATGTAAACCTCACACCAAGGTCCTAGCTCCAACAATATTAATGACGTTCAAGGATACACTTAATCTCTCAAGGACAGTGTCTTAGTATGTTGAGCGTTTGTTTATATGTGGTTAGAAGCTAAACGGGAAAAGATAATCTGATCTTTACTTTACGGAAAACTGAAAAATAAAATAGTGAAAATATTCCAGTAAAAAATTAACATTTTAATATGGTTGATATTCAATCTCAAAACACAAACAGTAATCACACAGTAAACACAGTCTTGATGTTTGTACCTTGTATGCAAGGCCCCACACTGCTGGACGTCCGATGAAAACACACTTGGCTCCCAGGGCCAGAGACTTCAATACATCACTTCCTGTCCTGATGCCTCCGTCCAGATAGACCTCGATGCGGCCCTGCACCGTGTCCACGATCTCTGTCAGCGCGTCAATCTGTTAGAGACAGAGGGGAAGATATGAACAAGGCCAATGTATCTTACAGCAGGGTAAGCAATGGTTCAGTCTCTTTTATTTTGAAGGAGGATAACCAAAGCCCTGCTGTCAATACTTGTAAGAGTAATTTAGTATTGTCATTTTGATGAATATGCTCATTTGTTTTCTTGACAAAGGTTTAATGATAAGATGGAAACCACGTTCATGTTCGAATATGAATATGAAGCTGGAGCCAGGAGATCATAAACGTAGCTTAGCGTAATAAGAGGAAACTGTTTTTTAATCTATAAAAAAAAAACCTGCTTGTTATTTTTTCACAAAATTGTTATTTGCCAGACTATTTCACACTCGGCACAGTGACTTCCTCGATTGTTTATCAGTTGCATGGCAACTTCAACGTGACAACAAGGAAAACATATAGCCTAAAAACGTGCTGATACACTTTGGTTTTTAAAGTTATATTTATACTTGTTATTTAGTGAGATGCTGATACGTACAGTAATGAGAGTGGAATCTGCTCATCCAACTCTCAGAAAGCTTTTGCCCTGTTTACTTTTCCCTTCTTATTATATAAGTACCACTATTAAGTAACACTGCCTCTTAAAATCCTTCTAAAAACATGCCACTATAGAAAAACAATTATCTTCAATGTAACATTAGGAGAACCGTGTTCAGTCAGTACCGATGCAGGGCCTCCATCCAGCTGCCTGCCCCCGTGGTTTGACACTATGATGCCCTGGACCCCGTGCTCCACAGCCAGCTCTGCGTCCTCTTTGGTCAGGATCCCCTTGATGATGATGGGCAGGCGCGTGATGGACTGCAGCCAGTACACATCCTTCCAGCTGATAGACGGGTCCAAGGTGTTGGCCGGGATCCCATACTCCTCTGGGCCCGCTGCTGCCTCCTGCTACATATCACCATGGTAAAAAAAAGAATTTAAGTATCTATTCGATATACAAATGAACTCTGCTGCACAGATACTGGTGCCTGTACTTGTCTTTAACTGATTGCTTTAAAGGTGCAGTGTGTAATAAAGCTGTATTTTGGCGTCATCTAGATTCGAAATCTAGAATCTAGATGTGCTGTTTCTATCCCTCCTGTTCAGAGAATTTACAGAAGCTATAGTGGCCTTCAAAGAAAAGAAGCTAGTTACTTAAGATGGCATCATCCAGCATTGCCTCAAGTTTTTCCACAATATCAAGTGGTGAGGTGAAGATATGTTTAGTTATTTAATCTATAGTATGTCTTCCAACAGGTGCATTTACCCAGTATGCAAACTTCTGTAGAAACATGGCACTAGAACATGGCGGCGTATCCTGCTCATATGTAGATGAAAAACGCTCATTCTAAGGTAATACATTTTATTAAATGCTTATATATTACATTATGCTAGTACAGAGAATAAGGATTTTGAGATATTTAAAACATACCTGGAACACTCCATCAAAGTTCTTGACCTTGAGGTGTGGTGGCAGTTTGAACTGGTTGCGTATGTCGTTGCGGCGCTTCCCAGTGTATGGGACGTCCACAGTGAGGACCAGAGCCTTGTACCCCAGCCCCTCCACACGGTGAATGATCTGCTCTGACAGCTTCCTGTCCCGGTACACGTACAGCTGGAACCAGCGGTAACCGTTTGGGGCTGCCGCCGCGATCTCCTCCACGGAGCAGGTGGAGTAAGTGCTGGCGATGTAGCACGTGTTCAGTGCCTCGGTGGCTGTGACGTCGAAGGAAAAAAATAATTACTTTGCAAATTGAATATCAAAGGTACATATAGATCTGAAAAGTTCAGTGTCAAAGTAAGGTTAAGGTTAAGGTTAAACTTCTGGGAACTCATTTTGACTAGGTCTGGGCAATCAATACCAAATGAATCAAAACTGACATTCAGAGCTTTTAATCAACGTTATCTTGCCCATGTTGGTTATTTTTATTAATATATTTGAAATGCTGTTTCTTAATATTTGTTTACAAGAAATGTATGTTATGTTCTACTTTTCAGATGGCAAAAAAAAAGAAAAACCTAATAATCGTTCAATAATTGCGATGTAGGCAAAATGTTCTATTCACCTTGATATTGATTTGAAGTCAAATCACCCAGCCCTACTCTTGACTTGTGAAATGTAGGAATAGTAATTGTCTACTTGCTTCAAATGGCTTTTGTCCAACAGCAACACATCCACACAGTGCTCACCCCTTGATGTGGCGATCTCCCCCTCATGCCAGGCCAGACAGTGGAAGGCGGTGGGGGCGATACCCACTGGAAAGCTGATCTCCATCCCCTGCACCGTGGTCCGTGTGTCGCTCACAGACACATCCCGTAAGATACGAGGCCTCAGGCGGATCCTGAGTGACAGGTGAGAGATGGACATGGTGAATATTCCCACCGAAAGCATTCTACTACTTTTATAATTCATTACATTGGTTTATTCTTCCACTTTATTAAACTTATTTTGGAGGAAAAAGGCTTGATCTAACTCTGCAACTAAACCAACCTGCTGAAAAAGTCCTGCAAAATCGTAATGTTTAGTATTGGAGAAATCCTCTTGGAGATGACCACATGCTGTCTTTACAGGATATTTCAAATTTCTTTGATAAACTCTTGGATTCTGTTTATCCCGAAGCTATGACTTTCCACCATCTTTCCAAGACACATCTCAACCTGAATTCTTCTTTAGGAAAATGTCTAACCGGACCCCCAAACACACCAGCAAACACATCCCTAGTGACAGGGCTGCTGTATATAAACAATAATGTCCACAACCATAACAGTGAGTAATGATCAGTCTTTACAGTAGACGTTAGGGAAGCTGGGAGGAATGCACAAAGAGACACGGGGAACAAAAAATCACAAGCTTGCATCTTTGTCCCTATGGCAATGCAACCTTCAAAACAATTCTTCATTCACTACGGGGGGGGGGGGGGGGGGGGGGTTTGAACATCGGTTATGTGGTAAAAAAATGTAACTTGCCTGTTAGTGATTAGAATACATCACAGAAACACACACTTTGCTGTACACAGAAATCAGTTACAGTGGTCAAAGTCCACAAAAGCTTTCATTTACACAGACTGTGTCCTCGTATGACCTTCAGTTGTAGTGTTAAAACATATTTAAATATATTATGTCAGCCACAAATTGGGATTTTCTTTCTTCCTGTGAGTAAAGATCGTTTATTAGTTATGAGAATATACCTTAAGAAAATATTTCACTTCTCTAAAACACCCAAAGTCACAAAGTGTACCTTTAAAATGCCAGAAGACACTTCTACTGTACATTGTGTTTGTTGCACCTAACCTTGAATGTCCAGGGGGGGGGGGTGGGGGGAGGTGGTAAACTTAATTTATTCTCAGCGTACCTTTTGTAAGCCAGTATATTGTCATCCCTGGTGCAGCATTCGTCGGCTCCAGCTGCATAGTAGTCCCAGGTGGCCTTTGAGAGATGCTCCTTTGCATACTCCTCAAAGTCTGTCAGGCATACCATAGCCATCTCTGCACAGCGACCTCCCTCTCTGTGTGGGGGGACAGAGATATTCGCTTTTCAATTCAATGGGTATTGACATCGGCATAATGACAAGGGTGGAAAAGGAAGAAGATAATTACTACCCATCAAGATAAGTATGTCATTTCATAATATATGAACAGGCCGTTTGAATAGTCAACAGCTCACTTTACTTAGCTTCATTTGTTTGTTTTTTCTAGTCCATACTACAACCATTCACTCTTCATATTTTTACCCACCCATTCCATTGTCATCTGGAAACTAGGTTTATATATTTTTTTACTTTGCATGTGAGTCAAAAAAAAGCTGCAGGCAACAACAGAACACACACGCACAGTTCACAATTTAAATTGACAAAATGCTAAACTACTTTACATGCAAAAGATTTTTTAGCTTCAGGACTTACCACAAATGATTGATCTTTCATAAACAAAATCCCTCACTCTCACATGACACAGCCTCCTCCACGACTGACAGACTTAAGTTGCAACATCACTGCACAAACTAAATAAAAAAAACTACCCTCCTCCTATCAGCAAAGGTATGGTGCAATCAGTCAACAAATCTACAGTTGTGCTGTCACACTTAGACGTTTGAGCAAGTTTAAAAACATTTTTTTTTGGTTAAAAACAGAGCTAAATCCTTGTGCTCACAGCGTTGCTTTTGTGTCAGTCAGAATCAAACTTCCATAGAGCCATTATGAAAGCCACGGACAGTCAGTGTATGTGACCCAAGGGTGACATCTGCTCTTATTGTGTTTACACAAGCTGGAAATGTGCTGATGGTGACTCCAACTGTATGGTGAGGGACAGTGCACTGTGGTACAGGTGGGAGGCTACATACTAGACACATGTGGGCCTTTAGACAGTGTGTACACAGGCCCACATGCTAACACATACAAACAGGTGATACCACTGCTGTCACCTGAAAACCTTGCAGCTCTCCTTTCAGTGGTCGTCACATTGGTATAAATAGAAATGCATTCAATTATAGAGCGATAAAAGATAATCATTAACCAGACGTTGTGCACTTTGTAACCTTGTTCAGAGAAGTGCTGTATAAATAAAAGTAATTTAAGGTTATTTGTGCAAATGGTGAAAAAACACACAACAGCTGGAGTAGCCTACCACATGCAAGTATATTCTTATAGAAGTAAATAATTCAATTACACAATGTAAAACAAAACTATATTTTAGAAAAATAAATAAATTGTAAATCTGCGACTTTGATCTCCAATAGATAGAATGTGCAATGGAAAGGTAAACTTAATCAAACAAGGAAAACGTTAATGCATTCTAATTTAAATTGTGCACTGGTGGATTTTACAGACCTTTATCAACTCTTGAAGGATAAGGTAGGCTTTTATTTTATGTATGACGTTTTGTTTACAACTTACAAGCTGACTTGTTGTGAAAGCTGGAAGACGCAAGACGTACAACTATCAAAAGCTCGATAGACTTACAGTCTGCAGGTGACAGTCGCAGGCGGAAAGGTAAGGTAGGCTACTGTTTCCGCGGTGGAAAAAGGCTTTTAGGTTGTCAGAAGTTGTTAGTTAGCGACGTTTATGAGATGTCCATGGTTAGCGTAGCATGGAAGTTAAATATTAAAAGGAAGGCGGGTCAAACCAAAATCTGACGCTGCTTCCTTCATTTGACGCGATAGGCCTACATACTTTTACATTTTTACGTCCTTTTATTTTGTTATCAAACCCTGCCAAAGGGTTTAGTCACTTTTAAACCCGATTTCTAAATGCATAGGTAAAAAAAACAGAGGCGTCACTTCTACGTTGAAAGTCAGTTGCCAGACAACCGTGTCGACAACTTTATTTGTACTAAAAAACAAGAACAAAAAAATCAGAGATAGCCATGGACCAGATATCCTATAAATTGATTGATTCAATGCCACTTTATTTTGCATAACACTAAAATTTCCCCAGTTGATAACATTTTCACTTAGCATTTTCAATTTGCCAAGGTTTTTGGTGGTGCTAAAATGAGTAGACCTAGATAAAATAAAAACATAGACTAAATGACAATAGGGCAAATATTTGTAGGAGTAGCCTATTTAAATGTGTGAATTTAAGCTAAGCATAATGGTTTTCTGTGTTTGATATCATCATTGTAGCCTAAATTTAATAATTAATGTTTTGTGTAGAACACTAGCCTAATTCAAAAGTGGTAAAACAAATCTACATCATGTAGCCTAGTAACACAGTTTATAAAAATTTAAAAAAATATTAAAATAATTGTATGGAATAAAATCTCTTCTTGTAATTAATTATTTAACCTTTTGTTCAAGTATTTAACTTGATAAAAAATCAAATAGATCCTGTTGTATCAATAGTTTATAAGAGTTTTTCTGTTTTTTTGTCTGTCCGAACAAACACAGTTCAATGTATGAAGAGGCAGTGTTGAGTTGATGCTTTTCTGTTGTGTTTACTCACAAATGACAAGTGTTCATTCTCTCTCAGCAGAACTTCTTCTCTCCCGACAAATTTATAACCTGTGAACACACCACAACCAACACAGGAAGCAAAGGGGGTAAGTATCTGTGCTACTGACAATACTGACACACAACTATGATACCAATACCACTACAATTACAATACTGCAGATATATGTTATACCAAAGTACAATGATTATATTTTTTTATTTAGAAAATATGCATATGTGCATGTCTATGTGTGTTACACGTTTGTCTGTGTGCATCTATCCTGTATATATTTCACATGCGGGAATGTGCGTGTATTTGGAATGCTATCTTGGTCTTTTCTCTCAAATTTAATTTAACATTTTCACAGTTTCATATTCAAATCCCTAGAGCCCTTTGTCATTGAACTGATTTTGATGGAAATAAATAAACTTCATTATCTTTAAATTACTTTTACTGAAACCACTAGTAGTATTTTTACAGTTTCAACTGGTGCTACTTACAGTGGGAAAAGACATACTTAGTTGTAGCGTGTACTAATTAATAATCCATATATTTAATAATACTTGTACATTTGTGTTTATGTCTTCTTATATTGATCAAAGAATGCTTTTGATTAGACGTAGTACATTTAGATACTGCCGTCCTGTAGAACTGTTCAAGTACCAAACAGAGAAGTACAAGTGGTCAACTATGAACACTTGAGGGCAGTGTAATACCGAATTAAAGTCCCATTTTAAAGCCCCATGCAGCATCTGTAAAGTAGATCAACACAAGCAGACTTACATTTAATGTGTGTGTGTGTGTGTGTGTGTGTGTGTGTGTGTGTGTGTGTGTGTGTGTGTGTGTGTGTGTGTGTGTGTGTGTGTGTGTGTGTGTGTGTGTGTGTGTGTGTGTGTGTGTCAGTACTACACGGCACAAAGTCAGTGTCTCTATAGAAACTACAATTGACCTCTGAAGACTCGCCTGTTACCGACACAAACACAATGTTACACTACTACACACTCTACAACACTGGGCATACAGTAGGCCTACATGCTATCTATCACTACTGTTAAACTGGAATGTCTCTGGTTGTTTTTAATACTTAAAGACAGCATATGTGAGTACTTGAAAAATAACAATATAAAAAAAGTAATATTTCTATTTATTTATTTTTTATTATTTAGAGTTGTTTACGTGCTTTTGTGGCACTTCAAATTCATAAAATATAAAATATACAATGTTTTTCCATAATGTATTTATTCCACCATGGAGTCTTGCTATGATGTATTACTTATTTTACCTTTGTTTCTATGTTTATTTACTCTAGGTCTGTTTTGTTTCAAAGTGGCTGGATGTGTGTGTTTTTGTGTGTGTGTGTGTGTGTGTGTGTGTGTGTGACTGTGTGTGTGTGTGTGTGTGTTTGTGACTGTGTGTGTGCGTTTGTGTGTGTGTGTGGTGTGTGTGTGTCTGTGTGTGTGTGTGTGTGTGGTGTGTGTGTGTATGTGGTGTGTGTGTGTGCGCGCATGAATGAATGTGGTCCTCTGTGTCTGGTTAGACCCAGTGAATGGCTACCGCGAGCACATTGTCCAGGTGAACTTCTAGAATACCTGCTGTTTGGTATTTAGTGTGCGATACTAAACAAGGTGATGATTTAAAACCGGCTTCTGTTATAGATCATTTATTTTTTGACACACGGGCCTGTTAAGGTTTAGTGCTACTCATGACCAGCTGATAATACACATCCTGACACCTTGTTGCTGTAATCAATCTAATCTAATTTTTTTTTTTAAACATTGTCTGTTAACATCTGGGTAAAAAGGTAAGCAAAAGAGAGTAAAAAGTAGAATTTAAAAAAGCGCACACAGTCTAAATAAACACAGTAACTGAAGTGGATAGGATCAAACCAGCGTCTTACCTTGATCTGAGCTATTTGGCAGGCCTACAGCACGTCGTGTTGGTTCCCCTCTCGTTTGACAGGGTCGCGTCAGAGGGCAGTCCCCCCCCTCACACACACACACACACACACACACATACACACACACACACACACACACACACACACACACACACACACACACACACACACATACACAGACAAACAGTGCAAGGCTCCACCCACAGTGGCTCGACACACACTAGCTATAGGCCTCTCGTCAGCACTCTGGCCCACGGACTATGTGCCAAAAAACACCAAACGCTTGTCCAGGTCAATGTTTCTCAGAGCATCAAACACCTACTCCTTCTGCCATACTTTCATCATCTATCGCTTCCATCTTTTTTTTATTTGTTCCATCCTCCTTTCACATTCTTTCTTTTTCCTCCCTCACTCTCCTCTTTCCTCTTTAAGTCAATCTCCTCACTCTTTCACGTCACTCTTTTTTCTTCTTTTCCTTCATTTATATGTAAGTCAATCAGTGTCTGACTGCATGCGTGCCTTTCGGAAATGATTGTACTGAAGTTGTGAACTTTTGGAGTGAATGGTTCATCTTCATTCCACGTCAACCAAAAACGCCAAATAAATACAGGCTCTTCGTGATATTTTAAGGTGCAGAGTGTAATAATCGTAAGAAATAATATTATGAAACTGCCATGTTTCTACAAAGAACGCACACACTTTTTTATGTGGGTGTCCGCCGGAAATGCACCTGTTGGAAGACGAAGAACAAGTAGAATAAATAACAAAATGCATCTTCACTTCATCACTTGATATTGTGGAAAGACTTTAGGCAGTGTCGGATGATGGCATATTTAGTATCTTTCTTCTTGTCCTTGAAGGCCACCGTATCTGTAAAATCGCTGAAAGGGAGGGGTTAGCAAGGGAGCATTGCAATCTAGACTTTCCACCACTGGATGGTGCCCAAATACTCCTATACACTGCTCTTTTAATTGTAAATGCCTTTCACACACATATTACAATATTATTGAGTCAGGCCAAAAAATGAACTTGCCATGCTCAAATATAAGAAACAAACTAATTAAAAGTTTAGTGCGGAGCCATGGATCTTTCTAGAACAGTCCAACTTTTTCAAGTGGAGTGTGTGCCTTTGACAGGTGTTTTGAAGGTCTTGACATATACAACACAGATGTCCCGACCTTTGATATCATGAGCTTGTTATGTTAGGGTCCCCAACACCGTGAGTGATGGATGGATGGCAGGATGTGTGAGAGAAAACTTGCTATGAATGCCACAGTGTCTCAGCCACTGCCGCGAGGACGTAACAAAACGCCTCGAGAAGTTGTTCAAGCATTTGAAAACAGCAGTGATGTTAAATTAGATTTCTCTCTCGCTCTTATTCCATTAGGGGCTTTTCCTTGAATTGAATTGAAATTGAATTTACTCTTTGTGAATGTTTAT